>NC_071647.1:990876-1321168 GCF_014839835.1 Dryobates pubescens | reverse complement strand
GTTGGTGCCAGGGGAGCTGAGCCCCAGCCCTTGGGCATGGCCCAGAGCACAGCCAAGGGGTGAGCAGGGAGGCTCCAGCAGCCCCTGCCCCACAGCAGCAGCCCCCTGCCCTGCCCCACAGCAGCAGCAGCAGCCCCCTGCCCTGCCCCACAGCAGCAGCAGCCCCCTGCCCTGCCCCCCAGCAGCAGCAGCAGCCCCCTGCCCTGCCCCCCAGCAGCAGCAGCAGCCCCCTGCCCTGCCCCCCAGCAGCAGCAGCAGCCCCCTGCCCTGCCCCACAGCAGCAGCAGCAGCCCCCTGCCCTGCCCCACAGCAGCAGCAGCAGCCCCCTGCCCTGCCCCACAGCAGCAGCAGCAGCCCCCTGCCCTGCCCCACAGCAGCAGCCCCCTGCCCTGCCCCCCAGCAGCAGCCCCCTGCCCTGCCCCCCAGCAGCAGCCCCCTGCCCTGCCCCCCAGCAGCAGCCCCCCTCAGCTGCTCCCCAGAGCAGAACCAAGCTGTTCTCAGATCCATGGTTTGGGTTGGAAGAGACCTCCAGGATCCCCCAGCCCCAACCCCCTGCCATGCCCAGGGACCCCTCCCCCCAGCCCAGGCTGCTCCAAGGCCTCATCCAGCCTGGCCCTGAGCCCCTCCAGGCAGGAGGCAGCCACAGCCTCCCCCCAGCCTCCCTGGTAAGAGTTTCTTCCTCACCCTCCCCCCCTGAAGCTTCCATCCCTTCCCTCTCACCCCCAGCCCTTGCCCAAGTCCCTTCCTGGCTCTCCTGGAGGCCTCTTCAGGTGCTGGGAGGCAGCTCCGAGGCCTCCCCAGAGCCTCAACTGAACTCCTTGAGCATTCCGTTGCTCCTCTCTCCCCCTCCCCCTCGTCCCTTTCTGAGCAGAGGAAGGAAGCAAAGAACAATCCCAGCACCAGAACCACCCCGGAGATGCAACCCAGAGCCCTCCCGGAGCTGGGGGGGAGCTGCAGCAGGGACCTGGCCTCATCCTGCCCGAGGGCAGCCCCGGGGAGAAGCTCTCCCAGCACCGGGGGGGGGGAGGCTCTGGAGGATCTCCAAGCCACCGAGGTCCTCCCCCCGCAGCCAGCTGCTGCCAGGGGGCTCCCAGCCTCGCAAAGCTGCCAGGCGCAGCCCCGGAGCAGGCTGGAAGGGCCTGGAAGGGCGCAGAACAGCAGAGCCTGGCTCCCACCGCTTCCCCTGCCAGCCCCCAGCCGCCACAGCAGCGCTGGGGCCGCTGCCCGCCCCGAGCCCCCCGCCCGCCCCGAGCCCCCCTGCCGCCCGCTCGCAGCGGAGCCTGAGGACAGTTCCCCCCCCGGGAGCCTCTCCGAGCCGCGGGGCCGGATCCCGCCGGCACCGAACGCTCCTCAGCTCCCCACGGAGCCGGCTGCGGCCCCCGGCAGCGCCCCCAGCCCCGGGGGCTCAGCCGCATCTCCCCCTCCCCTCCTTCCCGCAGGCAGAGAGGGCTTGGGGGGGGGGGGGGAGGGGGGAACCTCCCAGCCCCCCCGGGGGTGCTGCTGCTCGCCCCCCCAGGCCCGGCGCCCCCCACCCTCCCCGCGGGAAGGCAGCAGCTCCACAGCCTGCTTTGTGCCACGGCCCTTCAATAGCTCTCATTGTTCAGGCTCTGCTCCTTCCGGCCGCTCCAGGGTCCCCCCCACACCTTCCCGGCGGCGATTTCCCACCCCCACCCCCAAACTTACAACCGACCCAAGCTCCGGGGCCACCTCCCTCCCTCCCTCCCCCCTGCCCCTCCCCACCACCCCAGCCCCGTTTCCCTCCCTCCCTCCTGCTCCGGCACCAACTTCGCCGTCTCCCCCCACCCCTCCCCGCGGCAAGCAGCAGCCCTGTGTGTGCGCCCCCCACCCACCCCCGTGGGGGGGTTCTAGCAGACAAGAGGAGGGGGGACACACACACACACAGGCAGACCCCCCCCCTTAAAAACCAGGCGGTGGGGAGGCGATAAGAAGTTTCCAACCTCCCTCCCTCCCTCCTTCCTTCCTTCCTTCCCTCCCAGCGCTGCTCGCAGGCCGGGGGCTAAGTCCTGGCCCCCCTCCCCCACCAGGCCTGGGGGTGACCTCCCCCCGGCTCTGCCTCATTCATACAGGACTCGACCCCCACCCCCCCCGGCTAGGGCACGGAGGGGGAGGGTGGCGCTGCGGGGAGGGGACACACGGACACGGCGGACACACGGACAGCCCCGGCGGGAGGAGAGGCGGGGGGGGGGGGGGGGGAGGGGGGGAGGCCAGGCCGGGCTAAGCCCGGCCTGGCCTCCCCCCCTTCCCCCCCCCCCGCCCGCCTCTCCTCCCGCCGGACCGAGCGGCCTGGGCGCGGGGGGGGCCTCACCTCAAAGCGGCTCTTGGTGACTCCGTTCATCTCCCTCCGCATGGCGGAGCCGGGGAGGAGGAGGAGGAGGAGGAAGAGGAGGTAAAGGAGGGAGGGGAGGAAGGAAGGAGCCGGCGGAGGGAGCGGGGCAGGAGCTGCCGAGGCTCCCGCGGCCTCCACCCGGCGCCGCCGCCGCCGAGGCTGCTCCGGCCTCAACTTCAACCCAAAACAAAAACACTCCGCACCTGCCAACAACGAGCGCGCTGATTGGCCAGCGCCGGGCACGGCGGAGGGGGAGGGGGGAGGTGTTTGATTGGGGGGGGGGTTGGGGGTGAACGGAGCGGAGCCGCCGCGGCGGGGAGCAGCCCCGGGGATGGGGGGGGGGGGGGGGTTGTCGGTTGTTGGTCCGCAGCAGGAAGGGAGGAGGGGAGGTGGTCCGGAGCGGGAGAGGTAGGGCCCCCCCCCCCACCCCGGGAAGCTCTGCGCGTCCCCGCCGCCCGCACCTACCCCGCAGGCCGCCGTCCCCATCGCGTCGCCGCCGCCGCCGCCGCCGCCGCCACCGGGCTCCTCCCGCCAATCCCCCCCCCACCACCACCCCTTTTCCCCGAGGCGCCCGGAGGGGGCTGCGAGGGGCGGCCGCGTCGGGCTGGACAGCGGAGGCTGCAGGACGATCCCTCGTTCCCGGTGCCCCTTCACCGGAGACCGGGAGGTGCAGGACCCCTCCCACTTGATTCCCCTTCCGCAGAAACCGTGGAGTGCGAGCCCCCCCCCCCCGCCCCCTTCGCAGGACCCCCTCCCCCGGTCCCCTTCACTGGAGCGGTGCAAGACCCCCACACCCCTCCATCCTCTTCACCGGACACCGGGGGCTGCAGGAACCCCCCGCACCTTTTCCTTGAACACCGGGGGCTACAGACCCCCCTTTTCACCGAGCACCGGGGGCTGCAGGTCCCCCCCCCCCCCAGCCCGCTCCCCGACACCGGGGGGCGCAGCACCTCCCTGCCTCAGCTCCCCGGGGGCTGCGGGACTCCAACCTCCCCCCCACCCCCACCGCCGCCCCGGGATATCCGGGCCCCGGGAGGGCTCCTCCCGTCCATAGCAGCGGGCCCGGGCCCGAGTTTTCCCCGCCCCTCCCGGGAGGAGGCCGCGGAGCTCAGCCAATCACGGGCTCTGTTGCCGTGACGTCACGACGCCGTCATTCCCGCGGGAAAATCGAGCGTGGAGGCAGCTCCGCGCCGCCGAGCGCTGCCCCCGGGCGCTGCTCCCCGCTGCAGACTCCGGCCTTGCTTTGTACCAAAGAAGATTTATTGGCAGGAAAAGGCCCTCCCCCCCGCTTCTAGCCCCCCCCCCCAAACACTGCCAGCCCCGGCTGGGGCCCCGGGAGTGATGCAATTGGGCGGGGGGGAGGGGGAAGGGGGTTGGGGGTTATGGGGAGGGCTGTACAAAATAAAGCCAATTCCGGCGGCTATTTACATCCTCACTGCATCATCATCATCATCACCACCCAGGAAAGGACCATTTTGCTTTCCCCTCCACAGGCAGAGACCACCAGGGCTTGGCTTTTCTCCTCTGTTCCACCTCTGTTCCTCTTTCCCTTTCCCAATACTGCCAGAATGGAGGGGAGGGGAGGGGAGGGGAATAAAACCCGGGAATACAGCAAAAGGCTGTAGAAAAGGACCCATTCTGTGCCAGCCTGGAGCACTCCCAGCTCACACTGGCAGTGCAGGAGCAGGTGGCAGCCCTCAGCATGGAGAGAGCTGCATCCTGCAGCTGCTGCCCACCTCTGCTCTCCCTTCTCACATGATTTCCATCTCCCAACCTACCACAACAGGCTGAAAAGCTTCGGGCTGGGGCTTCAGCTCCCACCCTCTCAGCCCCCTCTCCCAGGAGGAATTTGGGATGCTGAGCTTTGGATTTGGGTGAGCAGAAAGGCAAGGTGAGGCTCTTCCCTTTCACCCCCATTCTGGGGGGGAATTGTGAGCTGAGCAGCATTTCCTTCCCCTTGCTCCCACGTTTCACCCCAGTAACACAGGAGTGCTTAACACCCAGCCCAGGAGACTCCCAGCCCTGCTCTGACTCCAGAAGAGCTTCCTTGGAAGGCAGTGGATGCCTTCACCCAGCCCTGAACAGATCCAGGGGCTCTGCTCAAACCTATGGGGGGGTTCAACACAAATCCATGGATCCTGCTGAGAGCCATGGGCTAGGCCCAGGTCCATGGATCCTGCTCCAACCCAAGGGCTAGGCCCACATCCATGAGCTCCTCCCAAATTCCCAAGCCTCCCTGGGCTCTGCACAATTCACACAGAGCCTGGGCAGGCACAGGGAGGAGCCCAAGGAAGGGGCAGCCACAGCCACCCCTCAGCCCTGGCAGCCACGGGGCAGGGAGCCCTGAAGCAGCCAGCAGGGCACTGGAGCAGCAAACACCACAGCAACACAGGGGGAAAAGTTGGGATTGCTTTCTTCTTCTTCCACTCCTCCTCCCCAAAAGGGATAAAACCAAGCCTAAAAACACAGCCTGCAATAATTTAGTTTAAAATATCCTCAGCTGATTCCCACTGGGAAAGGGAGCTGAGGACTTGGGACTCACCCAGCCCAGCCTGTGCTGCTGTTTGCACCAGTCTGGGGGGGGGCTGATCCCACCAGTCTGGGGGGGGCTGATCCCACCAGTCTGGGGGGTTGCTCCCACCAGTCTGGGGGGGGGCTGATCCCACCAGTTTGGGGGGTTGCTCTCACCAGTCTGGGGGATTACTCTCACCAGTCTGGAGGCTGAACCCACCAGTCTGGGGGCTCACCCTCCACACACACACACACACACTCCACTGGGCTCCCCCTAACCCCATTAATACTTGTGAGTGAAGGATGGGCAAGGGGCTGAAGGCCTCAGGCAGGACCCAGGGGTGCCCAGGGGGCTGCTGGCACCTCCCCCTCTTCTGCTTGGCCTTTGGAGAACCTTGGAAATACTTCTGGCTGGCTGTCTGCTTTCTCCCCCCCTCGCTGCAGGAGCCCTGGCAGGGGGTAGGACGAATGGCTCCTCCCTTCCCACCTCCGGGAGCCGCCGGCGCCCAGCTCGCCCTGACACACCCAGCCCCTCAATTGCCAATCAGGGCAACGTCCATCAGGTCATCATCTTCCTCCCCTATCAGGAACTCGGGGCTGGCCCTGGAAGGCCTCTCTGCCGCCAGCATGGTGCTGCTGCTGATGGAGAGAGGCTGCTCGGCGGAGATGGGCGACTTGGACCAGCTCTCGGGCTTCAGGCCGTGAGACTTCTTCTTGTCCCTGTCCTTCTCCCGCTCCCGCTCTTTGTCCTTGACCTTCTTCTTCTCCTTTTTGTGCTTCTTGTGCTTCTCAGAGCTGTACTCGGGCAGGGGCCTGATGCCATCGTCAGAGCTGGGGCTGTTCTGGTAGGACTTCTCGGCGATGGAGGAGCCCGACTCGCTCTCGCTGTCGACGTTCTGCGGGGTGTAGGCCGGGGACTTGCTGTGGCTGGGGGAGCAGCGCTCGTGCTTCGGGGTGGAGCCGCTGATCAGGGGGGAGCCGTAGCTCTTGGAGGAGGCCATCTGCGGCCTCAGGCCGTCCCCACCCCCCTCCCCAGGCTTCTGCAAAGTCACCTTGGCTTTGATGCTGGGCGAGCCGCCGTCGTGCTTGCTGATGATGATCTTGGCCACCCCGGTGCTGCCGACGCTCTTGGAGTCCGAGGCCTTCTTGGAGGAGTCCCCAGAGCCCCCCGAGACAGAGACCTTCGACTTCTCCTTGTCGCCCTTCTCGCGCTTGCCCTGGAACTCCCCCCCAGACATGTTGTGCTTGGAGGACATGGCATGGCCTGAGGAGTTGGAGCTGGGCCCCATCTGGCCCTCCATGGGGTCCTCCCCGCCGGGCCCGCTGGTGACGACGCCGTGCTTGAGCTTGTCGATGACCGCCGTCAGCGACGGCTTCTTGTTCCGGCTCGGGGACTTCCCCTTGGAGCTGCCGTGCTGGCTTTGGGAGGAGGACATGGAAGAGCCGCCGGAGGAAAAAGAAGCTGAGGATGCTGTCGAGGAGCTGGATGAAGGAGGCGGCTTCTGCGACATGGAGCCGGAGGAGCCCATTCCCGAAGAGGATTTCATGCCGGAGCTGGAGCCGGTGCCAGACATGTGGGAGCCGCCGGAGCCCGAGCTGATGGGGGACTTCGCTTTGGACGACGGAGGGGTACCTGGGACGGGCTTCAGGGGAGAGGCAAGCTTGTCAGAACCCCCTGAGGGTCTGGAATGAGAGGGGGAGATGTTCGGTTTGCTCATGGAAGGGTTCATGAGCGACGAAGGCTTCCCTTGAGGCTTCATCTTGGCGCCGCCGGAGCCGCTGCTGAGGCCGTGCTTGGTGATGGGGGAGGATCCAGGCTTCCCCACCGACTGTGCTGAGCCCTTGGCCTGCCCTGAGCCTGAGCCACCCTGGCTGGAGTAGAGGCTGCTGCTCATCTTGGAGCCCGAGGACCCCTCCGACTTGCTGCTCTTCATTTTGCCTGAGGCCGAAGAGGAGGAGGAGGAGGAGGAGGAGGAGGAGTGGCTGTGATGGCTTTTGCTGCTGGAGGAGGTGACAGAGCCGCTGCTGCTGCTGTACTGGCCGTGAGAGGACGGCTTGCCCACAGTCACCGTGCCCTTGGGGATCTGAATGGTGATCTTGGGAATGGGAGGGGTGGCCACCCCGGGCGGGGTCTGAGACCTGCCCGAGCTGCCGGGCGACTTGGAGCCGCCGGTGCTGGCCGGGGGGGTGAAGGGCCTGTTTGAAGAGCTGTGAGAGGGGGACTTCCCATCTGTCTCCTGCTTCTTCCTCTTGGGAAGCTTCTCTTTGCTCTTCCCGTCGCTGGAGGGGGTCCTGCTGCGCTTGCCCGGCTTCCCCTCCGCGCCGGGCCCCGCCGCGCCGCCCCCGGCGCCGTTCCCTTCCTTCGCCCTCTTCTGAGCCTTCTCCTTCCCCAGGTCCCCCGCGGCCAGCAGGGGGCTCTGAGCGCCGCCGTGGTGCTCCATGAGGTCCGAGGGCCCCAGGGCCTTGCCGGCGGCCGCGATGATGCTGAAGTCGACCGTGTCGGGCTGGGCGCCGGCCTTGAACTTGCCCTCGCCCCCCTCGGCCCCCAGCACCTGCACCCCCAGGCTGGTCAGGGCCTGGGAGGCGTAGCCTTTGAAGTCGTCGGCGTCCCTGCTCTGGCTGCTCTCGTCGAAGTACTCCTCCCCGAAGCCGCTCTGGCTCTGGCCGCTGAGCAGGTCGGGGTTGAAGTCGACCCCGTCGGGGAAGAAGTGGTTGGAGGCGTCGCTGGCGGGGCTGCCGGCGGCCTCGGCGATCAGCTCGGCGGGGTCGGTGTAGGGGTTCTCGGCGGCGCCGGGCTGGAAGACGTCGGGGTCGAAGAGGGCGCTCTGCGAGTGGCCCGAGCTGGAGGAGTCCCGCACCGGCGTGCCCGCGGCCGCGCAGTCCTCGGCGCCCGGCAGCTTGGAGGCCTCCTCGGCGATGTCGGAGAGGATGTCGGTGACGTCGGCCCCGATGCTGTCGGAGCTGGAGAGCCGCACCGCGCGCTGGGCGCCGGGCGGCGGGTGGGGCACGGGCGGGGGGTAGGCGGCGGGGGGCGTGCCGCACTGGCTGGGGGCCGGGGTGATGTGGGGGGTGTCCAGGCCGTCGGCCGCCATGTTGACGTCGAAGATGGGGTTCTGGGAGTCGACGTCCATGGAGAAGAGCTCCCGCTGGAAGTCGTCCTCCGTCTGGGCCTTCGGCTTCTCCGCCGGCAGCCGGCACTTCTTCTTCTTCTGCTTGCCCCCCCCCGGCCCCACCTCCGTCCGGGGGGAGCCGGAGGAGGAGTTCTGCCTCTCCAGGGGGCTGCTGCCGTAGAGGGTGGAGAAGTCCTGCGGGGGGTTCTCCTTCAGCAGGTTCATCAGCATGGGGTGGTTCTTGGTGTTGCTGGCGGGCGAGGAGGCGGGCGGGGGGGTGTGGTGGGGCGGGGTGGGGCTGGAGCCCAGAGCGGAGCCCACGGTGCCGGTGATCTGCAGCAGGCTGGTGAGGATGGGGTTCTGGGAGACCTTGCTGAAGTCCTCCCCGTGGCCCGCGGGGTCGTGCCGCTCCTTCATGCTCATGCTCATGCTGAAGAGGGTGCTGATGGGCCCCCCCGGGAAGCCGGCGGCGGCGGGCGCCGGGCCGCTCAGGGGGTTGCCGCCCGTGGCCATGCCGTAGCCCGGGCTGCTGGCCGGGGGCAGGTTCTTCTTCACCATGTCCTCCACCGTCTCTGCGATGAGGGACAGGGCCGGGGTGTCCGCCTGGATGGTCTCTGCCTTCCTCCGGATGGCCCTCATGGTGACCGGGATGGACATGCACCTGCGAGAGAGCAGGCGGCAGGGCAGCGGGGGGCAGCCTGCCCCAGCTCTGCCACCTCCACCCCTGCCCCCCGGCTCTGCCCGGGCCCCACCTCCACCCCTGCCCCCAGCCCTGCTGGCCCCAGCGGCAGGAGGCCACAGAGGTGAGCCCAGGGCTGCTGGGGGCACAGCCTGAGGGAGCTGGGGCTGTGCAGCCTGCAGGGGAGAAGGCTCCAGGGGGAGCTCAGAGCTGCTGAAGGGATCCTGCAGGAGGGCTGCAGAGAGACTGCTGCTTGAGGGGGTCTGAGACAGCCCCAGGGGGAAGGGTTTGGGGCTGAGGCAGAGCAGGGGCAGAGTGGAGCAGTCTGCAGGGTAGGGAGACTCTGGCCCAGGCTGCCCAGGGAGGCTGTGGATTCCTCCCCACTGGGGGTGCTGAAGGCCAGGCTGGATGAGGCCTGGAGGAGCCTGGGCTGGTGGAAGGTGTCCCTGCCAATGCAGAGGGACTGGGCTGGAGGAGCCCAGGGGACAAACTTCAGGGAGCTCTGCCACACCTGACAGGACTCAGAAAGCCACCAAGTGCAGAGGGCATCAGCAGGCAGCACCTTGGGCTTGCACTCAAAACCAGGCAGCCACAGTTCAGTGCCTGGAATGGAATCCCTGACAGGGCTCCAAGCTTTCCTCTCTGCCCACCAAGCACTCCCAGAAGTCCCCCCCCAGACAGAAAGGCTCCACAGCTGCTGGGATAAATGGGGGAGAGGCAGAGCTCAGCTGGGTGGGCTGGGGGAGGGGACAGGGGGTCCCTGCTTACCTCTGAACCACTTTGGCAATGAAGTCATCAGTACAGATCAGGGCATCTGAGAGCCCTTTGTACAGCTTGCAGTTCACATGGGTGGAGTCCTGCACATCCATCACCACTGCAGGCCAGAAGGGTTTGGGAAGAGATCAAAATGCAGCCTGCAGGGGAAGGGAACCCTGCCTCCCTTCCCCCACAGCATGCTCCTGCCTCTGCTCAGGCCACCTACCACAGACCAGGGAGTCGTTCACAGGGTGCTGGAAGGAGACACTGAAACAGGAGTCAGAGAGAGGACAAACCTCAAACTGCAGGATCCCAGGAGAATCTGCAAGGCAGAGAAGCAGGGAAGCTGGCTGCAGACTGGCAGGACCTGGGTCTGCATCAGACAGTAGGGAACAATTCTTCCCCCTTGGGGTAGGCACTGGAATGGAGGAGCTGTGGGAGGCTTCAAGCCTGAAAGTGTTCCAAGCCAGGCTGGATATGGCCTTGAGCAGCCTGGGCTGGCAGGAAGTGTCCCTGCCCTTGGCAGGGGGTTGGAACTGCCTGGTTCTGAAGGTCCCTTCCAACCCAACCCATTCTGTGAGGCTGTGAACACCCCCCAGGAACTGCTACACCAGGGAGCAGAGGAGATGAACCACAGGCACCAGCTCCCCAGAACCAGAGGCACCAGCTCCAGCCCCCCAGAGAGATGAACACAAGAGAGAAGAGCAGCAGCCTCACTTCCTCTCCCTCCCCTTGGGCAGCCCTGCCCCCCAGGGCTGCCCCAGCCCAGGCCCCAGCCCCTGGGGAGGCCTCACCTTCCTTGAGCACAGTCCTCTTGACACAGCTGCCAATCAGGGTGTTGTAGGCAACCTGGTGCCTGATCAGGTTGAGGATGAGAGGAACCCTGCCAGGGTGCTGGAAGGCAATCTTACTGAGCAGGGTGCCCTGCAGGCTTCTTCCATCTGGGAGAGGAGCATCTTTGTTGAGAAAGTAACAGTGCTGCTGCCCTGGAAGAGCCTGACAGAGAGTTTCTGCTTTACTCCAGCTCCTGCCAGGGCCAAGGCAGTGCCAGACAGCTGGGAAGCAGAGCAGGGCCCTGCCTGACCCCAGGGATGCCAAACCTCCTGGCTGGCTGGGAACAGCAGACAGCAAAGCCCTTTCCAGCCTGCTCTGGGCTCCTCAGAAGCAGCTGATGCCATTTTCTCCTCCCCCTCTGCTCTGGAGCAGGCTGCCCAGAGTGGAGCCTCCTTCCCTGCAGACATCCCAAGCCCACCTGGGTGAGCTCCTGTGTGCCCTGCCCTGGGTGACACTGCTCTGCCAGGGGCTTTGCCCTGGCTGATCTGTGGAGGTCCCTTCCAAGCCCTCCCCCTCTGTGACTGCCCAGTGCCCACCCAGGCAGCTCACAGCCCTCCTGAGGGCAAGAGGAATCCTCAGCAGCTCCCAGGGGAGCAGGCACCCACCTGGGACTCCTCCCAAAGTGATTCACTCAGCCACAGCTGGGGGAGAAAGAAGAGCCAGAGCCTGGGGGGGCTCAGCCCCACAGCTCCCAGCACTGGAGTGCTTCACTACCTCATGCTGCTCATCACTGGGGGAGGCCTGAGCTGAGTCCTGATGCTCAGAGCCTGGGCATCAATCCTGCACCCATTTCTGGTGCTGCTCTCCCCTCCTGACACCAGGGGAAAACCCAAACAGACCTAGCAGCAGCTGAAGAGCCCCCAGAGAGCTGAGCCAGCAGTGGCTGGGCCCAGGTACTCACTGCATAGAAGTGCATGTTGTGGCTCAGGGGGCCAGGATCAGCCTCCTTGGAGAGTTCAAACTGGGTGATCAGCTCATACAGGGGCACAAAGGTTGGTGGGGTGTCAAACAGGGGGATACCTGAGGGCAGAAGAGGGCACAGAGTGAGGGCAGCTGGCAGAGGTGGTGAGCAGAGGAGATGCTGGGCAGGAAGGGGAACTCTTGCCCAGGTTTGACTGGAAGAGCACAAGGCCTGCAGGGACCTGGGGCCAAGAGGGACAATGGCATCCTGGGGGGCACCCAGAATGTGTGGCCAGCAGGGCAAGGGAGGCTCTCCTCCCCCTCTCCCTGGGGAGGCCACATCTGGAGCACTGGGTCTGGATTTGGGCTGCTGGGCTCAAGACAGGCAGGGAAGTGCTGGAGAGGGTCCCAGGGGGGCTGTGAGGATGAGGAAGGGACTGGAAGAGCTCTGCTGGGAAGAAAGGCTGAGAGCCCTGGGGCTGCTGAGCCTGCAGAAGAGCAGCCTGAGGGAGAACCTGATCAGTGCTGAGGGCTGGGGGGCAGGAGGCAGAGGCCAGGCTCTGTTTGGTGGTGCCCAGGGACAGCACAGGGCACAGGGGGTACAAGCTGGAACCCAGGAGGCTCCACCTCAGCAGGGGGAGAAACTTTTCCACTGTGAGGGTGGCAGAGCCCTGGGGCAGGCTGCCCAGGGAGGCTGTGCAGAGCTTCCAACCCCCCCTGGATGTGTTCCTGGGTGCCCTGCCCTGGGTGAGGCTGCCTTGGCAGTGGGCTTGGACTGGATGACCTCTGCAGGTCCCTGCCAAGCCCTGCCACCCTGGGGCTCTGTGACTTTTCCATCCCAGGCTGCAAAGGAGCAGCAGTTTGAGAGCCAAGCCTGGGGAGGGTCTGGCTGGGGCCCACCTGTGCAGGCCTGGAGCTTCTGGATGCAGGCTCGAGACACCGGCAGGGGCCGAGGGAACTTGAGGAAGAAGCAGGCTGGGAGGTCCACACTGTTGGCACTGGTGATGGAGGAGAAGGAGGGAGTCCTGCAAGGGGGGAGGAGAGGGCCTCAGCTGAGGGCACCCCTCTGCCCCCTTCCCCCTTGGCTCTGCTGAGACCTCACCTCCAGTCCTGCCCCCAGCTCCCCTGCCCCCCAGGAGGACACAGAGCTGCTGGGGGCAGCCCAGAGGAGGCCACAGGGATGAGCCCAGGCCCTGGGCTGCCTGAGGGTGAGGCAAGAGAGCTCTGCTCAGGCCCTGGGCTGCCTGAGGGTGAGGCAAGAGAGCTCTGCTCAGAGCTTTCTCCACCCTCCCAGGCAGCTGTCCCAGAAGGGTTTTGCCTCTTTCAGGTGTCCCCAGCAGGAGGCCACAGAGATGAGCCCAGGGCTGGAGCAGCTCTGCTGGGGGCTCAGGCTGAGGGAGCTGGGGCTGTGCAGCCTGCAGGGGAGAAGGCTCCAGGGGGAGCTCAGAGCTGCTGAAGGGATCCTGCAGGAGGGCTGCAGAGAGACTGCTGCTGAGGGGGGCTGGGGACAGCCCCAGGGGGAAGGGTTTGGAGCTGAGGCAGAGCAGGGGCAGAGTGGAGCTGAGGCAGAAGCTGCTCAGTGTGAGGCTGCTGAGGCTCTGTCCCACGCTGCCCAGGGAGGCTGTGGCTGCCTCCTGCCTGGGGGTGCTCAGGGCCAGGTTGGACAAGGTCTGGTAGCAGGGAGGTGGTGGAGTCTCCACCCCTGGAGGTGCTGCAGAAACCTGTGGCCATGGCACCTGGGGCCCTGCTTTGGTGTCCTGCTGGGGTTGGTGGTTGAAGGGATGCTCCCAGAGGGCTTTCCCAAGCCAAGCAGCTCCATGGCTCTATGCCCACCTCTGCTTCTTGGCTCCAGAGCAGCCCCTGAGTGCCTTCTGCAGTGCTGTGCCAGGGTGCAGCCAGCTCTGGCTTCAGCAGAGGCCTTGCCAGCAGAGCCTGGCAGAAGTGTCCTTCACTTACCCTTTGCTGTCCACAGGGTGAGAGCCCATGATCAGGGGAGCAATTGGAAGCTTGTACATGGCCAGGGTTCCCTCCACTGTCACTGCCACATTCATCCCCAGGCAGCGAGGCACTGCAAGAGGAGGCGAGAGAGAGACAGCCCCGCTGGGAGGAGCCGAGAGGCACGGCCCCGAGGGACACAGCCCCGAGGGACACGGCCCCGCCGGGAGGAGCCACGGCCCCGCCGGGAGGAGCCACGGCCCCGCCGGGAGGAGCCACGGCCCCGCCGGGAGGAGCCACGGCCCCGCCGGGAGGAGCCACGGCCCCGCCGGGAGGAGCCACGGCCCCGCCGGGAGGAGCCACGGCCCCGCCGGGAGGAGCCACGGCCCCGCCGGGAGGAGCCAGCACCGGCTCCAGGCCACGGCCCCGCCGGGCTGCGGGCCCCCAGGCTCCCCCAGCAGGCAGCTCTGGGATGGCCACAGCCGAGCTGCCGGCACCAGCAGGGCTCTGGCTCCCTCTGGCAAGGCAGAGCAGCTGCCTGGCTCCCCCAGGAGCCTGCCCAGGCCTCTGCAGGGCTCACAGGATCCTGGCACCGGCTGGCTTGGGAAAGGCCTCCAAGCTCACCCAGTCCAAGCACCAGCCCCACACCGCCGTGGCCACCGAACCGTGCCCCCAGGGGCCTGGCCACAGGGCTCTTGCAGCCCTCCAGCACCTCCCTGGGCAGCCTGTGCTCATTCATGAAGCTGAGGCAGAGCAGGGGCAGAGTGGAGCTGAGGAAGAAGCTCTTCAGCAGGAGGCTGCTGAGGCTCTGGCCCAGGCTGCCCAGGGAGGCTGTGGCTGCCTCCTGCCTGGGGGTGCTCAGGGCCAGCTTGGATGAGGCCCTGAGCAGCTGAGTGTAGCTGAGAGCTGTCCCTGCCTGTGCTGGGGAGGATGGAGCAGAGGATCTTAAGGTCCCTTCCAACCTAAGCCCTTCCAGGCCCCCCAAGCCTGGGCTCCCTGAGGCCACCCCATGGCTCTCCTGCATTCCATGGGGCCAGCAGACTGCTGCAGTTCTGCTTCCCTGCCCCCTGCCAGCAGCAGTGCCCCCCAGCAGCCCCTGGGGCTGGCCTACCATTGTTCTCATGCAGGACAACAGGGGCTCCAGTGCCATCCTCAAACAGGTCATAGGGTGAGACATAATACTTGAGGTTCATCAGCAGCCCTGGGGGGAGAGAGGGAGAAGCCTCTGAGGCCTCCTGAGGGTGTGAATGAAGCCAACCCCCTGGGAGCACAGCAGCTGTGCAGCAGCACACAGCACAGAGCTGCCAAGGGCACAGCCATGGCCACAAACCCACCCTGGGGGGGCTCCAAGGAGCAAAGTTGGCTTGGTGCACCGTGGAGGACTTCCAAACCCTCGAGCAGCTCCTCCCAGCTGCTGCTCAGGGAGCACTGCCCATGCTCAAGGGGAAGCCAGCTGGGCCTGGGGGATCTCTAAGGCCCCTTCCAACCCAGCCCATTCTGTGCCTCTGTGCCAGGAGGGGAGCCTGAAGGAGGTGGTTGGAGTTCTTTGGGGGGCTGAGCTCTCCAGGTAGGATACCTCCACTCCTGGGGGTCAGGTAGCCAACACTGCCATGAAGGATCTTGTCCAGGGGGTTTGCATTGGTGGCCTGCCTGCAGGAGAGACAAGCAGGGGGCTGTACCAAGGCAGAGTCAAACCAGGAGCCACAGCTCAAGGGTGGAAGAGCTTAGCTCCACAGTCACATGGAAACAACACCCCCAGAACAGCTGAGGCTGGAAGGGACCTCAGAGATCATCCTCCCACCATGGGCAGGGAACCCCTCAACCAGCTCAGGTTGCTCAAGGCCTTACCCAGCCTGGCCTGGAAGCCCTCCAGGGAGGAGGCAGCCACAGCCTGCTGTGCCAGGACAAGGGGGGATGGTTTCAACTCAGAGAGGGAGATTCAGACTGGAGAGAAGGAAGAAATTCTTCAGACTGAGGGTGGGGAGAGCCTGGCCCAGGCTGCCCAGAGAGGCAGAGCTGCCCCCTGCCTGGCACCAGCCCAGCTCAGGCTGTGTGGGGCTCTGAGCAACCTGCTGTGGTTGGGGCTGCCCCTGCTGACTGCAGGGGGTTGGACTGGATGAGCTTTCAAGGTCCCTTCCAACCCAAACCTTTCCCTGGTTCCCTTCCACTCCCCTGCTGGCAGAGGCCTCCCATAGCCTTAGCCCTGCACTTGTGAGCCCCAAGGCAGGGTGCAGAGCAGCTGGGGGGACACCTCCTGGATCCACAGCATGAGCAGAACCAGCCAGGGTGCTGCAGCAGCAGGAACAGAGCAGGCACCAAGAAACCCCAAGGCATGGAGCTGCCCTTACCAATACATCCCTGCCATCTTGGAGAGGTCCAGCTCCAGGGACTGCAGGGCTAAATACATCTTGGTCTTGAGTTTGCTGGGGAGAGAGAAACCACAGTGAGAGCATGCAAGAGGGGTGGAAAGGACAAGGACCTGCTGGAGAGGGCACAGCAAAGGGCTGCCAAGGTGCTGAGGGCATGGGAACAGCTCTGGGAGGAGGAAAGGCTGAGGGAGTTGAGGCTGTTGAGCCTGAAGAGCAGCCTGGGGGGGACCTGATCAATGCTGATCAATAGCTCAAGGCTGGGTGGCAGGAGGCTGGGGCCAGGCTGTTGGCAGCGGTGCCCAGTGCCAGCCCAAGGGGCAGTGGGCACAAAGGGGCACAGGAGAAGCTCCTCCTGAACATGAGGAGGAACTTCTTGAGCTGGAGGCTGCTGGAGGCCTGGAGCAGGCTGCCCAGGGAGGTGCTGGAGCCTCCAACCCCCCCTGGACGTGCTCCTGAGTGACCTTCCCTGGGTGGCTCTGCCTGGGCAGGGGGCTTGGGCTGGGTGCTCTCCAGAGGGTCCCTTCCAGCCCCTCCCAGGCTGGGGCTGTGTGCAATGAACTCCAGCTGCAGTGCTTGTCTCAGATGGAGCACTCAGAAGGGACAACTCTGCCCCCTGCATTCCCACTCACACTACAGCCAGCCCCTGCAGGCCATGCTGAGGAAGTCAGGAGGAGGAGGATGGAAGACTCAACACAGAGAAGCCAAAGCTTGTGGCTTTGCTTCCCTCTGTCCCTGTGGCTGCACACAAACCAAGGCTCCACTTACTTATCACCTGGCAACTTGTAAAGGTTCACAAGGCCTCTCAGGTGCTTTGAAAACTCCTCAAAGTTTTTCTCCCTGAAAAGAAAAGAGAGAGAAGAAGTCAAAGGGATTTAGATCTCTGCCAGGTTAAGGTTTTCCCCACCTAAGAGCTCTAAAAGATGTCCTTCACATGACCCAGCTTGAAGGAATGGGCCAAGCCCAGGCACAGATCCAGGCTGGGTGCAGAGGGCTGAGAGCAGCCCTGCAGAAAGAGCCTTGGGGGTGCTGGGTGCTGAGCAGCTCCCCAGCAGCCAGCAGTGCCTCCTGCAGCCCTCAGGCAGCTGGGTGCTGGGCTGCAGCCAGAGCAGGGTGGGCAGAGGGCAGCAGAGGGGATCCTGCCCCTGGGCTCTGCTCTGCTCAGACCTCACCTCCAACCCTGCCTCCAGCTCTGCTGTCCCCAGCAGGAGAAGGACTCAGAGCTGCTGGAGAGAGCCCAGAGGAAGCCACAAAGATGCTCCCAGGGCTGCAGCAGCTCTGCTGTGAGCACAGGCTGAGGGAGCTGGGGCTGTGCAGCCTGGAGGGGAGAAGGCTCCAGGGGGAGCTCAGAGCTGGGGGTGTTGAAGGCCAGGCTGGATGAGGCCTTGAGCAGCTGAGTCTGGCTGAGAGCTGTCCCTGCCTGTGGTGGGGAGGTTTGAGCAGGTGAGCTCTGAGCCCCCTTCCACCCTGAGCCCCTCTGGGGTTCTATGAAACCAGCAGAATCTGTCAGCAAATGCACCAAACCTCCTCAGGCTCACCTCAGGTGTTGCACCAGCTCTGGACAGCTCTGCAAAGGAAAGAACAAAGGACATCAGTGTGGAGTGCAGCAGCTTCAGCCCCTGAGCAGCTGTGAAACACATCAGGACAGCAAAATCCCTGAGCACTGCACAGGCAGAGCACAGAGCAGCCCTGGGGAAGGGACTGTCCCAGGGAGGCTTTCCCCTTCCACCATGACAAGCAGCACAGATGGGACCCAGGCTCATGGGGAATGCTCCCTAGAAACCATTTCTTCCACCCAAAGGGGAACCAACACCACAGAATCACTTTGGCTGGAAGAGGCCTTCCAAGATCATTGAGCCCAGCCCTGCCCCAGGGCACCCCCAGCCCCTGGCCCTCAGCACCACATCTCCACAGCTCTGAAGCCCCTCCAGGGATGGGAACTCCCCCACTGCCCTGGGCAGCCTGAGCCATGCCTTGGCAGCCCTTTTGGGGAAGAAATTGCTCCTCATGGCCAACCTAAACCTGCCCTGGGGCAAGCTGAGGCCACTTCCCCTCTCCTGTCCCTGCTCAGCTGGCAGGAGAGACCAAGCCCCACAGGGCTCCAAGCTCCTGTCAGGCTTTGCAGAGGACAGAGGCAGCTCCAAGCCCTCAAGAGCTTTGCCCCCACCTCCCCCAGCCCATACCTACCACGGGGTTCTCTCCATGGTGAGCCACTTTGACATCACAGAGCAGCCCAGCGGGGTCCAGCTGCACTTCCACATAGAACATGTCCGAAGTGATGTAGCACTCGGTGCCGTTGGCGCTCAGGTGAGAGCCCAGGCTGCAGGCAGAGCAGGACAAAAGCTGCCAGGAGGTGCCCACCAAAGCCCAGCACCCCCAGCAGGGAGGGCAGTGCTGGGCACAGGCCAAGGGCCCTGCCAGGCCTGGAGGGGGAGACCTACCCACTCTGCCTGGCTATGGACTCCAGGCGGTCTGTCATGGCAGGCAGGGAGGACACTGGCAGGGGAGAGCAGGAAGCCAGGGCTCAGTGCAGCAACCCCCCAGGGCCAAGAGCCCAACCCCCACCTCACCCCCACCTCCTCCCAGGGAGCTGGAGAGAGCAAAGAGGTCTCCCCTCAGCCTCCTCCAGCCTCAACACCCCCAGCTGCCTCAGCTGCTGCCCCCCAGCCCTGCTCTGCAGACCCTTCCCCAGCTCTGCTGCCCCCCAGCCCTGCTCTGCAGACCCTTCCCCAGCTCTGCTGCCCCCCAGCCCTGCTCTCCAGACCCTTCCCCAGCTCTGCTGCCCCCCAGCCCTGCTCTCCAGACCCTTCCCCAGCTCTGCTGCCCTCCTCTGGCCCTGCCCCAGCCTCTCAGTGCCCTTCTGGGAGTGAGGGGCCCCAAACCCAACCCAACATCCAAGGTGTGGCCTCCCAGTGCCCAGTGCAGGGGCACAATCCTTGCCCTCCACCCACTGGCCACACCACTGCTGACCCAGGCCAGGCTGCTGCTGGCCTTTGTGGCCACCTGGGCACTGCTGGCTCACCTGCAGCTGCTCTTGAGCACCCCCAGGGCTTTCTGTGCTGGGCAGTGTCCAGCCCCAAGCCTGGAGCCTCTATGTGGTGGTTGTGACCCAAGTGCAGGACCCAGGGCTCAGCCTTGGTGAACCTCAGCCCGTTGGCCTTGGGCCTGCAACCCAGCCTGGCCAGATCCCTCTGCAGAGCCTCCCAAACCTCCAGCAGCCGTGGTGGCCACAACCCTGTCTCCTCCTCTGATGTGCTGCACTTCCCCAGCAGGCAGAGTGTGCAGCACAGGCAGCAGGTACCCACCCTTCAGGGCCTTCTGCAGGGTCTCCAGGCAGCTCACCAGGTGCTGGTGCCCCCCTGAGTTCATCACCACTCTCTTTTCCTTGGTCAGAAAGGAGACAGAAAGGTCCTTTTTGGTGCCTCCCTCAGCAGGAGGGAAGGAGTGACTGCAGCTCTGCTGCAGCCAAGGGAGGTGCATTCAGGTAATTAACCAGAGATGAAGATTTCCTCCCCCCCACAGCCATCCTGCCCTGGATTCCTGGAGGGGAGCAGCTGTCAAAGGCAGGCCTGGAGCTGATTTAGTTTCTTTCAAGCAACTTGCTCAGCTGGAAGCACAGACTGCAGCAAGTTCCTAACAGGCAGCAGCTCAGCATTCTCTGACAGGTGACAGAGAAACAACCAGGCAGGCAAACTTCTACCAGCACAACATAAGCAAGGAGCTTTTGATGTCGCTCTCCCCTGCCTCCTGCTCCATCCTCCCCCCACCCAGAGACCCCTGTCTCAAACCCCATGCTTGGCTGAGCCAAGAGAGAGTTTGGAGACCCAGCAAGCAGGCAGCAAAGGGCTTTACAACCCCCTGAAACAGCAAGTGGCAGAAAGGTTTGGGCTGAAACCCCCCGTCTGACCCTTCCCCCTGTGCTGAGCTGCCAGCAGCCCTGTGTTAATTCGGTGACAGAGGGGGAGGCTGTAATTAAAGAAGGCAAAGGCAGCTCAGGCAGCAAGGGAAGGGCAGCCTGCACCCCGTAGGGTGTCTGAACCGGCACATCCCCAGCCCAGCAGGAAGCCAAGGCTTGGGCAAGACCTAAAGCACTTAGAGGAGATGGAACAAAGCCACAAGGAAATGACTGCTACAGACAGCCTCCTGCCGAGGCCCCAGCGATCCTCACCATCACTTGCCGGACTAACTTCATGGTTTCTGTCCAAGGCCTGTTCTGGTTGTACTTTGCGTGAAGCCTCTCCAGCAGGGTGCTCATCTTATTCAGCCTCTCGGTTTCTGCGAGGCAGAGAAGGGAAAGAGAGGATGAGGCCAGGGCTGAAGTTCTACCACCGACACGGCCTGGCAGCCCTAAGGAAAGCCCTTTCCACCCTTAACGAGGCACGATTCCAAGGGGAAACTTATTTATTCCTGCCTTAGCCTTGCCAGCCCTCACCGCGCCGGGGCCCCGGGGCCGCCCGTCCCCTCAGCGGGCCGGCGGGAAACCCCTTCCACCGGCCACTCACCCTCGGCGCTGCCCGGGAGCGCCTTCATGCCGCGGGCGGGGAGGGGCGGCCCTCGGCGGGCCGCAGCGTCGGCGTCGCGTCGTGCCGGGAGCGGATCGGGAGGGGAGGCGAGCCGCGGCCGGGCCGCTCCGCTCCGCGCCGGCCTCACACGGAGGCGGCCGCCGCCATCCCTCCGGCCGCGGCTGCGCTCCCGACCTCTCGCGAGAGCGCGCCAAGTCCCGCGAGAGCGCGGCGAAACGCCGCGAGGGGGCCCGAGAGCCGCCAAACCTCGCGAGAGGCGGGGAGCGCGCGCGCGTGGGCGGGCTGGGAGGAGCCTGCGGCCGCCAGACTCCTCCTTCCCCCCCTCCCCCACCCGCGCCTCAGCCTCCTTCAAGCGCGGTGCGCGGAAGCTCTCGCAGCTTCCACCGCCTGTTACCGGGCGCGCTCAGCCGCAGCGCCAAGCAGCGACCCGCTAACAGCCGGGGAGAGGCTGGGAGCGGCAGAGAACCGAGGCGGGACCGGCCTCTGCAGCTGTGAGGGGTCGCCATCGCCTCCGTGAAGCTTTGTTGAAGGGCGAGGGGCGGGCGGCGGGCGCTGCGTCCCCGCTCGGCACCCCAATAAAGTTGGCAGCCGGACGAGCGCGTCATCGGCCCGCGCACGGCGGCGGCGCAGCTCTCGCGAGAGGAGGCAGCGCGGCGCCCCCTTCGCCTCTCCTCCGCCAAGTCTCGCGGGATCAAGGGCAGCCGGCGGGGCGGAGGGCGGCGGCGTTCTCGCGGGAACCGGCCGCCTCTCGCGAGAGTTGGCGGGTCCCCCCCCTCCCCCTTGGACGCGGAGCCGTTTCGCTTTGGGAAGTGAGCGGGGGGCGGCGGCGGGGCGCGGCGGGCCGGGCCAGGCCAGGCCGTACCGGGCCGGGCAAGGGAAGCGGGCGGCGGCCGAGCCCTGTGGGCCTTCCGGTTGAAGGGAGCCCGGGGCGGCCGGTGCTGAGGGAGCGGGGAGGGATCGCGGGCCCAGGCCCCGCCTTCCCGGGGCGCCCCCGCCGCCGCGCTGCCCTCCGGGCCTGGGCCCCTCGGATGAGGCGGTGAGGCCGGGGCCCTTTCCCGTAGCCTGCCCTCCCCCTCCCCGCCTTCCGCCTCCTCCGGGGCCTGGCGGGGCCGCGCTCCCTGCCCCGCTCCCCATGTAGCAGGGGGTGTTGGCGGCAGGGAGGGCCGGGGTGAATGGTGCGAGGAGCGGGGCGCTGAGGGAGCCTGAAGTTTGGGGGTCTTGAAGGCTTGCCCCCCCTCCCCTCTCCCGAGCACAGTGGAGGAGGAATGCCAAATCCGGACAGACATGGGGGCAAGAAGGATGGGGGCGGCGGGGGGTCCTCGCAGCACGGGCCTGGCAGCGGGAGTTCCAACAGCAAGGAGAGGCACCGGCTGGCCTCCAGGCACAAGAGGCACAAGTCCAGGCACTCCAAGGAGTCACCGCTGGCGGCCCAGGAGACGGCGGCACCCTTGGGCGCGATGATCAAGCCCCTGGTGGAGTACGATGACATCAGTTCGGATTCGGATACCTTCTCGGACGATGTGGCCCTCAAACTGGACAGGAGGGAGAACGAGGAGAGGAAGGACAGGAGCGAGAGGATGCAGAAGCATCGGCACCACCAGCACAAGCGCGTCCGGGAGCTGATGAAGAGCAAGCAGGCAGAGAAAGAAAGGAAGCTGGAGAAGAGCCTGGAGGCATCCAGCAGGTCCGGGTCCACCAAGGAGAGAGTCTCGGGATCCTCCAAGAGGCTCCTGGAGAGCGAGGAGCACCCCAAGTCGCTGTCCTCCAAGAGCAGCAACAAGGAGTCCCGCTCGGCCAAGGCGCACAAGGAGAAGTCCCGGAAGGATCGGGAGCTCAAATCCAGCCACAAGGAGCGCAGCAAAAGCCATCGGAAAAGAGAGGCCCCCAAAAGTTACAAAACCGTCGACAGCCCCAAGAGGAAATCCAGGAGCCCCCACAGGAAATGGTCTGACAGCCCCAAACTGGACGACAGCCCCTCCGGAGCCTCCTACATCCAGGAGTACGACCTCAGCCCTCCCCGCTCGCACACCTCCAGCAACTACGATCCCTACCGGAAGAGCCCCGGCGGCTCCTCACGCCGGCCCTCCATCAGCCCTCCCTACAAGGAGCCCGTGGCCTACCAGTCCAACGCTCGCTCCCCCAGCCCCTACAGCCGGCGCCAGAGGTCCATCAGCCCCTACAGCAGGCGGCGTTCCTCCAGCTACGAGCGCGGCAGCGGCTCCTACGGCGGCCGCTCCCCCAGCCCCTACAGCCGCCGGCGCTCCAGCAGCCCCTTCGCCGCCAAGCGCTCGGTCAGCCGCAGCCCCATCGCCAGGTGAGTGCTCTCCGCGCCGCCCGGGGGCCTGGGGAGGTGCTTGGGGCGGCTTTGGGCCCGGCAGGGGTTAACCTCCTTCCCCAGCTGCAGCGGTTCACCCGGGGAGGTTGCGGATGCTTCCCCCCACCCCCCACCCGGAGGTGTTGGAGGCCTTGGGCAGCCTGGGCTGGTGGGGAGGGGTCCTTGCCCGGGGTGGGGGCTGGGTGGTCTTGAAGGCCGTTCTGTGCCTCCTGGTGGGGCTCGGGGAGCTGGCTGCCCGGAGTGGCTGTGGGGTGATGGCTGTGGTGGTGCTGGGGTCGGGTCCAGGAGGTGCTCACACTCCGGCAGACACCTCCCTGGCTGGCTGTCGGCAGCCTCCATGTTGGCTCTGGGCAGAGAGGCCCAGGGCTGGCCGAGCTCCTGGGATTAAATTACACCCCCTCAGGAGCTGGCCCCTGCAGAAGGGCCCAGGCTCCTCGGGAGGGTTGTGCTCTGAAGGGAGACGAAGCCATTCAGCTCCTGACACAGGATCTGAAGTGCTTCCCTGGGGAGAAGTTCGGGCAGGGGGAGGCTGCTTCCACTTACTGCTGGAAGCCTGAAGGCTCCAAGGTGTGGAACCTGGATCCCCCTTTGCAGGAGGGAGGTTTGGTTTGAGTGGATCTTGCTCTTTCTGAGCTTGACTTCCCTTTTCCCCTTGAGTTAGAAACCTCTCTGAACTCCATCTCTTTAACCTCAACTTTCCTTCCACAGTCCAAGAGTTCCTTGCTCCCAGTCTGAAACTGGGGCATCCTGGAAGGGCAGGCAGGGAGCAGCTGGGCTCTGGCTCAGCTCTGATTTGGGTTTCTTGCTTTATCTTTGAGCTGGTCACTTTGCTCCAGAAGGGAACTCAACCTGAAGTGTTTGGTTTCAGGGCTTCATCAGCCATCCTGTTACCTGCAGGGCACTGCCCAGCTCAGTGCTGGTTCTTCTTTGCTCAGGGAGTTTCCAGTTGTCACCATGGGTGCTGGGGAAGCTTTGCTTGGAGCTCCATGGCAATTAAGATGTGACCTGGAACTGTAATCTCTGTAGCAGTGCCCTGTGCTGGGGGAGCTCTGCTGCATCCTCTGGCCCCAACAGGAGCTGCTGCTGCTGCCTCCAGAGCTTGTTGATGTGATCAGCAGATCCCAGAGACCTCGGGGTGGGGGCTTGTGGCATTTGGCCTTTGCTGGCACAGCAATTCCCTTCCCTGGGGGGTTTGAAGCTGTGCCTTTGTCCTTGCTGTGAGGGAGGTTGTGTTGGGGTTAGCCCCCTGGAAGCTCTCAGGGACAATCTCTTTGCTGCCATTCTCCTTCTGGTCCTTTCTCCTCTGCTCTTTCTCTAGGTGCATCTGAGAGGTTCTGAGGGGTAGTCACAGAGCCATGGAATGGCTGAGGGTGGAAGGGACCTTCAAGCTCATCCAGTTCCAAAGCCCTGCCATGGGCAGGGACCCCTCCCACCAGCCCAGGCTGCTCAGGGCCTCATCCCCCCCTGGCTTTCAACTCTTCCAGACTTGGAGCCTCCACAGCTCCTGTGGGCAGCCTGTGCCAGGGGCTCACCACCTTCATGGGGAAGAAGTTCTTCCTCATGTCCACTCTCAATCCAGCTCCTTCCACTCTGTTTCTCCTCTCCTCTCCCCCCTCCCTGCCCTGCTGGCACAGCTCCTCATGTCCCTTACTGCTGAGCCTTTTGGAAGGGTAAGAGTGCAGTGGGAGGAAGCTGTGCTGCCTTCATGGCATCACTGTGGGTTGTGGCTCTTGGTGAGGTCCATGCTCAGCCCTAAGCAGGCTGAAAATGAGTCTGCAAAGGGCTGAGTTTCCCCCCCCCAGGTTGTTCCATGTCTTGACTGCAACCTGAGCTGAGTTTTGCTCCCAGGCTGCTCCATGCCTCACCCTGAAGTTTCTCTTTGTGTCACCTGCTCCTTGCCTCTGACCTGAGGAAGTCAAACACTTCTCTTTCCCTCAGCTCAGCTGTGGGAACCAACCTGGAAGCACTTTGTGCTGCTGCTCTGGAGCCTGCCTAAAGTGAAGGGCTGCCAAACCCTGGACCCCAAACCAAAAGATTCCAAAGGTTACCTACTGTTTACTCTCAGCTTGTCCTGAGTGCTCTCAGTCTCTGGCTCCAGTTGATCCCCAGCTCCTCTTCTCTCCCCTCTCTGATCTAATCCTTCAGGACAGAACCCATGGATTACAGAACCCACCCCCCTGGAGTGATCCTGCTGGAGGAGCAGAGGGGGGTTGATGGCTTCCATCCACTGCAAGCTGCAGTTCATTGTTGGGTTTGCTTCCCTGAGCTTGCAGCCTGGATGGTGCTGAGGCTGAGGGAGCTGGGGTTGCTCAGCCTGGAGAAGAGAAGGCTTCAGGGAGACCTTGGAGCAGCCTTTCAGTACTGCTCCCAAAGGCCTGCAGTGACAGGATGAGAGGCAGTGGTTTGGAGTGAGAGGAGAGGAGGTTTAGGTGGCTGTGAGGAGCAAGTCCTGCACCATGAGGGAGCTGGAACACTGCACCAGGCTGCCCAGGGAAGGAGTTGAGGCTCATGGTCAGGACAAGGCTCTGAGCAGCCTGCTGTAGCTGGGGATGTCCCTGCTGAGTGCAGGGGGCTTGGGCTGGAGCTTGGCAGGTCCCTTCCAACCCATTCTCTGGGGCAGGTCTGTGTAAGCTCATGGTCAAAGCTCTGCTCCAGGAGCCCAGGGTGGGGCTGTGCTGCTGGCCCCCCCCAGGAGCTCACCTGCAGGGAGCAGAGCAGCTGTGTCTCCCCTGCAGCCCCTCTGAAGGTTGGTCTGCAGGCAAGGGTGTAAGTGGGGGCAGCTGCCCCTGCCCCAGGGTGGCTAGGGGGGGGTCTCTGTGATCTCCTCTCAGCTCCTGCAGAGGAGCAGGAGAGCTTTGGGACAGCAAGTGTCTCCAACTGGCACACTTGCTTAGGCAGCAGACATCTGACTGTGGCTCAGCTCCTTCAGAGGAGGGAGCAGAGGCATTTCTGGGACACTGAATTATTTCCACTGTCTGCCAAGACAGCCTTGGAGGGTTTGGGGTTTTTTTTAGTGCTTTCTGTGTTTTCTTCAGTCCCCAAGTCCCAAATCCCCTGTTGGGAACCAAGGAGCTGCTGGGAGCCCACACAGCAGCTCTGGGTTTCAGATGGCTGTGCACCAAAGCTTGCTTTCAAACTGGCTTGGGCAAGATGACCTCTGAAGGGTCCCTTCCAACCCAGGGCACTCTCTGAACCTCTCCTCTGGAAGTCAGGATGGAAGAGAGGTCAGGAGGGGAAAGCCCAGCTGTGGGCCACCATGCCTTGGAGCAGCTGTTGGCTCTGCAGCTGAGGCTAGGAGAAGACATTCCAGAGGCCTTCAGCTTGCTGAAGGTGGCTTGGACTGAGCACAGCAGCTCTGTGTGGGCCTGCTGGAGCTGTG
The DNA here is from genome assembly GCF_014839835.1 of Dryobates pubescens. Classification (NCBI taxonomy): domain Eukaryota; kingdom Metazoa; phylum Chordata; class Aves; order Piciformes; family Picidae; genus Dryobates; species Dryobates pubescens. The sequence goes on along the minus strand of NC_071647.1, from coordinate 1,295,493 downwards.
GCCACCCTCACCTAGATCTTTGCCATGGCCAAAGGCGGCTGAGCAGTCCTGGGTAAGAAAAGTTGGACTGGGGCTGCTCAGCCTGGAGAGGAGAAGGCCCCAGGGGGACCTCAGAGCTGCCTGCCAGGAGCTGAAGGGATCCTGCAGGATCCTGCAGAGAGACTTCCCTGAGGGTGTCTGGAGGCAGGCCCAGGGGGAAGGGTTTGAAGCTGAGGCAGAGCAGGGGCAGAGTGGAGCTGAGGAAGAAGCTGCTCAGTGTGAGGCTGCTGAGGCTCTGGCCCAGGCTGCCCAGGGAGGCTGTGGCTGCCTCCTGCCTGAGGGTGCTCAGGGCCAGGCTGGATGAGGCCTTGAGCCAGCCAAGTGTGATTGAGAGGTGTCCCTGCTCCTTGTGCTGTTGCTGGACACCCTCATGGGAAGTCTCTCTCCAGCCTCCCTGTAGGGTGCCCAGGGAGGTGCTTGAGGCCCCATCCCTGGAGACGCTCAGGGCTGGGCTCTGAGCCACCTGCTCCGGTGCAGCATGGCCCCGTTGGGCGCAGGGGGGTTGGACTGGCTGAGCTTTGGAGCTCCCTTCCAGCCCAAACCATCGCATGGCTCTCTGCTGTCAGTCCTTCAGTCTGTCCTGGCAGCCCTTCTGGACCCTCTGAGCTGGGGGCTGCCCGCCCCGGGAGCCGCCTGCGGGCTGTGCCCTGCTCCCTCTCACCTCTGCTCTCCCCCTCGTCCCCGCAGGAAGTCGGTGAAGTCCCGCAGCAGGAGCCCTGCCTACTCCAGGCACTCTTCATCTCACAGCAAGAAGCAGAGGTCCGGCTCCCGCAGTCGCCATTCCAGCATCTCCCCCAGCCGGCTGCCCCTCAACTCCAGCCTGGGGGCAGAGCTCAGCAGGAAGAAGAAGGAGCGAGCGGCGGCGGCGGCGGCCGCGGCCAAGGTGGACGGCAAGGAGGCGAAGGGCTCGCCCATCTTCCTGGCGAGGAGGGAGAACAGCTTAGCCGAGCCGAAGGAGCCCGCGGCAGAAGCCAAAAAGGTCACCAAAAGCGTGAAATGCGAGAAGGCCTCCTCGGAGCCGGAGCCGGCGGCGGCGCCGCTCGCCGGCGCCGAGCCCAAGGGCCCCGCGGAGGCAGCCCGGCCCAAGGCGGAGGAGAACGCCGAGAGGAAGCTGCCGGCGCCGGCCAGGGACTCCAAGCACGCCGCGGCCAAGGACTGCAAGCCCGCGGCGGGGGCGGAGGACCTGCTGTCTCCGAAGGAGCCGGAGACGGCGGAGAAGGAGCCTCCCCCTCCCCTCCCCTCGCTCAAGTCCCCTCCGCCGCCCCTGCCGGCCGCCACGCCGCCGCCCCCCACGCCGCCGCCGCCGCCCCTGCCGCCGGCTCCCGCCGCGCCGCCGCCGCCGCCCTCCCAGCCGGCGCCGCTGCCGGCCCCCGCTTCGGCCCCAACCTCTTTGCCATCCTCCTCCCACCCAAGGACGTCTACTTTATCCTCTCAGGTGAACTCTCAGCCCTCTGTCCCCGTGGCTCCAAAACCCCAGGTGTCTGTGACGGCTGCTATCCCGCACCTGAAAACGTCGACCCTGCCTCCGCTCCCGCTGCCCCCTCTTTTACTTGGGGAAGATGACTTGGATAGGTAAGGTCCCACCAGAGCCTTCCCCTCCCACCCCACCCCCTCTCCTCCTCCTTTGCCTGTGAGAGCCAAACCTGGAGCAGAAATGGATCCTTTGGCTTGGTCTGAGAGCCGCCGGCTCGGCCTGCGGCGCCCCGAGGACTCCGCTGATCCCTTCCGACGAGCCCGGGCTGGGCTGGGTTGTGTGGAGGGGTGGGGTGGTGGAGGTCTCCTCCCTGGAGGTGCTGAAGGCCAGGCTGGGTGAGGGCTTGAGCAGCCTGGGCTGGTGGGAGGTGGCCCTGCCCATGGCAGGGGGGTTGGAGCTGCAGGATCTTCCAATACCCAAAGGGATCCTGCAGGAGGGCTGCAGAGAGACTTCTCCTGAGGGGGGGTCTGGAGCCAGCCCCAGGGGGAAGGGTTTGGAGCTGAGGCAGAGCAGGGGCAGAGTGGAGCTGAGGCAGAAGCTCTTCAGTGTGAGGGTGGAGAATCTGGAATAGCTGTGGCTGCCTTCCTGCCTGGCAGTGTTCAGGACCAGGCTGGATGAGGCCTGGAGCAGCCTGTGCCGGTGGGAGGTGTCCCTGGGCATGGCAGGGGCTTGGAACTGGAGGATCTTGAAGGTCCCTTCCAGCCCAACCCATGGCATGAATCCATGTCTGAAAAACACTGGGGGGGGGGGATGTGTCTTGGCAGGGGGAAGAGGCTAAGGGCCCAGAGCATCCCAAATGGAGCTAGGGAAGAGGAGAACTCTTTGTGTAGCCCTCTTGCAGCCAGCAGTGTGGTGCAGTGCTGCTCTCATGGCATCCTTGCTCACACTTCTGTTTGCTGGAGCTCCCTGCCAGCTCCTGAGCCTTTCCAGGCATGGCTGAAGGTGCAGTGGGGATCTCTGGGGTTGGTAGAGTGGTGTGGCACCAGCAGTGTCCTACCCAATGAGCAGTGCCTCACACAATGCTTGGGGCTTGCTGCAACCACCCTGCAGTTGGTGTGAGCCCAGCTCTTGAAGGGTTAAGGGATGCTCAGGGCTTGTCCTGCTGTCAGGGTCATGTTGGCACTGCCAGCCAGGTGAAGGCTCAGCCTGGGCATGGCTTTGGTGCCCTTCCTGAGCTGGTCAGCTCTCTGCAGCTCCTTGCAAGGAAGTTGTAATGAGCTGGGGGTCAGAGTCTGGGCTTGGATGGTCTTGAAGGTCTCCTCCAAGCAAGAAGCATTCTGTGATCCTCTTGGTTTCTTCTCCCTAGCAGTGAGCAACAGGATGAGAGGAAATGGCCTCAGGTTGCCCCAGGGGAGGCTTGGGTTGGACATCAACTCCTTGACTGGAAGGGTTCTCAAAGCCTGGCCCAGGCTGTCCAGAGAGGAGGCTGAGTGCCCATCCCTGGAGGTGCTCAGAGAGGCAGAGCTGTGGTGCTGAGGGCCAGGGTTTAGCCCCAGCCTTGGCAGGGTTAGAGGCTGGTTGCACTCAGGGATCTTAAAGGTGGTCTCCAGCCCAAACAATTCAGTGCCCAGGATCTGATTCACTGAAAGGGCCCTGGGCTGAGCCCAGACTGCATCTTCCCCAGCTCCACTGCTGGTCTGAGCCAGGTTCTGCTGCTGTGCTGCCTCCTTTCCACAGCCAGCCAGGGGCCTGCAAACCCTCTGGAGCTCTTCTGTCACCACCCAGCTGTGCCTTAGCTGTGTGCAAGGTTCCCCCTCTGCTGTCATGAGCCCAGGGGTGTGGGTGCTGATGCAGCTGGCTGCTGAGCTGAGGAAGAGGAGTCCCAGTGACAGGCTGGGAGAGCCCAGCTGGTGGTGCTGAGTGTGGTGGCAGTTGCAGATGGCACTGCCTGCCTGCTGAAGCTCTCTTACCAACTGCCTGCATGCTCAGGCACAAAACTTCTTAAGACAGACTTGGCTTGGGAAGGAGGTTCCAGCTCCAAGGCCATGGCAGGCACAGGGTTGGGAAACACTCTGAAGGGTCTGAACACAAACCTCAGCTCACTCAGGGGCTCCTCAGCCTGCCTTGGTGCTCCCCAAACCCTCAAGGCTCATGTCTGAAGTGGTCAGGGTGCAGCTTGGGTGACTTCACCTGGCAGGAGGTGCAGCAGGAGGAGGGCAGAAGCTGCTCAGAAGCCAAGTGGGAGAAACTTTGCAGCTGTTGGGTGTTGCACTTGGGAGCCTCAGAGCTCGTGCAGGCCCCTGGGAACATCTGGCTGGCTGTTGGCAGCAGCTGACTGCAGGCCTGGCCCAGCCCCAGCACACTGCTGCTGCTTTAGGCTTGGAGGAGCCTTTGTTGGGCTGTGGGTGTTTGCCCTTGGTCATGAGTTGAAGCTGAGGCAGAGCAGGGTTGGGCTGGCTCTGAGGAAGGCCTTCAGCAGGAGGCTGGTGAGGCTCTGGAGCAGGCTGCCCAGGGAGGCTGTGGAAGCCTCCTCCCTGGAGGCCTTCAGGGCCAGGTTGGATGAGGCTTTGAGCAAGCTGATCTGGTGGGTGTCCCATGGCAGGGGGGCTGGGACTGGGGGAGCTTGGAGGTCCCATCCAACCCAAACCATTCTAGGACTGAGGAGCTCTCAGCAGCTGCTCTGCTGCCAGTTAGGAGTGGACTGAACAAAGTCAGCTGAGAGCAGTTGGTGCCTGTGAGCATCCAGCCCCCTCCACACACACCTGGGAGACCTGCAGAGGAGCCAGCCCCAGCTGACCTCTGCTCTTGGAGCAGAGGCTCTGCCCTCCTACAGCCCTGGCTGTGCAGACCCTGAGCTCAGGACCCTTCTCAGAGGTGTGATGTGGGGCAGGTGCCCCAGCTGGGTGTCATCCAGCCCCTCAGGGCTTTGCAGCTGCCTGGGGGGTGACCTCCAGCCCCTGCAGCTGGCCTGCTGTGGTGTCTGTGGGATGTGCCCTGCTGGCAGCAGTGTGGCCAGGGAGGCCTTTCCCCCTGGGCTCTCTCCCTGAGAGACTTGTGCAGCATGGGAGCCTTGGGCAGGTGACCCACTTGAGCACTCCACTGCTGCCTGCTGAGGGGTTGGACCTGGTGGTGCTGACAGGCAGCAACCCTCCTGCTGCCTGCCCTAAAAACAAACCCTGGCAGGGCTCTGCTCTTCTCCTGTCTCTGAAGCTTTGTGAAACCTTGGCAGAGTGGAAGCTTGCAGGGAGAAGAGTTCCTGACTCTTCAGCCCTAGGAACTCTCCAGTGCCTGAAGGGATCCTGCAGGAAGGCTGCAGAGGGACTTTTCCTGAGGGTGTCCAGAGCCAGGCCCAGGGGGAAGGGTTTGGAGCTGAGGCAGAGCAGGGGCAGAGTGGAGCTGAGGCAGAAGTTGCTGAGTGTGAGGCTGCTGAGCCTCTGGCCCAGGCTGCCCAGGGAGGCTGTGGCTGCCTCCTGCCTGGGGGTGCTCAAGGCCAGGCTGGATGAGGCCTTGAGCAGCTGAGGCTAGTTGAGAGCTGTCCCTGCCTGTGGTGGGGAGCTTGGAGCAGATGAGCTCTGAGGTCACTTCAGACACTGGCAGGCAGCTCTGAGGTGCCCCTGGAGCCTTGTCCCCTGCAGGCTGCACAGCCCCAGCTCCCTCAGCCTGAGCTCCCAGCAGAGCTGCTCCAGCCCTGGGCTCATCCTTGTGGCCTCCTTCTGCTGGGGACAGCAGAGCTGCACACAGCTCCTTCCTTTCTTGCCTCAGGTTTGCCTTAGCTCCAAAAGCAGAGCTGGAGCCGGCTGTGCTGGGGGCAGGTGGAGCCAGCTGTGCAGCTGTGCTGGGGGCAGGTGGAGCCAGCTGTGCTGGGGGCAGGTGGAGCCGGCTGTGCTGGGGGCAGGTGGAGCCGGCTGTGCTGGGGGCAGGTGGAGCCGGCTGTGCTGGGGGCAGGTGGAGCCGGCTGTGCTGGGGGCAGGTGGAGCCAGCTGTGCTGCTGTGCTGGGGGCAGGTGGAGCCGGCTGTGCTGGGGGCAGGTGGAGCCAGCTGTGCTGGGGGCAGGTGGAGCCGGCTGTGCTGGGGGCAGGTGGAGCCGGCTGTGCTGGGGGCAGGTGGAGCCAGCTGTGCTGCTGTGCTGGGGGCAGGTGGAGCCAGCTGTGCTGGGGGCAGGTGGAGCCAGCTGTGCTGGGGGCAGGTGGAGCCGGCTGTGCTGGGGGCAGGTGGAGCCGGCTGTGCTGGGGGCAGGTGGAGCCAGCTGTGCAGCTGTGCTGGGGGCAGGTGGAGCCAGCTGTGCTGGGGGCAGGTGGAGCCGGCTGTGCTGGGGGCAGGTGGAGCCAGCTGTGCTGCTGTGCTGGGGGCAGGTGGAGCCGGCTGTGCTGGGGGCAGGTGGAGCCAGCTGTGCTGGGGGCAGGTGGAGCCAGCTGTGCTGGTGCAGGTGGAGCCAGCTGTGCTGGGGGCAGGTGGAGCCAGCTGTGCTGCTGTGGGGGCAGGGGATGCAAACCTCCTCTCCCCCTCCCCGCTGTCCCTCCTTGCCTCCGCTCAGGCCCTTGCTGCCTCCTGAGGGCTGTTGCCCTCCACTGAAGTTGTTTTGTGCTGTCTGTGGTGAGCAGCTGTGGAGTTTCTGACCTCTGTGTTGTGTTAACTTTTTGGGGCTTCAGTCCAAAAGAGATTCTCCCTCCAAAACCTGTGAAGAAAGATAGAGAGCAGAGACCACGACACTTACTGACGGACCTCCCGCTCCCCCCAGAGCTCCCCGGAGGGGATCCTTCCCCTCCTGACTCCCCGGAACCAAAGGCAGCCACACCACCTCAGCAACCCTTCAAGAAGAGACCAAAGTAAGAGCTGGCTTTCTCTGTTGGGTTTATTCTATTTCTCCCCCTTTTTCCCCACCCCTCTCCCTTGCTTTTTCTGGGAGCTGGTGAAGCTTTGCCCCTGCTCCGCAGCGGGGGTCAGGCAGCGCTTCCCCTGCTCGGAGTCTCGGGGTTGGCCTTGCAGCACTCCTGTGCATGCTCTGTGCTCTTCCTTCTAAAGCTGGACATAGCCTGGGAGGGGCTGGAAGGGACCCTCTGGGGATCATCCAGCCCAAGCCCCCTGCCCAGGCAGAGCCACCCAGGGAAGGTCACTCAGGAGCACATCCAGGTGGGGTTGGAAGCTCTCCGGAGCTGGAGGCTCCAGCACCTCCCTGGGCAGCCTGCTCCAGGCCTCCAGTTCAGGAAGTTCCTCCTCATGTTTAGCCTGGAGAAGAGACCTGATTAATGCTGATCAATAGCTCAAGGCTGGGTGGCAGGAGGCTGGGGCCAGGCTGTTGGCAGCGGTGCCCAGTGCCAGCCCAAGGGGCATTGGGCACAAAGGGGCACAGGAGAAGCTCCTCCTGAACATGAGGAGGAACTTCTTGAGCTGAAGGCTGCTGGAGGCCTGGAGCAGGCTGCCCAGGGAGGTGCTGGAGCCTCCAGCTCTGGAGAGAGCTTCCAACCCCCCCCTGGATGTGCTCCTGAGTGACCTTCCCTGGGTGGCTCTGCCTGGGCAGGGGGCTTGGGCTGGGTGCTCTGCAGAGGGTCCCTCCCAACCCCTCCCTGCTGTGACAGGCTGCCTGAGCTCTGCTTTTTGTCAAACCATCTGGAGAGAGTGGGTTGGGCTGGGGGTGGTGGCTGAGGGGGAGCCCTTGGGGGAGGCCTCCCTGAGCCCTCTGCCCTCTCTCAGAATCTGTTGTCCTCGGTACGGGGAGCGGCGGCAGACGGAGAGCGACTGGGGCAAGCGCTGCGTGGACAAGTTTGACATCATTGGCATTATTGGAGAGGGGACTTATGGGCAGGTCTACAAAGCCAAGGACAAGGATACAGGTAAGGGGGCCCAGGACCTGCTGCCTGACTCCTCTGGGGTGCTGTGGCCCTGCTCAGCACCCAGCCCGGCAGCGGCGCTGCGGCTTCGGGACCGATCCCTGCGGGGCCAGGAATGGCTTCGGGCCTGGGAGAAGCCTCTCTGGGGGCTGCTGTCTGGGGGGAGTGGGGGTGAAGGAGCTGTGAAATGTTCTGCTGCCCTCCTTGCCTGTGAGGAGGGGTGCCCAGAGGAGGGGTGCCCAGAGGAGGGGTGCCCAGAGGAGGGGTGCCCAGGTGCTTGTGCTGGATCCAGCTGTGGCAGCTGGAGACTCCCAACTGGACTCTGTGTCTGTGTCAGGCTGTGGGATAGCAGAGCTTGAGAAAGGGGCCGAGGGGGGAGGTTTCCAGGCTGAGGGAGGGGTTGGGTGGTTTCCAGGCTGGGGGAGCAGGTTTCCAGGCTGAACTTGTGTCCAGCCCTGCTGAAGCAGCCCAGGCAGGAGCCCTGGGGGGCAGCACCTTGCTCGGGGGGCTGGCTCCTAAGGACCGCGGGCAGGGCGGCAGCCGAAGCGACCTCCGCTGCTGCGGAGGCCGAGGCCGACTGCTCCTCGCCCCGTGGGGAGAGCCCAGGCAGGGCTTTGGGCAGGGGTGTGAGGGAGCCTGGTGTGTGCTGGCAGGTGAGCTGGTGGCTCTGAAGAAGGTGAGGCTGGACAACGAGAAGGAAGGCTTCCCCATCACCGCCATCCGCGAGATCAAGATCCTGCGGCAGCTGATCCACCGCAGCGTGGTGAACATGAAGGAGATTGTCACAGACAAGCAAGATGCACTGGATTTCAAGAAGGACAAAGGTAGGCCCTGGGGGGTGGGCTGGGGGAGCCAGGGAGGTGCTGCAGCCCTTGCCTGGGTGCTGGTTCTGTGTGGGAAAACTGGGAACCTAAACTCTGCTCTTGGAAGGGTTTTGTCTGCTCTGCCCTGAGCCCGGGGAGAGCCCCAGGGGGGAGCTGAGCAGTGCCCAGCAAGAGATAAAGGCTGGGGGGCAAGAGGCTGGGGCTCAGTGGTGCCCAGTGGCAGGACAGGGGGCACAAAGTGGAGCCCAGGAGGTTCCATCTGGGCAGGAGGAGAAAGTAGTTTGGTGTGAGGCTGCTGGAGGCCTGGAGCAGGCTGCCCAGAGAGGCTGTGGAGAGCTCCCAACCTCCCCTGGCACTGTGCTGCTGCTGGGCAGGCTGCTGGGGGAGCCCTGCTGGGGCAGCTGATCTCCAGAGGTCCCTTCCAGCCCCACCCCCCTGGGATGCTGGGATTTGGCCTCACAACTGCTCAGCTGGTTTGGGGTTGGGTTTTTTCCCCCTTGAGCAAGAAACATCTGGAGTGCTGAGTGAGCCCTGAGGACCTCAAGACCACCTGAAGAGAGCAGCAAGAGACCACACTGAGTGCACTGAAAGACTTCATTTCACCCCCCTGAACCTCCTTCAATTCTCCCTTTGCCTCTCTTAAAGCATTTCTTGCCTCTCCCAGGTGCCTTTTACCTTGTGTTTGAGTACATGGACCATGACCTAATGGGGCTGCTAGAATCTGGCTTGGTACACTTCTCAGAGGACCATATCAAGTCTTTCATGAAACAGTTAATGGAGGGTCTGGATTACTGTCACAAGAAGAACTTCCTGCACCGAGACATCAAATGCTCCAACATCCTCCTGAACAACAGGTGAGCCCTGCCCAGGCCCTGCCCTGCCTGCTGCTCACACCACACACTGCTTGGAGGTGCTCAGGGCCAGGCTGGATGGAGCCCTCAGCTGCCTGGGCTGGTGGGAGGTGTCCCCCATCACAGCAGGTCCCCAACAGGAAAGGGTCAGCAGCCACTCCTGATGAGAAACTGCTTACTGGGCAGGTCCCTGAGCTCTGTAACCAGGCCTGGAGCACCACACAGGGCAGCAAACCCTCCCTCACCCCTGGTGATGAGCAGGAGCCAGGATCTAAGCTGGGAGAGGGGAGGTTGAGAGGGGAGATGAGGAAGGAATTCTTGCCAGGAGGGTCACAGGTTGCCCAGGGGGGTTGTGGTTATCTCCTCCCTGGAGGTGTTCAGGACCAGGCTGGATGAGGCCTGGAGCAGCCTGGGCTGGGGGGAGGGGTCCCTGCCCATGGCAGGGGGTTGGAGCTGGAGGATCTTGAAGGTCCCTTCCAACCCACTGCATCCCCATGGCTGGATCTCCACCTGAAGAGCTCCTCTGGGACACTGGCCTCTTGGGAAGGGTTTGTGACAGGGACAGGACTGAATTGTTGCCTTCCCTCTCCCCTCCTTTTGCTTCCTTGAGGCATGAAGCAGGCTCTGGGAAGCTGCAGCCCTTGGCTCAGTGCTTGGCCTCTGTGCTCTCTGAGGTCTTTCCCAGCCTCAATGCTGTGACCTCCTCTGGGTCCAGCACCAGACTTTGCTTTGAGGCCTTTCTGCCACCATGGGGGGGTTGTGGGGTGGAAACCTCCTCAGCTGCCCCTGCCCCAGCCCCAGTGATGCTCTGGTTGCTCTCTCTTGCAGTGGGCAAATCAAGCTTGCAGACTTCGGACTGGCCCGACTCTACAGCTCGGAGGAGAGGTGAGGGGAGCAGGGGGGAGAGGGTTGCTGGAGGTGGGCTGAGCTCCTTTCCTCTCCACAGCCACACACTCCCTTCACTTGCCAGCTCCTGGCACTGCCAGGGCTGTGCTTCCCAGGGGAACTGCTGTAGTGCAGCTCCAGCTGCTGGGAAAAACCCACTCCTGGGTGGTGTCAACAGCTTGGCTCTGGACAAAGCAGCTGAGCAGGGACCTGAGCTGAGCATCTTCTGTGCTGGCTGCAGGCCTGCCATGGACCACCCTGTGCTCTGGGATCAGGCACAGCTCCCTCCTGGCAGGCTGCATGGGCAGGAGTTTGCAGGCTGGGGGAGCCACAGCTTGCTGTGAAACCTGTGCTTGGCTCCCAGCAGCTTCCCTGGAGGCCAGGAGTGCTGCTGCTGGGCCTGAATGCAGCTGGGGTGGGGGGAAAGCTGTGGGGGTCAGAGTGAGAGCCTGGAAGGGGCTGGTGGGTGCTGCCCTCACCCCCTGCCTGTGCCTTGCCTTGCAGCCGGCCCTACACCAACAAAGTCATCACCTTGTGGTATCGCCCCCCAGAGCTGCTGCTAGGTGAGGAACGTTACACACCAGCCATAGATGTCTGGAGCTGTGGGTGAGTACTGCCTGCCCTGGGCCCCTCTCTTTCTGTCCTGCTGGGGCTGCCTGTCAGCAGGCAGCACAGGAAGGAGTTCTGCCCCTGGGCTGGTTGCTGAAGCTCTCTTCCAGTCCCCAGCACAAGGAGGACACAAAGCTGTTAGAGTGAGGCCAGAGGAGGCCACGAAGGGCTGGGGCAGCTCTGCCATGGGGACAGGCTGAGGGAGCTGGGGCTGTGCAGCCTGCAGAGGAGAAGGCTCCAGAAGGACCTCAGAGCTGCCTGCCAGGAGCTGAAGGGATCCTGCAGGAAGGCTGCAGAGAGACTTTTGCTGAGGGGGTCTGGAGACAGACCCAAGGGGCAGGGTTTGGAGCTGAGGCAGAGCAGGGGCAGAGTGGAGCTGAGGCAGAAGCTGCTCAGTGTGAGGCTGCTGAGGCTCTGTCCCAGGCTGCCCAGGGAGGCTGTGGCTGCCTCCTGCCTGGGGGTGTCCAAGGCCAGGCTGGATGAGGCCTGGAGCAGCTGAGTCTGGCTGAGAGGTGTCCCATGGCAGGGGGTTGGAACTGAAGCTCCCTTCCAACCCAACTCCTTCTCTGGCTCTGTGACTCACCTTGAGCACACTGAGGAGCAGGAGGTGATCACCCCCAGCCCTGCCTGTTTGCCCCAGCAAGGCTGAGTCTGGAGGGCAAGGAGAGGCCTGCCTGGGGTGGTTCCTTTCTGCCATGCTGTTGGCACAGCCTCCCCTTCCCCCCACAAAGAGTTAAAGCCTGTGCCATGTTCAAGCAGCCCTGCTGCTGAGTGGCATTTCCCAGCTGCCTGCAGCTGGTGACTCCCTACACACAGGTTAGTTTGTCAGTCCTCAACTACAAGCCCTGATGCAAATAAACTCTCCTCAGCCAAAGCTGCTCCTGAGCAGAGAAGCTGCAGTGTTCAGCTGCTGCTCCCCAGGGTTTGCCTGGCCCTGACCTCTTGCTTTCTCCTCCTTCCAGCTGTATCCTCGGGGAACTGTTTACAAAGAAGCCTATTTTCCAAGCCAATCTGGAACTGGCTCAGCTTGAATTAATCAGGTAAAGCATTGCCCATGCATGCCTGGGAGAAGAGGTGCTGCAGGAGCTGCTGCTGCACACAGCCTCTGTGTTAGGAGCCCTCCTCTCTTGCTGCAGCCCTTAACCTGCCTTGGAAAACCAGGGCCCAGCAAGTGGCTGTTGACTGCCCAGAGGAGCAGGCAGGCAGTGGGGTGCCCAGGCCTGCTGCTGTGTGCACCCCTCAGGAAGCTTTGCTGGGAGTCCATGGCTACAACAGTGAGCCCCCCTGACCCCTGCAGGTGGCAAATGCCTGGTGCTGAGTGCTTGGGGAGCTGCAGGGGAGAGGCTTCCATCTGCCTCCTGCTGGACCCCAGGCTTCTCCTGGCCGCAGTGTGCCCAGGCCTAGGTTAGGGCTCAGAAAGGGAACTTTTTGGCTCTGCTTGGTGATTCCTCTGCCAGCTGCTGACCATCCTCTGCCTGTGTGCCCCCCCAGCCGGCTCTGTGGGAGCCCCTGCCCAGCAGTCTGGCCAGATGTCATCAAGCTGCCCTACTTCAACACTATGAAGCCCAAGAAGCAATACCGAAGGCGCCTGCGTGAGGAGTTCTCCTTGTGAGTGTTGGGAGGAGGGGGCCAGCCCAGGGCTGATGGCCTCCTGCTGCAGCTCAGCTGCTCTCCTGCTGGGCTCTGGGCTGCCTGGCAGGGTAGAATCACAGAGGTGTTTGGGTTGGAGAACACCTCTGAGGTCCAACAGTCCTCTGCCACGGCTGGGGCTAAACCATGGCCCCCAGCACCACCTCTCTGAGACCCCTCCAGGGGTGGGGATTCCACCACCTCCCTCAGGAGCCTCTTTCAGCCTTGGAGAATCCTTGAAGGGAAGAAATTTCTTCTCATGCCCAAGCTAAAGCTCTCCTGGTGCAGCTTGAGGCCATTTCCTCCTGTCCTGTCACTTGTTTCTTGGGGAGGAGGCCAACCCCCACCTGGCTCCAGCCTCCTTTCAGGCAGTTGTGGAGAGCCAGAAGGTCTCCCCTCAGATGAAGGCTGAAGCAGTGCTTCCCTGTTTTGCCCTCTGCCCTGGGCAGCTCCCTCCAGGAGGGCTTCTTCCATCTGGGGAAGGCTGGAAGGAGGTCACTGTCCCCTTGCTAAAGAGCTGCTCTGCCCGGGGAGGTTCCCTGCCTCTGCCAGCTCAGGATGCTGGCAGCTGGGCACCACTTGGCACTGTGGTGGGCTGGGTGCTGAGGCTGCCTGCTTTCCAGGGGGAGCTCTCTGGGGGGCAGAGTGGAATTAATTGATAATCCTCTGGGCCTTGGGGCTGCTCCTCCTGAAGAGCAGAGCTCAGGCTGCAGGCCTGGCCTGGCAGCTGCAGGCCTGGCCTGGCGGCTGCTGTCCCCCAGCAGCTGCAGCACACAGGAACCGATTCTGACAGCAGGGATTCCCCTCAGCTCTGAGGTGCTTCAGGGGGCTTCTCCCTCTGCTCAGGACCAGCCTTGCCATGTTTCCCCCCTCTTCCCACAGCATTCCTTCTGCTGCTCTGGACCTGCTGGACCACATGCTGACGCTGGACCCCGGCAAGCGCTGCACAGCGGAACAGGCCCTGCAGAGCGACTTCCTGAAGGACGTTGACCTCAGCAAAATGGCACCTCCAGAGTAAGCTCCAGCTGGCTTCCTCTCACCTGGTGGCCACCTCTGCTGATGAGCCTTGGGAAGCAGCCACTGCCTTGGCCTTGAGGCTTTTCTGTCAGTCAGAATGAAGCTCTGGGCTCTCTCCCCTGCTCTGCGTCGTCACTGAGCTCTGGCTGTGCTGGGGCCGTTCAGCCTGGCTTGGGGAAGCTCAGTTTGGTGCTTGTGAGGTGCTTCAGAGCTGTTGGAAGAGTAGCATGAAGCATATCCCTGCCCTCTGCTGCACAGGGGATGGCCAGGCCTCCCTTGTGCTCACTGTCCAGTCATTGATTGACTGGAAGAGTGGCTGCTGAGCACTGTCACACTGCAGCTCTGCTCTGCCCCTCCAGCCCAGCTCTGCTGGAGCTGCTTTGTGAGCAGGATTCCTCTTGCCTTCAGAATCCCAGCATGGTGCTGGAGCTGGGAAGGGAGCTCTGGAGCTCACCCAGCCTCTGCTCCAGCAGGGCCCCCACAGCAGCTTGCCCAGGAGCACAGTGCCCAGGGAGGGTTGGAAGCTCTCCACAGCAGGAGACTCCACAACCTCTCTGGGCAGCCTGCTCCAGGCCTCCAGCACCCTCACACCAAACAACTTTCTCCTCCTGCCCAGATGGAACCTCCTGGCTTCCAGTTTGTGCCCCTTGTCCTGCCACTGGGCACCACTGAGCCCCAGCCTCTTGCCCCCCAGCCTTTATCTCTTGCTGAGCTTTGCTCAGCTCCCCTCTGGGGCTGTCCTTCCCCAGGCTCAGCAGCCTCAGGGCTCTCAGCCTCTGCTCTTCACAGAGATGCTCCTGGCCCCTCAGCCTCTTCCTAGCCCTTGATTGGACTCTCTCCAACACTTCCCTCTCTCGAAGTGGGGAGGCCAGAAGTGACCCCAGAAAGCAGTGAGAGAGCTCTCTTCAAGCCTCCAGGCTGCCAGAGCTCGGCAGAGCTGCCCTCAGTGGCTGCTGCTGGCTCAGTGCTTGGCCTCCGTGCTCTCGGAGGGCTCCTCCAACCCCAACAGTTCCATGGTTCTCTCAAGACCCTAACAACCTTCTGTGGTCTTTTGAGGGGGGTTGGGCATTAAATGGGTTTCCTTCCCTTGTTTCTTACCCTCTCAGTGTTGCTCTCTTCCAGCCTTCCCCACTGGCAGGACTGCCACGAGCTGTGGAGCAAGAAGCGCCGGCGGCAGCGGCAGAGCGGGATGGCAGTGGAGGAGCCCCCCCTGTCCAAAGTGTCCAGGAAAGAAGCTACCTCTGTCAGCAGCACAGACACTGCCAAGAACAGCAGCAGCAGTCCTGTGCAGCCCCAGCCTGCCCAGCTCAAACCCGAGCCTGGGGCTGCAGATGCAGTAGGTCAGTGCTCAGACTGGGGCCGTGCGAGGCTGCTCCTCCTCCGTCCCCTCCCTGCCCCTCCCAGCCTGGCTGTGGGCAGCTCTGGGCCTGCTTTGCCATCACAGAATGGGTTGGCTTGGAAGGGATCTCGAAGCTCAGCCAGTGCCAACCCCCCTGCCATGGGCAGGGCCACCTCCCACCAGCCCAGGGTGCTGAAGGCCTCATCCAGCCTGGCCTTGAACACCTCCAGGGAGGGGACAGCCACCCCCTGGGCAACCTGTGCCAGGCTCTCCCCACCCTCACTGCCAGGAGTTTCCTCCTTATCCCCTGTCTCAATCTCCTCAAGCTTCAATCCATTCTCTCATCCTGGCACTACAAACCCTTGCACAAAGTCCCTCCCCAGCTCTCTTGCAGGCCCCCTCAGCTCCTGGCAGCCACTCTGCTTCTTCCACCTCTGTTCTTCCAGAAAGACCATCCCAGAATCTTCCTCTCCTGACTCTTTTCCCCTCTCCTCCTTTCTTCTGTTCCCCTGCTGTGAACACCACTGGCTGCAGAGTGGGTTTTGCCTCCAGCAGTCACACCCAGTGGTGAGCTGGCTGTGCTTTTATTCCCCAAGGGATACTGTTGGCTCTGAAGCATCCTCCAGAGGATGCTGAAAGGAGATCCTGCATCACTGTAGGCCAGTGAAATACCAGAGAGGAGGCTGTGGAGGCCACAGCCCTGCCAAGGCTGCACAGGGGTGCTGAAGGGTGGTCAGCAGATGCAAAGGTCAGGCATGGGCTGTGCCAGGCTGCTGGGCAAAGCAGGCAATTATTGCACCTTGCTGCAGGAAAGATCACTTGGCCATAAGGCCCCACGGGCCCAGGGCTTGGGCACTGCTTCCAACCACCCTTCCCAGGGCCAGAAGATGGTTGGAGGAGAGGGAGTTTGGATTCCTGGGGTTCTAGAGGCTCCCAGAGCCACCCAGGCCACACTCTGTGGGAGCCTTCCAGACCCCCCCCAGGTGTGGGTTGAGGCTGCCTTTGTGTCAGCTGTGCTGACAAGCAGGAGGAGAGTTGTGGCTGCAGGGGGTGTGCAGATGGACACAGAGGTGGTGGCTGGCTTGGCAAACAGCTGAGAGAAGTGAGTGTCACCTCCTGAGCTGCCTGCCAGCACCAGGAGCTTCACTGGCAGCCCCTGAGCCCAGAAGCTGGTGCAGTGTGAAGGGACCTCCTTGTCCCTTGGCAGGCAGGAGGCTGAGCTCCAGCATGGAGCAGAGGGAGCTGCTGCCCCTCAAGGGTTGGATCCTTGCAGCTCAGGACAGAGTCCTCTGTGACCCCAGGCCAGCCTTCAGCCCTCTGCTTGAGCTCTTTGCTGCTGCTGCCTCGGTGCAACACACCTTTCCTCCAGGCCAAACAGCAGCTCAGCTCCATCCTGCTGCCAGGAGGCATCCATGGAGTGAGCAGAGGCCCCAGGAGGGGCTGAGCTGCTGCCAGAGCTGCTGCTGAGGGCTTCCCTCTCCATCACACATCTCAGACTCGCTGCTCTGGGCTGGTGGTGGTGGTGGTGGCTTCTTGAGCTGCCCTCAGCTGTCTGAGAGGGAGGTTTGGCTCCAGCAAGCTCTGGGTGTGGGTAGCTCTGAGGCTGCTGGTGGCCAAGGTCCCCCCGGTGGCAGCAGAGCAGTGCCCGGCGCCGCCTCGGGTGAGTGCAGTGCATGTGCAGTGCCACGGGGTGCTGCTGCAGTGCTGCTGCAGCTGAGAGCAGGCTGCAGGGCCCAGCTGGTGGTGGAAACCTCAGCAAACCACCTCAGAACCCTCCTCCTGGAGCCTCTCTGCCTTCTGGGAAGAGGGAGAAGGGATGTGGCTCGCCGTGTGCGGTGTCACCGGTGCGGGGTGGCATTGCCTGGGGTGGAAGGGACCTCCAAAGGGCATCCAGTCCAAGCCCCTCTGCACTCAGCAGGGACATCCTCAACTAGATCAGGGTCACCCAGGGCCCTGCCCAGCCTCACCTTGAGCATCTCCAGGGATGGAGCCTCAACCACCTCCCCAGGCAACCTCCTGCAGTGTTCCAGCAGCCTCCTGGTGCAGAGCTTGCTCCTCGGGGGGGGTGTGAAGGCAGAAGAGTTGCTGCTGGGAGCTGTTTGTGGTTTAATCATCACTGCCAGAATGGCTCAGGCTGGAAGGGAGCTCAGAGCTCACCTGCTCCAACCTCTCTGCCACGGGCAGGGACGACCCCTTCCGGTTCTCAGCCTCCTTGTGCCGCTTCTTGTGTTCCCCACAGGCCTCGGGGACATCACCCAGCAGCTGAACCAGAGCGAGTTGGCTGTGCTGCTGAACCTGCTGCAGAGCCAGACTGATCTGAGTGTCTCCCAGATGGCCCAGCTGTTGAATGTCCACTCTAACCCCGAGATGCAGCAGCAGCTGGAGGCTCTCAACCAGTCCATCACGGCTCTGACGGAAGCCACCACGCAGCAGCAGGAGCCCCAGGCGGCGGCGGAGGAAGCCATAGAGGAGCCCCCCCCAGAGGCCCAGCAGGCAGAGGAGCAGGCAACTCCAGAAGCAGGCAGTGCTCAGGGAGACATGCAGAACGTGCTGGCCGTTCTGCTGAGTCAGCTGATGAAGAGCCAGGAGCCCCTGGAGGAGAGCAATGGGGAGAAGAGCGGCGAGCAGCAGCGGGGGGCCCGCAGGACCCCCCCGGCGCACCCCGAGGAGAGCACAGGTAAAGCAGCCCTGCACTGCCCCTCCAGCTCCTTGCCCCCTCCCTGCAGCAGCTCAGGGCCAGGCTGTGTGAGGCCTTGAGCAGCCTGGGCTGGTGGGAGGGGTCCCTGCCCATGGCAGGGGGTTGGAACTGGATCACCTTCGAGGTCCCTTCCAACCCAACCCACCCTGTGGGCAGGGTGAGCAGGAGCCAGCCCTGGGGCCAAGTAGGCCAAGGGCACCCTGGGGTGCCAGCAGGTTGAGGGAGGTTTCCCTGCCTCTTTACTCTGCCCTGGTGAGGCCACATCTGGAGTACTGGGCCCAGGTCTGGGCTCCCCAGTTCAAGGACAGGGACTTGCTGGAGAGGGGACTGCAAAGGGCTGCAGAGATGCTGAGGAGACTGAAACAGCTCTGAGAGGAGGAAAGGCTGAGGGAGTTGAGGCTGTTGAGGGTGGAGAAGAGCAGCCTGGGGGGCACCTGATCAATGCTGATCAATAGCTCAAGGGTGGGTGGCAGGAGGCTGGGGCCAGGCTGTTGGCAGCAGTGCCCAGTGCCAGGCCAAGGGGCAGTGGGCACAAAGGGGCACAGGAGAAGCTCCTCCTGAACATGAGGAGGAACTTCCTGAGCTGGAGGCTGCTGGAGGCCTGGAGCAGGCTGCCCAGGGAGGTGCTGGAGCCTCCAACCCCCCCTGGATGTGCTCCTGAGTGACCTTCCCTGGGTGGCTCTGCCTGGGCAGGGGGCTTGGGCTGGGTGCTCTGCAGAGGGTCCCTTCCAGCCCCTCCCAGGCTGGGCTGCTGTGATTCTGTGCAGGGTCAAATTGGGTGCTTCAGATGAGTGCCTCTGGTCTGCCTGTGGCCAGCAGAAGCAGAGATGGCAGAGTGGGGTGGCAGGGGGTGCAGAGGGAGGCAGAAAGCTGCTAGACTGTGATCAAGCCTCAGATCCCAAGACTTGCCTTGAAGGGTCAGGTCTTGCTGTGATCCCCCTGGTGATCAGCTTGCACATGGGCAGGGGTTGTGCACAGGCTGGGACTGGAGCTGTGAGGAGCACAGGATGAGAGCCTGGAGCAGAGCAGCCCCAGAGGGGAGCTGAGCAATGCTCAGTGAGAGCTAAAGGCTGGGGGGCAAGAGGCTGGGGCCAGACCCTGCTCAGTGCTGCCCAGGGACAGGGCAAGGGGCACAGAGTGGAGCCCAGGAGGCTCCACCTGAGCAGGAGGAGAAAATTGTTTGGTGTGAGGCTGCTGGAGGCCTGGAGCAGGCTGCCCAGAGAGGTTGTGCAGAGCTCCCAACCCCCCCTGGGCACTGTGCTGCTGGGCAGGCTGCTGGGGGAGCCCTGCTGGGGCAGGGGGGGTTGGGCTGGGGGAGCTCCAGAGGTCCCTTCCAAGCCCTCCATGCTGGGAGGCTGTGGAATTTCTCACCTTAGTCTGTCCCAGCTCTCCTCTCCACTTTGCCTTCCCAGAGGGAAGGAGAGGAAGAGGGGAGAGGGACTGAGGAGTGCCTGAGAGTGTGGGGAGGGGGCAGTAGAGCCTGGGGGGGCAGTGCTGGCAGGGGGGGAGTGGAGCCTGGGGGGGCAGTGCTGGCAGGGGGGGAATGGAGCCTGTGTCCCTCAGCCAGTGCAGCCCTGGGCTGTCTGTGGGGTTGACTTTGGGCTCCTTCAGTGCCTGTGTGCAGCTGAGCCAGGTGCTGGCTCTTGCAGGGGGGCAGGCAGGGGCCAGGTGTGGAAGCCCTGCAGCCCTTGGGTGAAGTGATGACCATTTCCTTCCCCCCCCTTTTTTTCCCCCTGTGGTCAGAGGTGAGTGTGAGGGCAGCCAACCCCCCCCCCCCCCCAGCCCATCTCTCCAGCTCTGTTTTGTGTTTCTGTTGCTCTTTTTTGCCCTTCTTAGCCACCTCCTGGGAGGACCTCACCCAGTCCTAGAGAAGAGCCTCCTGAGTGGTGTCTCTCTCAGACTCTCCAGGGAGCCTCTTTTGGCCCAACCTCTCCTCCTCCTCCTCCTCCTCCTCCTCCTCCTGCTCTGCAATGTAGCTCAACGTGTGCTGTGTTCTGGTGCCTTCAACACCCCTGCCCCCCCCCCCCCCAGCCCCCCCTGTGATCCTGCTGCTCTTTTTTTGTGCTCAGTTTTTGGTTGGTGGGGTTGGGGTTGGGTTTTTTTTTTTGTACCTTTTTGGATTCACTTTGGCCTCAATTGGCTCAGCCCAGAGCCAACTAAAGAACTTTGTCCTCTTGATTTTGAGTCTTTTGTTTTCACCACCCCACCCCCCCCTTCATCCCCCACCCCCCCAGACCCCCTTCCAGCAGCAGCTTGGCTTTGACAGTGACCTGAAGATTGTTTGTTCCTAGGGGGGGGTTGGAAGGGGGGCTGGGGGGTTGGGGGATTTTTTGGGGATGGATTTGAACACAAATTTAGCTCTCCAGGTTCTGGGGCTTTGGAAGGGGGTGGGAGAGATTCCTCTCTTCTCTTTTTTTTCACCCCCACCCCCCCTCCTTGGTTTTCACAATAAAGTTTGACCTTTTTAAGAACCACTTTGGCAAACTGCTTGGAGGATCTGATTTGCTCACCAGGTTTGGTTTGTGGCCCCCTCCCTCCCTCCTCTCCCCCCTCTCATCTCCTCCCCTCAGCAGGGGAATCACCTTCTGATCACCCTCTCCAAGCTGATCCTCTTGCTGCTGTGCTGGAGGAGGAGGAGGAGGAGGAGGAAAGGGGAAGGGAGGTCAGCTGTGGTGTGCTGCAGGAGTTCAGAAAGTGGCTTGGGGAGCAAGGGGGCCCTGGGGGCAAGGATCTAGGGAGCCCCCTTTGGAGCCAAGCTCTTGGGGGCCCTGGGAGCAAGGCTCTAGGGGGACCCCCTTTGGAGCCAAGCTCTTGGGGGCCCTGGGAGCAAGGCTCTAAGGGGACCCCCTTTGGAGCCAAGCTCTTGGGGGCCCTGGGAGCAAGGCTCTAAGGGGACCCCCTTTGGAGCCAAGCTCTTGGGGGCCCTGGGAGCAAGGCTCTAAGGGGACCCCCTTTGGAGCCAAGCTCTTGAGGGCCCTGGGAGCAAAGGGTTAGGGGGCCCTGGGAGCAAGGCTCTAGGGGGGTCCCCTTTGGAGCCAAGCTCTTGGGGGCCCTGGGAGCAAGGCTCTAGGGGGACCCCCTTTGGAACCAAGCTCTTGGGGGCCCTGGGAGCAAGGCTCTAGGGGGGTCCCCTTTGGAGCCAAGCTCTTGAGGGCCCTGGGAGCAAAGGGTTAGGGGGCTTTGGGAGCAAGGCTCTTAGGGGCTCTGAGAGCAAAGATTTTGGGGTGACCTTTTGGAGCCAAGCTCTGGGGGGGTCCTAGGAGCAAAGATTTTTGGGGGCTCTGGAAGCCTTTGGAGCCCTTGCAGGGGGGCTGAGGGGGGGGCAGTCTGTACCCTGCATTTCCAGTACCTGAGGGGGCTCCAGGAGAGCTGGGGAGGGACTTCAGAGCAGGGCTGGGAGGGACAGGCTGAGGAACAATGGCTTTGAGCTGGGAGAGAGGAGACTGAGAGTGGAGAGGAGGAAGAAAATCCTTAGAGTGAGGCTGGGGAGAGCCTGGCACAGGCTGCCCAGGGAGGCTGTGGCTGTCCCCTCCCTGGAGGTGTTCAGGACCAGGCTGGATGAGGCCTGAAGCACCCTGGGCTGGTGGGAGGGGTCCCTGGGCATGGCAGGGGCTTGGAACTGGAGGATCTTGAAGGTCCCTTCCAACCCAACCCATTCTGGGCTGAGGTTTGGGCTCTGGGCTGGGAATGTGCATGGTCAGAGGTGCTGACCCAGGCAGTGTGCCCAGCTCTGGGGAGAGGCAAGGAGGGGGAACATGAGGGTGCACCTCCACCCCCCCAGGCTGCTGCGGGGGCAGGCAGGAGTGGAGCTTCTGGGGTGGGCTTGGGGCTGGGGTTTTGGGGTTGGTTTTTTTTCCTCTTCTAACCCAACCCATGAGGAGCTCACTCCATCAGCTGCCAGCAAGGTGAGCCTGGCACCAGCCCCTGGCACCAGCACAGCCCTGTGCCCCTCTGCCCAGCAGCTCCTTACGGGGAGCCTGTGCTGGGCTGTGGCTCCACAGCTGTCTGCTGCTCGGCTTAGCCTTTGGTCCCAGAGCAGGAGCTCCCTGCAGGGGTGCCCAGGTGTGGGGCCAGCTGCTGCTGCCTGCTTGGGAGCCACGGGGAGGGGGTGGAGGTGAATCCCTCGAGGGATTGGTGCCTGGGTCCTGCAAAGGATTCCAGGCCGGAGCCTTCCTCCCTGCTGCCCCCAGCCTGGGCAGGCTGCCCGGGCTCGGCCTGTGCTCTGGGTGGGTTTGGGGGGGTGTGGGTGGGGCCTTGTCAGACGGTCTTTAAAAGAGGTCACCCTTCCACAGCCTGTGCTGCCGGCGTCCTCCCCCCGGAGAAGAGACCCCCGGAGCCCCCCGGCCCGCCGCCGCCCCCGCCCGAGGGAGACCTCTCCAGCGCGGCCCCGGAGCTGACCCCGGCCGTGACGGCCGCCCTGCTGCAGCTCTTCTCCCAGCAAGAAGCGGAGCCCCTGGGCCACCACCACGACCACCACCACCACCACCACCCCCCCTCCAGAGCCTCGGACTACGGCCGGCCCCAGCCCTCCAGGACTTACGGCGCCGAAGGCTCCGAGGGGGCCTTCGGTCCCGAGGAGCTGGGCTCGGCCCAGACGCTACTCGAACCGCCTCCTGCCCAGGCCGTGGGGAAGAGCAGGACCTTCTTGGGCTCCGTGAGCCACCTCGGGGAGACCAGCGCCTACCAGGGCACAGGGTCTGTCCAGTTCCCAGGGGACCAGGACCTGCGCTTCGCCAGGGTCCCCCCGGCCCCCGTCGCCCTCCACTCGGTGGGGCAGCCGTTCCCCAAGGCCGAGGGGAGCAACCCCAACCCCGCCACCAACAACTCTCTGCTGCATCCAGAGGCCAAACTCCAGAGCTACCCCGAGCTGGGGCCGGGGGCAACCGGCTCCAGCGGGGCAGGGACGGCTCCCAGCTGGGGTGCTCCGACCCAGGCCGCTTCTTCCTACGGGAAGCCCTACCGTGGGCCCGGCCGAGTGCCTGCGCGGGGGGGACGGGGCAGGGGGGTCCCCTACTGAGCTGCACCTTCTGTAGGGGGGGCTCACCCTCCTCCCCCTCACCTCTCTCCACCCTTAGCCACACGACCTGTTGGGTTGTTTGGGGTTTTTCGTTTGGTTGGTTTGGTTTTGGGGTTGGTTTTGTTTTCCTGGAGCCGGAGCCAAGGTCTGGTCCTCGTTTTCAGCTGCTGCAGAGCTCCCCTCCTGTGCTCCTTGCTCCAGCTGCCTGGGGGCAGCCCCTTTGCCCCCCACCCCAAGGGTAGGGTCCCCACTTGTTCTTTGGGCTGGGGGTCTCACTGGTCAAAGTCTTTTTGTGCTTGGTTAGTGACATAAAATAACAACACCCACCCCCCCCCCCAAAAAACCCTCCTGCAGCTGGGGGGAAGCTTTCTGCCCTGAGCCAGCAGAGTGGGGAAGGAGGAAGGCAACCACTGAAGAAGAGGAGGGAGGGAGGAAGGGAGGAAACAAACCCCCACACCACACCCCCCTGTGGGGAAGGGAGGGAGTCAGAATTCCCCAGTTTGCAAGCTGGGCAGCAGTGCTTGGTGGGGGCAGTGCTCTGGGGGGGCTGAGGGGCCCAAAGGAGCTTTTTGGGTTGGTTTTGTGTTTTGGTTTGGGTTTTGGTTCTTCTTTTTCCCTCATTTCCTTCGAAAGGAAGGAAGAGGAACAGGGCTGGAGCGGGAGCTGGGCCTGGCTGTGGAGAGCCAGGATGTGGCTCCCAGACATTGCTCCAAGCTGGATTTTTCCTCTCCAGGAAGCCCCCATGCCCAGGGCCAGCCCCCCACCTGAACCAACTCCTGTGGAGGTTCTCTTAGGGTTTGAGCCCCTTCCTGCCCTGACTTTGCAGTGGGAACCATCCTCCTCCTCCTCCTCTTCCTCCTCTCCTTTGTTATTTCCAAGAGCTGAAGAGAACACCTCCCCCCCCCAGCTCCCTTTGCTTTCCTAATCCTCTACCTTCCTCCTCCCCACACAAAAAGCTTCCAAAACTTCCCCCCCCCAAAAAAGGTAGGAAACAACCAACTCCTGCTGGGAATTTGCTGCCAGGGAGGGATGGCTCAGAGCTGGCTTCCTGCTGGCCTGGCACTGCCCTTGCCAGGGCTCCCCCCAGGCTCGGTGGGGGTCACTCCTGCTCTCCCCTCTACGAGCAGAAACCCTTTGGGGTTGGCCTTGAGGCAAACAAATTTTGCTGATGGATTTAGCTTTCTTTTTTCCTTTCTGAATTTCATTTTATTTTGTGACATTTCTTTGCTTAAATTTCATTTTATGTCTTGAAATTTCAGTTTAATTTCAGTTTAATTTCTGAATTAATTTTTCTTTTGGTTTTATTTTTCTTTTACTATTTTTTTTAAGCTTTTTTTTTCTTTTTTCCTTTTTCTTTCTTTTTCTTTTTTAAATTTTTTTTCCCTTTTTCTTTTTTTTCCCTTTTTCTTTTTTTTCCCTTTTTCTTTTTTTCCCTTTTTCTTTTTTTTCCCTTTTTCTTTTTTTCCCTTTTTCTTTTTTTCCCTTTTTCTTTTTTTTCCCTTTTTCTTTTTTTTCCCTTTTTCTTTTTTTTCCCTTTTTCTTTTTTTTCCCTTTTTCTTTTTTTTCCCTTTTTCTTTTTTTTCCCTTTTTCTTTTTTTTCCCTTTTTCTTTTTTTTCCCTTTTTCTTTTTTTTCCCTTTTTCTTTTTTTCCCTTTTTCTTTTTTTTCCCTTTTTCTTTTTTTTCCCTTTTTCTTTTTTTTCCCTTTTTCTTTTTTTCCCTTTTTCTTTTTTTTACCTTTTTATTTTTTTGCCTTTTTCTTTTTTTTTCCCTTTTTCTTTTTTTTCCCTTTTTCTTTTTTTTTCCCTTTTTCTTTTTTTTCCCTTTTTCTTTTTTTTTCCCTTTTTATTTTTTTTTTGCCTTTTTCTTTTTTTTTCACTTTTTCTTTTTTTTTCCCTTTTTCTTTTTTTTTCCCTTTTTATTTTTTTTTACCTTTTTCTTTTTTTTTCCCTTTTTCTTTTTTTTTCCCTTTTTCTTTTTTTTTCCCTTTTTCTTTTTTTTTCCCTTTTTCTTTTTTTTTTCCCTTTTTCTTTTTTTTTTCCCTTTTTCTTTTTTTTTCCCTTTTTCTTTTTTTTTCCCTTTTTCTTTTTTTTTCCCTTTTTCTTTTTTTTTCCCTTTTTCTTTTTTTTCCCTTTTTCTTTTTTTTTCCCTTTTTCTTTTTTTTTCCCTTTTTCTTTTTTTTTCCCTTTTTCTTTTTTTTTCCCTTTTTCTTTTTTTTTCCCTTTTTCTTTTTTTTTCCCCTTTTCTTTTTTTTTTTCCCCTTTTCTTTTTTTTTTTTCCCATTTTCTTTATTTTTTTTTTTATCCCTTTTTTTTTTTTTTTTCCCCTTTTCTTTTTTTTTTTCCCCTTTTCTTTCATTTTTTTCCCCTTTTCTTTCATTTTTTTTTTCTTTAGTTTCTTTTTTTCAATTTAGCTTCAGGTTTTTATTTTTCATTTTATTTCTATTTTTCTTTCTTTTTTTTTTTTTTTATTCTTCTTGGGTTTATTTCTTTTCATTCAAATTTTTTTTTTCCTTCTTTTTCTGTTTTGCTTCCTCCTCTCCTCCTGCAGCTGTTGTCCCTTCCCAATGAGACTTCAGCAACAAAGCAAAGAGCTGAATAAAGCCAAGGTACCATTGCTGAGCTCCCTTCTCTAATTCCTCAGCAGCCCTTTCCTGGGGGGGGAGGGGGGAGGGGGAAACCCAAACCAACAAACTTCCAATTCCTTCATTTCACTGAGGACAACCTTGGAGGGGGGGAGGGGAAGGGGAAGAGTCTTAATTTTGGGGGAGAATGCCAAGAGAGATTTATTTATGTGGGTTTTTTTTCATGCTCCTGCCAGCATTTGGTTTAAATTCTCTTGGTTTAGAGAGAGAGAGAGAGAGGGGAAAAAATAGAACTAAAAGTTGCACCTGATTTGGTGGAGAAAAGGAGAAAGGAGGAGGGAGGGGGGGAAACAAAATCTGCCTTACCCAGCCCGAGCTGGCAGCTTTCTGTGGGTGGAAGGAAAAGAGAAATGATTAAAAAAAAAAATAGATATATATTTAACAGGAGAAAAAAAAAATAAACCTCAAAAAGGGAGAAAATAAAAATAGCTATTTGGAGAAACTGAGATTTCCATCCAGGCTGCTGAGCCCTGGGGTGCTGGCAGCAGTGAGTCAGCAGCCAGCAGCCACCCAAGTGGGATGCTGGGGGAGAGGAGGAGGAGGGAGGGAGGGAGGAAGGAGGAGAGTTGGGCTTTGGTTGGTTTGGTTGTGATGAGGTTTACTGTGTTAATTAATTAATTAGTTGGTGATTACTCTGGGTTTGGAGTCGCCTGCTGTGTGCAGCACAGAGGAGGTGTGGAGGGCGCAGAGGGCACCCAGCTGGGCTCCAGCACCTCTGAAGGGAAGGGGTTTGGGTTCCTCTGCTTGGTCCTTCCCCACCACGCAGCTGCCAGCTCTGGAGCTTCTTGCTGATGTTTCTGAGTTGGTTGGTTGGGCCTGGGGCTCTGTCCCTCCTCAGCTGGGAGGAGTCCCCCAAGCTCCAGGGCCGAGTCCTCAGCAAGCTGATGCCTGCTGGTTGTCCTTCCCCCCTGGGCAGATCCCCAGCAAAGCCTGGAGAGGGCCAAGTGCTCCTCAGACCTCTGCTCACAGGCTCTGCCCCCTCCTCAGGGCTGAGGACCCCCCCTCAGGTGTTGGGGTGCCAGTTTGGGGTGGCCTCTCCCAGTCCCCCCCCAGCCCCTGCAGCGCCACTTCTGCAGCACAGCCTCACCTGGGCAGCTGGGGCTGGGCAAGCTGCTGAGGCCCTCGGAGGTGCCCCCGAGGGTGGGCTCCTGGCCCACTGTGCCACCTCAAGCAGAGGGCAGCACAGACTTCAGCCCCTTCCTCTGGGGGGGCTGATGGCATCTGGTCCCCGTGGGGCCAGGCTCTGCTGTGCTTTTCACCCTCCCCTCCCCCAGGCCTGGTGCCCACCCTGGAGGAGGAGGTTTGGGCAGAGCTGTGGCACTGCCACTGCTGCCTCCCCAGTGGTCCCAAGCAAGAAGCTTTCAGTCCCTGGCACAGGGTGAAGGTGGCAGAGCTGAGGAGGTCTCCTGGCTCATTCCCCTGCCACCACCTCTTGAGTTTCCTCTTTGGCTTTGTTTTTGTTTGGGCAGGATTTTGGAGCTCTCTCTGGACAAAAGAGAACAAAAAGGAGTTCAGGAGGGGGGAGGAAAGGTTGCAAAGGTGCAGCTCCAGACCGCCCCTGGGCTGCTGCTTCCCTTCTCTCCTCCTTCCTCCTTCCCCTCCCCTCCACAGGGGTCAGGTTTGGGTTCAGAGCCAGCCTGGGGCAGGCTGCAGCCAAGGTTTGCCCAGCAGAGAAGGGGGCTGGGGGGAGACTCTCCCTGTCCCCCTCCCTCCCCCCCCAGCTTGGTTGTGAGACTGAGCAGAGCCTTTTCTCGGTTGTACCTTTGTCTCTGTACAGATATTTTGTAATATATGAGATGTGGGGGGAGGGGGCTTTGGTTTGGGGCTTTGGAAGGGGGGAGGGGGAGGTTGGGTTTGGCTTTTTTTGTTTCTTCTCTTTTTTTTTGGTTATATTTTTTTTTCTCTGTTTTGTTTGGTTTTGGTTTTTTTTTTCAGTTTATAAAAATGGAAAGTGGAGATTGGAGGAAAAAAAAAACCAACAAAGAATTAAATATTTCCTGTTACTGTATTGGCTTCTGGGCCTGGCACTGCCTCCTCCCCACCCCATCCCCCCTGCTCCCTCCCACCCCCTCCCTCTCCCCTTCTCTCCTCCTTTCCCCTTTTCCCCCACCCCATCAGGCTGCAGCTTCTGGCAGCTCCCCAGATTTGACACCCAGTCCCTCTCAGCTCCCCTGCTGCTGCTCCCCCAGTCCCTGCTGGGGGGCTGCTGCTCCCCCATGCCCAAGCCAGAGCTGAAGCAAGGGCAAGAGGCATGGCTGAGGTTTGCCTTCCAACCTCCCCCAGCAGCCCCTGGAAGCTCCTCTCGAGGGGGACCCTGGGCCCAGATCCTGCTCTACCCCTGAGCTGTGAGGGCGGGAGGAGGGAGCTGTGGCTCTGGGCAGGGGGAGGGTCTGAGCCACCCCCTTCCCTCTTTGCCCGGCCCAAGGAGGGTCGTCCCCAGCCCCTGTGCAAGGGAAAGGGCAGGATGCAGGAAGGGGGCGGGCACAGCCCCACCCCTCGGCTCCCCACCCCTCGGCTCCCCACCCCTCGGCTCCCCACCCCTCGGCTCCCCACCCCTCGGCTCCCCACCCCTCGGCTCCCCACCCCTTCCTTCGCCGCTTCTGGTGCCCGCGGGCAGGGCTGGCAGTGGGCAAGCAGAGCCCCGCGGGCAAGGGGCGCCGGCGGGGGGGTGGTGGCGGTGTGGGGGGTCCCCTTGTGCCGGGGGTCCCCACACCTCCCTCTCAGCAGGAGCCGGCGGCGTTCCTCGCTGCGCTCCGCGGGGCTCGGCGGCCCTGCTGCCGCCTCCCGAAATATCTCGGCGGGCAGATGGCAGGGGGGCGGCGGCGGCCTCGGCGCCGGGAGCTTCCCTCAGCCTCGGGAGGCGGCGGCGACCCCGAGCCGCCCGCAGGGATCGGCTGCGAGCCGCGCACCGACTGCGGCCTGCAGCCACCCGCCAGCTCTTCCTTCTTTCTGCTTTGCCATCCTTCCTTCCATCTTTCCGTCCGTCCGTCCATCCTTCCTTCCATCTATCCATCCTTGGCGCTGTGCGTTCATCCTTCTATCCACTCAGGCTCTCCTTCCTCTCCCTTCCTCTCCCTTCCTCTCCCTTCCTCTCCCTTCCTCTCCCTTCCTCTCCCTTCCTCTCCCTTCCTCTCCCTTCCTCTCCCTTCCTCTCCCTTCCTCTCCCTTCCTCTCCCTTCCTCTCCCTTCCTCTCCCTTCCTCTCCCTTCCTCTCCCTTCCTCTCCCTTCCTCTCCCTTCCTCCCTTCCTCTCCCTTCCTCTCCTCTCCTCCTCTCCCTTCCTCTCCCTTCCTCTCCCTTCCTCTCCCTTCCTCTCCCTTCCTCTCCCTTCCTCTCCCTTCCTCTCCCTTCCTCTCCCTTCCTCTCCCTTCCTCTCCCTTCCTCTCCCTTCCTCTCCCTTCCTCTCCCTTCCTCTCCCGGGGCACAGCTTCCCCAGGCACTCTGCTCAGCCCCTGGGCATCACCATTTCACTTCCTGTCCCCCAGGACCGGGAAGCTGCGCTGGGAATGTTTCCATGGCATTCCAGCTGGCATCACCCTGACCCCTGTACCCTTCACGGGGGGTTAACGGGAAGGCTCCTGCCCTGTCCCCACCCCTTGAGAGCGACACAAGTCCCTGTGCCACAGGGCCAGCCAGCCTGGCACGGGCAGCGTGGCACTGCCAGTGCCTCCTGCCAGCACTCCCAGCGCAGAAGGTGCCACCGGTAGCAGCTCTGGGCAGTGGCAGAGCAAAGCCACCACAGCCCAGGGATGTTCCCCAGCCCCCTGCGTGCCCCACGGTGCCACCTCCCACGGATGCTGAGGTGGGGCTGGGCTGTGGCTGGCAGCCCCCCAGGGCCGCCCCAGCTCCCTGTCCCCACGCTGAGGCGGTGGCCGTGCCAGCGCTGCCGTGCCCCTGTGCCAAGCCCCCTCTCATTGTGGGGACATTCCCTTCCCGCTCATGGTGCCCACAGGCTTCCCCGCGGCACTGCCAAGGCGATCCCTCCCCACCTCGCTACCCCCCCAGGGGCAGCAATGGGCACTCGAGTGGGGACAGGGCACCCGAGTGCCCACATTGGCAGCAGGGGCAGGGCCTGGCACCGCCCCCAGACCCGGCGCATCGCCCTCCCTGCTGCTGCCACTGGCACAGCTGAGCCAGGGCGGGAGGGGGGAGGGCCCCATGCCCGCCCGCTCTCACCTGCCACTTAATTGGATGTGGTTTTAATTAATGGTGCCGCTGGGAGCTGCCGGAGCCGCGGCGCCGGCTGAAGAGGGGCAGGGGAGGACTTGGGGCCGGTGCCATCAATCACCTCCTGCTTTTCGGCTCCGCGCTTTGGCTGGGGCTCAAGGTGGGCACCCCCCTCCCCCAGAGCCTGGCACACTTGTGACGAGCGGCACGGCCTCAGCTGTGCTTGGCAGCGCCAGGGGGGCAGCGCTGGGGGTGCCAGGGGTGCAGCACTGGGGGTGTCAGACTGTGCCAGGGGGCAGAGCCGCTCACGCTGCCACCTTCTCCAGCAAACCTCCCTCCCAAGCTGCTGTCCGGGTGCCCATACCGGCTTCAGGGTGGGCACCTGGGGGGAGGGGGGAGGGTCCCTAGGGTAGGAGCCCCTCCCCAATCCTCCCCCACCCTGCCACGGGGACCCTCAGTGCCCACTGCCCCCTGTGCCCCTCGCTTTGTTTCTCCCTCCCGGCCCTGGGGACAGGCTCGGGGAGGGGTGGCACAGCTGGTTCGGGCATGCCCCCCCCCCAGTACCTTCTGGCACAGCCTGGGGGGGCAGCAGGGGCCGGGGCAGCTGCCCAGCCGTGCCAGGGGCCAGGGGGGCTCTCCTGTGGCAGGTGATGCAGCACAATGTAGGGCAGGCATCAATATTTAGTGGCGCTGGGGGGGGGCACACCGGGGGGGGCTTGGCACAGCTGCCTCCTGCGCTGGAATGTGAGCTGCAGCCTGTGGGGGTGGCCACCGCCAGCCCCCCCCCCCGGCACTGTGCACCTCCTGCCTGCCCACGGATCTGGGGGCGCATCGGGGGGGGGGCACAGCCCTGGGCACGCAGTCGCTGTGCCAGGCGTGTGGGGGCTGGGGCTGGTGGCCAAGTCCTGGCCCCTCGGAGCCACCAACCCTGTGTGGGGGTACAGGAAGGTCCTGGGGGGATCCCAGGTGCCCCCGACTTGGTCTCCTCGTGCTTGGGCCACGGGGTGATGCCACGGCCGTGCCCTGGCGCTGGGGACAGCTGGTGGCACGTCCCGCGTGGGCAGTGGCCGCGGCGTGCTGGGTGCCAGCGGGCCCTGGCCCTCTGCCGTCCAGTCAGGACCCTGCCCTGCGGTCCCCTCTGCGGGGGGAGAGAGAGGGGGGCTGGGATGCTGTGTCTCGTGGCTGGACCATCCCCACGGTGAGACCCTCCCCACAGTGAGACCCTTCCCACGGCGAGACCCTCCCCATAGTGAGACCCTTCCCACGGTGAGACCCTCCCCATAGTGAGACCCTTCCCACGGTGAGACCCTCCTCATGCTGAGAGCCTCGGCCGGGCCAGAGCCTTGTCGTGGCCACACCTTTGCCGTGGTGACCTCCACCCCGCAGCGGAGCCTTGCCCCGGCCGGAGCCTCGCCACGGGCAGAGCCTTGCCCCGGCCGGGTCCTCGTCCCACGGCCGGACCCTCACGCCCTGGCATCTGCTTCACCCCTTGGCCACCTCCTCCCCCCCTGACCATGCCCTCACCCTCATGCCCTCATCCCACGCCCATCACCTCACCCGCGGCCGTCCCCTTCCCGCACCCCCTCGCCCAGCCGTGCCCGGTGCCCGCCGCGGGGGTGCTGATTAGCCTGATTCCCGCATTGTGATGCAGAGCCCGTCGGGCACCAGCTGCCACCGCCCGGGTGTTTATTGTCACCCAGAGACAGCCGCTGGCTGCCGCCCAGCTCCCCCCGCACCAACCGGCGCGGGGCCGCTTAACCCTGCGCAGCCCGGCCGCGGGCACCGGCGGGCACCGGGCACGCCGCGGGGGCTCGGCCCGGAAGGAGCTGGAGCCGGCCGGGTGATGGCACATTGCGCTGTGCCAGGCTGGGCCCTGGGACACTGCTGTGCCATGGCGCGCTGTGCAGAGCCTTTATGAGCTGTGCCATGCCGTGCAGTGCCATGCTGGGAAGTGCCATGCCGTGCAGTGCCATGCTGAGCCATGCCGTGCAGTGCCATGCTGAGCCATGCCATGCTGTGCTGTGCCCTGCTGTGCCATGCCATGTTATACTGTGCTGTGCCATGCTATATGCTGCCATAGCATGCCATGCTGTGCTGTACCATGCCATGCTGTGCCGTGCTGTGCCATGCTGTGCTGTGCTATGCCACCAGAGCCCCAAGCCAGCAGCACAGCCGCCCCCGGGGAGTCTGTATCCATGGCACAGTTAATCCTCCAGCCGGGCTCGGTGCCAGCCCAGCCCTGGTGCCCGCCTGCTGCCTGCCCCTCACTGGGAGGTGCCAGCCCAGGCCGGGGAGTCCCCGGAAGGGACAAAAGGGGGGGTGCCCACCTTGTGCCGGGAGGTGATCAGGTGGGCAGAAAGGTCATGGCTGGGGTAGACCCCGGGCATTGAGGGGCAGGAGGGTGTCTCCACCTGGGCACACACTCGGTGCCACCCATCCCCCTGCTTTCTCCTGCCGTGGAGCGGCACAGCATGGCATAGCGCAGCACGGCACGGCACAGTATGGCACACGGCAGCATGGCGCCGCTCAGCATGGCACCGCTCAGCACGGCACACCCTGACACGGCTCGGCACGGCACGGCTCGGCGCGGCACAGCGGGCCGGGGGCACAGCTTGGCACAGCTCAGCACGGCGCACGGAGGGGGAAGCCGCAGCACCACCAACCTCAGCAACCTTGTACCCCTCTCCCCCAGCCTCGGGGCGGGGGTGGGAGGGGGCACAGCTGGCACCACAGGGTTGGCATCTCCATCCCTATTGCCCCCAGCCCCACATCCAGGCGGGGGTGGGGGGGTGGGGTGGGGGGGTGCAGACCCTGCCCCTCTGTTCCCCCCCCCCCCCCCAGCTCCCTCCACCTCTCAGCAAGTTTTTTATGTGATTACAGGCACTGCATGGTAATTAGCACTAAACTCATTTGCACAACTCCACTTAATTGGCTACAACAATTAATTAATGTGTTGGAAATTTGGCACTGGAAACAAAAAAAAAAAAGGAGAAGGGGGAGGGGAAAAAAAGAGAGGAAAAAAAAAAAGTTTAGCATCAGAAGGGGGAAAGGAAAAAAAAACAAACCTGGGGGGGGGGGACACAGATGGGGGAGACCCCCCCCGGGCCCCAGCACCCATCTGCAGCCACCTGCAGCCCCCAGCCCCTTGGGGAGGTTTCCCTCTCACACCTAAGAAATGCTCCTCAGAGCCTCAGAGCCTCAGGGCCTCCTTTTTTGGGGCCTTTTGCTTCGTTTCCAGCTTCCCCCCCCCCCCCCGCCTCCCCCCCTTGATTTTCTTGGCTGCAGTTGATTGATTCCCCCCCTGCCTTTGCCTGGAGTTTTGGCCTTTTCCTTCCTTGTTTGCCCTTTCCCCTTCCGTTTTCAGCCCTTTCCCCTTCCATTTTCAGCCCTTTCCCCTTCATTTCCTCCTTTGCCTTCCATGCTGGCTCTTTGCCTTCCATTTTGGGCCTCGTTCTGCATTTCTTCTTCCTTTTGCCTCCAGTTTTTCCTTCTTCCCTTAAATTTCTCCCTTTTTCCTTCTTTTTTTCCCTTTCTCCTTCATTTTTCCCCTTTCTCCTTCATTTTCCCTTTTTCCTTCACATTTCCCCCTTTTCCTTCATTTTTTTCCTTCCCTTTTCCTTCCCCTTTTCCTTCCATTTTGGGCCTTGTTCTTCATTTCCTTTCTCCTTTGCCTCAACTTTTTCCCCTTTTCCTTCAAGTTTTCCTTTTTTCCTTCCCTTTTCCCCTTTTCCTTCATTTTTTTCCTTCCCTTTTCCTTCCTTTTTTTGCCCATTTCCTTCACTTTTTGCTCTTTTCCTTCCATTTTGGGCCTTGTTCTTCATTTCCTTTCCCCTTTGCCTTGGCTTTTTCCCTCCTTTCCTTCATTTTTTCCTTCCCTTTTCCCCTTTTCCTTCACTTTTTCCTTCTCTTTTCCTTCATTTTTTTCTCTTTTCCTTCGATTTTTGGCCTTGTTCTTAATTTTTTTCCTTCCCTTTTCCCCTTTTCCTTCCATTCTTGCTCTTTTCCTTCCATAGTTTAGGCCTTGTGCTTGGTTTCTTTTCCCCTTTGCCTTGATTTTTTTCCCTTTCCTTCACTTTTTGCCCTTTTCTTTCTTTTCTTTCTATTTCCTTCATTTATTTCCCTTTTCCTTCATTTCTTTCTCCTTTCCTTCATTTCTTTCTCTTTTCCTTCCCTTCTTGCCCTTTTCCTTCCCTTCTTGCCCTTTTCCTTCCCTTCTTGCTCTTTTCCTCCCATTTTTGGCCTCGTTCATGATTTTTTTCCCCTTTTCATCAATTTTTGACCTTTGCCTTGATTTTTTCCCCTATTTCCCTTCAACTTTTGCCCTTTCCCTCCAGTTCTTCCTCCTTTCCTCCCAACATTGTCCCTGTTCCTGATATTTTTGCTTCCCTTCCGCTGTTTTTAACCAATTTCTTGACTTTTTTTTACCCTTTTCCTGATGTTTTCACTCTTTCCCCCCATTTTTTTTTTGCCTTTTCCTGGACTTGTTTCACCTTTTCCTGACTTTAAAAACCCTTTTCTGAATGTTTTTACTCTTTCCCCTGATTTCTTTTGCCTTTTTCTTGCTATTTTTGACTTTTCTTTGACTTTTCTCATTTTTTCCCTTCACTTTCTGACCATTTTGCTCAATTTTTGTTGTCTGCTTTCTCTTCCTTTTTACCTTTTCCCTTGCTTTTCCCAACTTCCCTTTGATCTCCCCCACCTTTCCCTTTATATTTTTGGCCTTTTCCTCTGTTCTCCCTCCTTTTCCTGGATATTTTCTTCCTCTTCCTTGACTTTGTTGCCCTTTCCCTCCTCTTTTGGGCCTTTTCCTTGATTTTCTTCACATTTCCATTGATTCTTTTCTCCTTTTCCTTGATTTTTCCAACATTTTCTTGATAATTTTTGCCTTTTCCATCCTTATTTTGGCCTTTCCTCTCCCTTTCCCCAACTTTTCCTTGTCTTTTGCACTTTTCCCTTGATTTTTCCACCTTTCCCCTAATTGTTTTCACATTTTCCTTCTTATTTTTGACCTTTTCCTTGACATTTGTTGCTTTTTTTCTTTTTCCCCCTTTTCCCCTTGATTTCCCCTTTCCAACGATTTTCTCTTCTTTTCCTTGATTCCCCTCCCTTTCCTTTGACTTTTTCCTCCTTTTCCCATGATTTCCCTCTCTTTCCTTCGATTTTCCTTCCTTTTTCCTTGATCTCTCTCCATTTCCTTGGACTTTATCTCCTTTTCCCTCAATTTTCTTCCCTCTTCTTTCAACTTTCTCTCCTTTCCCTTCTCTTTTCTGTCCTATTCCTTCTCTTTTATCTCCTTTTCCTTCCCTTTTCTCTCCTTTCTCTTCACTTTTCTTTCCTTTCCTTTCCTTTCCCTTCCCCTTTCTCTCCTTTCCCTTCCCCTTTCTCTCCTTTCCCTTCTCCTTTCTCCTCTTTCCCTTCCCCTTTCTCTCCTTTCCCTTCTCCTTTCTCCTCTTTCCCTTCCCTTTTCTCTCCTTTCCCTTCTCCTTTCTCCCTTTTCTCTTCTTTCCCTTCTCCTTTCTCCCTTTTCTCTCCTTTCCCTTCCCTTCTCTCTCCTTTCCCTTCCCTTTTCTCTCCTTTCCCTCCACTTTTCTCCCTTTTCCCTCCTCTTCTCCCTCCTTTCCCTTTTCTCTCCCTTCCCTTCTCTCTCCTTTCCCCTCTCTTCCCCCACCTCTTCCTTCTCGTTTCATTCCCCCCCCCTGCTTCGTTTCCCTTTGCCTTCCTGATTTATTTTCTCCCTGTGCTGGGTTTTTTTCGGGGCTGTGTGTGTGAGAGCTGCGTGTGGGGCTGTGTGTGGTGCGTGTGTGTCCCTCCAACTTAAAGCAAACTCATTTCCCCCTGCTAAAATACAGCATGACTAATGGCTGGAGCATGTAAAAAAATCATTGGGAAAATGTCCTTGGAAGACGAATGCATTTTCAGCAGAATAATTAACTTAATTAACAAATTCACATGCATATTCATCAGGCTATTAATGTCTTCTCAGCTCAGCTTGACGAACATTGCGGTAATAACCATCTCATTTGCATAGAGCATTCGACTGCTCTCCAGCACGGCAGAGGAACAACACAGCGAGAGGAGGAGGAGGAAGGAAGGAAGGAAGGAAGGAAGGAAGGAAGGGAGGGAGGGAGGGAGGAAGGAAGGGAAAGAGGAAGGAAGGAGGAAGGAAGGATGATGGTGGTGATGATGTTAGCCCGACAGGATCTCTGGCGGCTTCCACCGGGGTGTTTGGGTGGGATGCCCACGTGCCCAGGGCCGTGCCCGTCGACGCCGTGCCGCCGGTGCCCGCCCGGCTCCCGGCCCCCGGCAGCTGCGGCAGGAGGCAGCGGGCACGGAAAAGGGGGGAAAGAAATAAATAAATAAAGGAGGAGGGAGGAAAGGGGGAGGGGGGGGAAGGGGGGGGGGGGGGGGAAGCCGAAGAGGAGCAGTGGCAGCTGTCAGCCTAATTCGGTGAACGTGGTGCTGGTGGGCGGCTTAGAAAAACAGATTAAGGCGCCGGCGACAGGCGCTGATTCCTGCCATACGCTCGGGGGGCTTGGGGAGGGCTGGCGGGAGAGAGAGGGCCGAGCGTGGGGGGCAAAAGGGGGGCAAGGAAGGGGTGGGAGGGAGGGGGGGTGATGGGGGTGAAAAGGGTGAAGGGGGTGATGGGGTCAAGGGAGGGAAGGGGGGAATGATGAGGATGATAGGGAGGCTGAGGGGTGATGAGGGCTGGTGGGGTCGAGGGGATGAGAGGGGGAGTGGGCAGGATGAGGATGATAGGGAGGGTGAAGGGTGAAGAGGAAGATGGGGGTGATGGGGGGAATAGGGGGGATGGGGGGGATGGGGATAAAGGGGGAATGGGGAGGATGAGGATGATAGGAAGGCTGAAGGGTGATGAGGAGTGTGAGGGTGATAGGAGGTGATGGGAGCGAAGGAGAGGATGAGGCTGATAGGGAGGATGAGGGGTGATGAGGAGGATGGGGGTGAAGGGGGAAATAGGGGTGAAGAGGGTGAAGGGGTAATGGTGACTGGGTCAGGGGGGTGGTGGGGGTGATAGGGGTGGAGGGGGTGGTGGGGGTGAAGGGGGGAATGGGGAGGATGAAGGTGCTGAGGGCTGCTGATGTCAGACAGGTTCAGCAGCTCTGCAGAGGCTGCAGCCCTCCCCCAAAGGCCTCACCCATCACTGTCACACCCTCTCTGGCCCCACCCACCCAAGGAGACTCCACAGGTGCCGGCTCCAGACCGTGAGGGGTCTCAGGGCCCTCAACAGACAATCGATGGAGGGATGGCCAAGCAGGGGACAGGCAGCCGGGGGGGCAGGGAGGGTGGATGCAGGGACAGACACACGGACAGGAGGATGGACAGACAGGTGGCATGCGGGGTGGTGGGCGAGTGCGGGGGTGGACAGACAGACAGGGGGGTGGACGGACGGACATAAGGGCAGGGACCTTCCCTTGGCCAGGAGCCATCAGGAGAACCCAGGCAGGGGATTCTGTCCCTGTGTCCTCCACTCCAGGAGGGGACAGTCCCTGCTGTGGCCTCCCTGTGCCACCCGCCGGCCGGGGTGGGCACCGAGGGGCTGGGCACCCTCTGGGGCAATGGGGCTGTGACCCTGGGGACCAGGGCTGGCACCCAGACGGTTGGTCCTGGGACACCGTCCCCAGCAGCGGGTGACCCACCGCGGGATGGCCACCAGGGACCACTCTGCTCCCAGGGATGAGGGACAGAGCTCAGCCAATCCCCGGCCACTACTCATACCCTCAACCAATCCCCTGCCTGGGCCTGTGCTGCCGGCCAATCGCAGCCTTTCCTGCCCCTGGCCCCACCCACCCCGTCTATATAACCCCCAGGCCGGGGCCTCTTGTCCCCCCCCAGGGGATGGGGCCGATGGGGACAGTGAGGATGATGAAGGCCAGAGAGGTCATGAGGCTGAAGGGGGTGGTGGAGGTGCCATGGGGTACCCTGGGTCCTTGCCAACCACGTCCCTCTGTGTGTCCCCCCCGTGGCAGAGGATGGAGTGGGACAGGATCTCACCCTGCTTGGGCTGGGAGTGCCCCCAGCACCTTCAGCTGTGCCCAGGAGGGACCCAGACGAGTGCCACTGTCCCTGGCACTGTGACTCTCCACGGGGCCAGCAGACCCCTGGGGCATGGCAGAGGGTGAGGGGGGGGTCACCAGCACTCACTGGGGTGGGAGGGCATCGGAGATGTGGCCACCTGACCTCGGCTCTGAGGTGCCAGCAGCCCCTCCACACACCCCGGGGGGCCCACCCGTCCCACTGGCACCCCTAAGATGGGCACAAGGCTGAGCCCTTCTTCTTGGAGCAAGGGGGAAACTGAGGCACAGGGCACCTGCAGGGCTAGGGAGCAAAGCCACCCCCCCACTGTCACCCCTCAGAATGTCCCTTTGGTCCCTGCAGGATGCTCCACGGGGACAAAACCCCCAAAATGAGCCCAAAACATCGGGGGGAGAGGGGTCCGGGGGTGAAGGTCAGGTGAAGGTCATGGGTGAGGAGGAGGAGGAAGGAGCTGATGAGATGAGGAGGAGGAGGAGGAGGTTGATGATGAGACGAGGAGGATGCCACGCACGGTGCCAGCTGCACCCAGGGACAGGACAAACAACGGCAGGGCCGCAGCCCCGGCGGGCAGGCGGTGCCAAGATGCCAGCAGTAAAGTGGTTAACCGGGCTCCAGAGCCCGAGCAGGAGCCGGAGCCGGGGTTTTGGGTCCCTTCCAAAGGAGTTAATGTCCCAGGGTATGATGGATCGGGTGTCAGATGTGATCCCCAACCCAGCCAAGATGGATGGCATCGTTCGCCCCGCGCCCGCTCTGGGCAGCATTAAGAAGCCATTAAGGAGCTCTCTGTTTTTTTGGCAACTTTAATAGAATGAAAGACAACAACAAAAGCAAAGATGATGGGGAAGGGGGGGGGGAGGGAAACCCACCCCCCCAAAGCCCAGCTCCAGGATCCCTCTGGAGTCAGGATGCTTCCCGATGGAATGCCGATGACTCCCCCCGCCCCACCCCCGGCTCCCAGCTTTGTGGTGCCGCCGGTGTCAGCGCCGATGCTATGCCCCTGGCTGTGGCATGGAGGATTCTCTGCCCCCTGGAGCATGGCAGTGAGGTGCCCCCCAAAATAGCAGCAAGGATGGAAATGATCCCCTCCTCCCCCCAAATCCTGCCCAGTTCTGCAGTCATGGTGCTGGTGCCAGTGCTGGTGCCAGTGCTGTGCCCCTGTCTCCAGCACGGAGGAGTCGCTCCCCACCCAACCACCTTGGCCCCCAAAATAATGACAAGGAGGGAAAGAATTCCCCCCAGATCCTACTCAGCTCTGCAGTCATGGTGCTGGCACCAGCGCTGATGCCAGTGCCAACACCATACCCATGCCTCTGGCATGGAGGATCCTTTACCCACCAGAGCACAGCACTGGGGTGCCCTCCTTGCCCCCCAGCATAACTGCAAGGATGGAAATAACCTCCCCCACATCCTGCCCAGCTTCCCAACCGTGGTGCTGCCTGTGCTGGTGCCAGCCTCGGTGCCAATGCCGTGCCCGCGGCCTCCAGCACCAAGAGGAGACACCGATGGAGGATTCCTCCCCACCGGAGCACGGCAGGAGGTTGTCCGTCCTGCCCGGCCTACGGCGCCGTGCCCCGGAGCCAGCCAAGCTCTGGCCATCACTGGTGCGATGAGCTGGGAGGTCTCCGCTGTGGGCACACTCGGGGGTGGCTCTGTGCCGGGGCGGGCAGCGCCAGGCGAGGGCAGCCACGCCGGGGACTAGTCAAGGACAAACCGCACACAAGCTGCTGCTGCCCGTGTGCCCGCAGGCGCGGGGCCGCCGTGCCAGCCCAGCCGTGGCCATTACGGCTGCGTGCGCCAGCTGCGACCGCCCGATCCCCCCCGTCCCTGGGGAGACCACGGCAGGGGGGTGGGCCTGGGCACCGTGCCACCGCCCGGGCACCGGGGCACAGCCACAGCCTCCGGCAGAGCTCGGCGAGGGGTGCTGGGGTCAGGCAGGGTGCTGGGGAGGGTGAGGTTGGGGGAGGGGTGGGGGGGCGAGGGCAGCCATTCACCCTTAGGCTCTGGGGTAACCTTGGCACCGCTGCGGGCAGGGCATGAGCTGGAGGGCAGAGGTGGGCAGCGCTGCAGATGTCGTTCCCCCGCCCCCCGCCCTCTTGCCCACGGCTTTCGCTGCCGGATCGCCGGATTTTGGGTGCCGAACGGGGTGGAATTAGGATTATTATGGCAGCTGCGCTCAGCCTGATTGGTTTTCGCTGGGAACTTGTTGGATTTGGTGGGATTAGGGCAGGATCCCTCCCCTCCGCCCCGTGCCAACTCGGGAAAGGCTTTAACGGCTCCAAGCGAGCGGGCACCGGGGCCGTGGGATGCTTCCAAAAGTGCTTTTTTCCCAATTACATTTAACCGAAAGAGGGATAATTAAGTCAAATTTAATTAGGAGCGCGCAGAAGGGTCGGGGAAGCCGGGAGGCTGCTCGCTGCCACCCTGCCCCCGGGCTGTCTGGGCACGGCGTCTGTCTGTCCTGCTGCCTGCATGGGTGGATGGATCCCATCGGCTTCATCCCGGCGGAAGCGGGATGGAACCGGGGGGGGTCCTGGCTGCGAGAGGGTGACGTGAAGCCCCCCCACACCCACACCGTGTGCTGTCCCCATCCCCTGCTGTGTCCCCTTCAGCCCTGCAGCCCCGGGTGGGTCTCTTCCCCGCCTCCGCCTGCGTTGGGGCTGTTGGGATCCACTGGAAGCAGTTGGGATCCATCCACCAGGATCAAGCTGCCAACGGGGAGCTGCATCTGGGCCCCGGTGCCCTCTCTGTCCAGCACAGCGCTCCGGCGTGCCCGGCCGAGCCAGAGCTGCCAAGAGAAATGGGCATATTATGGGATGAACGCGGGCCAAGGCAGGGCTGGGATGCAGCCGCCGTAAATCAGCTTTTAAGTAGCAACAAAATGGACATTTCCCGTCTGAAACGAGGCACCGAGCTGCGGCGGGAGCCCGGGAGGGGCTGGGGGCATCGGCGGGGGCATGGGCAGGGTCTTACCCAGCAGACTGGGGCGTCTGGGGGGCTGCAGAGCCTGGGGAAGGGAAGGGAAGGGAAGGGAAGGGAAGGGAAGGGAAGGGAAGGGAAGGGAAGGGAAGGGAAGGGAAGGGAAGGGAAGGGAAGGGAAGGGAAGGGAAGGGAAGGGAAGGGAAGGGAAGGGAAGGGAAGGGAAGGGAAGGGAAGGGAAGGGAAGGGAAGGGAAGGGAAGGGAAGGGAAGGGAAGGGAAGGGAAGGGAAGGGAAGGGAAGGGGTTGTGCTTGGCTGTGCAGCGTGCTCAGGTGGGCACCACCTGCTCTCTGCAGCTCCTGGACAGGGCCAGCACAGCGTCTGCTGGATCCAGCCTCCACCCCAGGCTGCCTCTCGTTTGGGGCTTGCACCTTTCCCTCCAAGTCTTAGGGATGAGCAGGGGGCGATGGGGCTGGAGACCCCCGGGCTCTTCAACAGAGCTCAGGCTGTCCAAGTGCCCTTGGCCCTGGGTGATCCCTTCCCTTGGGTACCACCTGGATCCCCTCTTACTGCTTTACCCTCTCCCAGCCCATCCATGCAGCCTCCCCAGCGCCCGCCATGCCCCGCGGGAACGGGGGGGGCCTCTCTTCAACCCTCTGGCATCTCCCACCACCACTGTCCTACCGCCACCACGGCACCTCGGGTGGGGATGGAGACGGAGGGCAGTAGGGTTGGGGGTGGGAAACGGGGGGGATCCGACCCTAGAGAGGGCTGGGGGGCTCCAGCATCTGAGCTCCTCACAAGGCTGCTACTGGCAGGGGCGTGATGGGGACATAACGGGGACACGACGGTAAGCCGGGACAGTCCCCAGGGGGGTGCACACACCCCACCCCCGCCTCACACATGCGTGTACCCGGCGCGGGGGGGACACCAGCTGGGCCAAACCCCCACTCCAAAATTGCTCCGCAGCCCCCGGGGCCGGGTCGGGCCAGGCTGGGCGGTGTTCGGGGGTGAGGGGCCAGGTCCCCCAGGCTGGGCTGCAGACAGGGAGGGGGGCTGTCGGTGCTGGCCCCCCGGGCTGGGCTGCAGGCGGTGCCGCATTCCGGAGAACCAGCATTTGCTGGCGGCCGGTGCCAGCAGGCGTTGGCAGGTTTGGAGCTTCGCAGCGATTCCAGGCACAGATGTCCTTGTTTTAACTCCTCTGCGATGGAGCCTGGCAGCCCGGGGGAGGGGGTGAGAAAGGGAGGGGAGGGGGCGTCTCGGCAGCCCCCGGTGCGGCGGGGACCTCTGCCAGCCCGACCCGCCCCGGTTACAGCTCCAGGGACAGCGGAGACCCTTCCTGTCCCCGCGGTCACCATTTCGGTGTCCTCATCGCACAGCACCCGGGGGGGAACCTCCTCCTGACCACCCCCACTCCTCCCCTCGAC
Source organism: Dryobates pubescens (assembly GCF_014839835.1). Classification (NCBI taxonomy): domain Eukaryota; kingdom Metazoa; phylum Chordata; class Aves; order Piciformes; family Picidae; genus Dryobates; species Dryobates pubescens. The sequence goes on along the minus strand of NC_071647.1, from coordinate 1,254,140 downwards.
TTTTAAGCCCCTTGAAAGAAGCCACCAGACTCCGGTGGGGGTAACGGGGCCGCCTCCGCAGCTCGGTGAGAAGCCCGGCGCCGGGAGGCTCCGGTTTTTACGGTGGCTGCGATTTTGGCAGGGATCTGGCGTTAATTTCGCTGCCCGTATCCAGCCCGCGCCGGGTAATAACGAACAGATGCCGTGAAATTTAAACTGAAGCAATGACTCCTCCTCCCCCCCCGCCACCTCCCCACGGCTGGCACTCGCCGGGTGGCAGCGGCGACCCGGAGCTGGCGCTCGCCCCGAGTCCTGCCGCCGTTCTCAGACGGGTCGAGGGCGCTGGGAGCACTGGGGGGCACTGGGAGTATCTAGGGTAGGGGAGTGGGGAGGAAACCACCCCCCGCCACCCCCTCGTCTCATTCTGCCCTTGAATAGGGGGGGTTGAACCTGAGCCAGCTGCCACAGAGAGGTCCACTCGTTGCTGGACCCACTCCGGTCCCCCCAGGCCGAGCCGTGCTGGTGTCCCGGTAACACCCCCGCACAAATTCCGCCCCCACCCGGGGTGAATTTGATCCCGCCATCACGCAAAACCTTCTCGGAGCCCCGTGGGTCGCAGCTGTCAGGCAGTTCCCGACCTCCCATCCCGGAAGCCACCGAACGGGTATCGGGACCGGGCACCGGAGCCTTGTAGCAGGACCCGACACTGAAGCCTTGTACCGGGACCGGGCATCCCGGGCATGCACCGGGGCCGTGTACAGGAGCTTTGCGACGAAACCGTGTACCGGGACCGCGCACCAAAACCTTCCACCGGAGCTTTGCACCGGAGGTTTTTTCCAGAGCTTCGAATCGGGGCCATGCACCGAGCGAGGGGCCGCATTGCGGGGCCGGTCGGTGCCGGAGTGGCGGGGCGGGTTCCCGCATCCCTTCGCTTCGGCGGGGCCGGGGAACACAAAAATCTCGGGAATTAAACGGAAAAGCGCAGCCCCGCCACCGGCACCGACGCTCTCCGACACAACCAGCCCCGGGCCCTTCCCGGGAACAGATGTCGGGGGCCACTCGCAGCCCCCAGGTCCCCTTCCCTCGGCCTGGGCATCCGCCCGTCGCCGCCCCATCCTCGGGCTGCGGTCCCGGTGCCGGTTGCGGGGTGAAGGCAGAAGGGCACCGCCGGCACCTGGCTCCACGGAGCAGCTTCCCGGGTCCTCTCCTGGGCGTTTTCCCCGGAGAAACGAGGCCCTTCCCGGGCGGATGCTCGGGCTGGAGCCGTCGGAAGAGGCTTCGCTCCTCTCCGTGAGCAGCGAGTGCCGGGGATCGGACCAGGGGTGCTCGAGGAGAGCCTGGGGGGCTGCTCCCCTCCCGGTCCCTGTTTCCCGCAGCCCATTTCCCCGAGCCGGGCCCGGCACGTCGGGGCCGCGTTGGAGTCATTCCCCTTTTTCAGCCCCGGCGGCCCCGGGCCCGGTCTGACCCCAAACCTGCCCAAATTTCCCTCAAAATCCGCGGGGCCTCTCCCGGGAGGAAACCAGAGAGTCCGTCCTCGGGGTGCTGCCCCGGTACACGTCGACACCCGCGGGCAACCGACTCCCGCGATTCCCGTGGGCAGCGACAGCACACGACGGGAAGCCCGGTGCCCAACGATGCCCAGAGTCCGAGGCGGCCGGGCGGTGATGAGCCCCGGTGGCGGGGACGGTCAACAGACCGATGCCCGTTCGCCAGAGAAGGCGGAGGAGCCCTGGAACCCGTTCAGCACCGCCGCAGCGGACAGCTCTGCACCGGGCACCGCGACGGCGCTTAGGGCATCCACAGGGCACCGGCACTGTGAACTGACAATGGCATGGGCACCGGCACCGGGCACCGGGCCGAAACTCGCGGGGCACCATCGGGCTCTGGCACCGGGAATCGACACTGGCACCAGACACCTCATCGACGCTGCCGGGGCTCCAGTGGGCACTGGCACTGGCACCACCCCGGCAGCCGACCGTGTACCGAGGCCAGCAACCCATCCTTGGCCGCCGCGCACCCTCGCCGAGGCCATCGGCACCTCGGTCCTGTGCCAGCTCTGGGCACGGTTGTCCCGGGGGACCGGAGTGGTGCCACGGCTGCGGCTCTCCCGTTAACGGCGGATCCGGGACCGAGCCGGGCCACTGCCCCGGTGCCTTTATCGGCGGGAGGGGGGACGGCATACACTCACACCGCCTCCCCGGTCCCGGGGGGGACACCCGTGGGGCAGAGCCACGTTATATCAGCGCCGCCCCACCGCGGGCCGCGCACTCGGGCGGAGGCACCGGGAGGTACCGGGACGTACCGGTGACGACCCCGATAGCGGCGGGAGGGGGTCAGGCCGGTGCCCCCTGTGCCCCGGCGCGGAAGGAAAGCGGCGAAGGCGGCAAAGTCAACATTGAATATTTATTAATCGCCGTCGAAGGACGCTCGGTAATTACAGGTTCGCCGCGAATCGCACCGGCGGCGGCGGCGGCTCGTCACGGCGGGGACCCGGCTGCGAGCGTCCAGCGGGGCCGAGAGGGTGGGGTGGGGGGAGCCCCGGGTGGAGGGAAAAGGAAAGGGAAGGAAACTGGGGAAGGGGGACACCGGTGCATGCAGTTCTCGCCGGCCCCCCCCTCCCCATCCCCCCGACCCCGGGGACCCCGCGCTCCGCCAGAGAAAGGGAGAAAAAAAAGCATCCGCGGCGGGGAGCGGGGAGCGGGAAGCGGGGCTGGGGGGGGGAGGGGGGGGGGCGGGGAAGGGGGGGGGGGTGAGGAGAGGTGGGGGGAGGGGAGGGGGGGGGGTCTTGCATATCGTTGGCCATAAATATTTATTAATCGAAATGAAACGGAACGGAAACACGAAAGCACTTCTGGTGTCGGACAGGCGGGTCCCCTTTGCTACAACGTTTGTGGTTTGTTTGTTTCTTTCTCTCTCTCTTTATTTTTTGTTGCTTTTTTGTTTGTTTGTTTGTTTCCCTTTTTTTTTTTTTTAAACCCCAAAACTTTTCCTTTTTTTTTTTTTTTCCTATTTTTTTTTCCTTCTTCTTTTTCTCTTTTTTTTTTGTTTTGTTTTGATTTTGGTTTTGTTTTTTTTTTTCTTTTCGTTTCGAAAGCACGTCTCAAGAAATCCTCCTCCTCCTCCTCCTCCTTCTCCTCTTCCTCCTTCTCCCTGCTCTCCCTAAATGCTGGTTTCTCAAAGGTGGGGGGCGGGCACGTTCCCGAAAAAAAAAACCAAACCAACCAAACAAAAAAAAACCAACAAAAAAAGGAGAAAATAAAATAAAATAAAGTAAAACAACAAAATTAAAATTAAATCAGTAAAATATTAAAAGAAAGGAAAAGACAAAGAAAGAAAGAAAGAATAATCCTCAAATAACCTAAATCACCGAACGCTGCCTCGGCTCCCGACGGCGGGAACGCGGCAAACCGGAGCCGGGCCGGGCTCAGCCCCGCCGAATCCCCCCCCCCCTCCCGGCCCCCCAACCCCACACCCCCCGAACCCCGCTTGCATAAAGCCCGGCCCCGGTTCTACCGGTGCGGGAGAACCTAGGGGAAGGGGAGGGGGGAGGGGGCTCCGCGGGGCTGGAGGTGGGGGGAGAGATTTGCAATTTTTTTTTTATCATTATTTTTTTTTTTCGCCTTTTTTTTTCCTCCTTTTCTCCTTTTTCTTTTTTTTTTTCTTTTTTTTTCTCCTTTTTTTCCCCTTTTTTTTTCCCTTTTTTTTTGTTGTTGTTGTTGGGTTTTTTTTTTTTGTTTATTTTTTTTTTCTTTCCTTTTTTTTTCTTTGTTTTTTTTTTCTTTTTTTTTTTTTTTTTTTTCCGTTTCAAGTTTTTGCAAACAGGTAAAAAACGTCCTGACACACGCGCTGCGAGAGGAGCTCCCGGGGTGGGGAGCGGGGCCTGGGGGGCCCCCCCAAAGCAAAGTGCATCTCTGAGCGTCCGCCGGGCCGGGCCCGCTTGCATAGATAGAAAATGTGGGTTCCTCCCTTCGCCTCTTTATTGCTTCGGAAAGTTTCGCTCCGCGGCTCTCCGCGGGCTCCTCTCGCCCCAACGGGGCCGGGGCAGCGGGTGTCCAATGCCGGGGGGGTAAGGGGGGGGTGGTGCGGGGGTAAGGAGGTGTGTGGGGGGAGGTGGAGGGTGGTGAAGGGGAGAAAAAGGCTCCAAATGGGGTGGGGAGGAAGCGGAGGGGGGGGGAGGGGGGGAGAGGGGGGGGCGGAAGGAAAAAATATATGAAAAAGAGATTTAAAAATGGAATCGAAACGAATTCAAGAGGAAAAGATTCGGCTTGAGCCAGTGGGGTGGGCTCGGGGGGCGGCTTCGACAATAACAGTAGTAAGAATAATAGTAGCGATAATAATAATAATAATAGTAATAATAATAATAGTAATAATAATAATAATAGCAGTAATAATAATAATAATAATAATAATAATAATAATAATAATAATAATAATAATATAAAATAAGAAGAAGGAAGAAGGAAGAAGAAATAAAGAAGCAAAGGAGAAAAGAAAAAGAAGAAAAAGGAAGAAAAGAACAAGAAAAAGAAGAAGAAAAAGAAAAAGAAGAAAAGAAGAAGAAGGGAAAAAAAATCACAGAAGAGAAAAAGAAGAAGGAAAGAAGAAAAAGAAAAGAAGAAGAAAAAAAACCCCAGAAAATAAAAAGAAGAAAAGAAATAATGGTGGAAATAAATTATTAAGTAAATGATTAATAATCACAATAATATAAACCCCGGCTAAATAAATAAGAAATAGTAAGAAGGAATGAGCTAACTAACAGATAAGGACAAATGAACGAACTAACTGCTAGTAAGAATTTAAGGAAAAGGGGAAATCCTCCCAAAAAAGCACTTTGTCCCCACGGGGCGCAGGGACCCGCCGCCGGGGCCGGGTCCCCATATTGCACCAAAGCCCACGGCGGAGCCCTCGGGGGCCGGTCCGCGGGTGTGTGTTTGTGTGTGTGTGTGTGTCCCCCCATCCCGTGTGTGTCCCCCCCGTCTCCCCGCGCCTCGGGGATGGGTAGGGGGGGAGGGGGGTCCGAGGGTGGGGGTGGCGATGATGGGGGGAGGGTAAGGGGGGGTCAGTTGTGGAAGAAGGCGTTGAGCTCCTCGTACATGGGGCCCCGCTCATGCGGGAGGTGCATGTCGTAGGGGAAGATGTTCTCGGAGTGGACCCCCCCGCGTACCCCCGCCGAGCCGAAGACCAGGTTGTGGCCGGTGGGGCGGGAACCGGGCAGCGCCGAGTAGTGCATAGAGTAGTGGTAGCTTTTGTCGTGGTCGGGGGAAGAAGAGTCCTGCTTGAGGGAGAAGTTGCCGTTGATGCAGAGGGGGGGGCTGAGCCCCCCGTCGTACTCCGAGCTGTTGTAATCGGGGGAGGCGTTGCCGTAGATGCTCTCGTAGGCGGACGAGCAGTAGCTGTGTGTCCTCAACCCGTGGGCACCGGGCCCGGCGGCGGGTGGGCACTGCGCCGCGGCCAGCCGCGAGCAGGGGTACGGGTAAGGGTGAACGGCGAAGGAAGCGTTGGGACCGTGAAAACGGCCCCCTTCTTGGCCTTGCTCCGTGAGGAAATTGCGGGAATTGAGCTGGAGGCAACCGGCCACCAGGTTGGTGGTGGGCTGCGAGAGCCCCTTGCACAGAGTCTGCACGTAGGAGACCAGGTCGGGCCGCTTGCCCGAGCGCAGGATCTCGGAGAGAGCCCAGATGTAGTTCTTGGCCAAGCGAAGGGTCTCGATTTTGGAGAGCTTTTGGGTTTTGGAGTAACAAGGAACCACTTTGCGCAGGTTGTCCAGGGCCGCGTTCAGGTCGTGCATTCGGTTCCGCTCCCGGGCGTTCGCCTTCTGCCGCCGCAGCTTGGACCGTTCCAGCCGCGCCTTGGTCATCTTGCGTTTTTTGGGACCCCGCTTCTTGGGTCGTTCACCCTCCGCTTCCTCCAGGCCTTCCTCCTCCTCCTCCTCCTCCTCCTCGTCCCCTCCTAACTCCCCTTCCTCTTTGCTTTCCCCCAGCGACCCCTCGGGCGGTTCCTCGGGGGGGGCGCAGCCCTTCCCTGCCCGTTCTTCCTTCTCGCTCCGCGCATCCTCCTCGCACTCCTCGGCCCAACCGGCGAATTTCGGGACCTCGGGGACCAGGCTGGGCTCGCTGAAAAGTCGCGTCAACATGGTGGCTGCAGCGGGGGGCAAAGAGCCAGGCGTTACCGGCGGCCCCGCCGCGCCTCCCCCCCTCCAACCCCCTCCCCAGCACCACCCCGGGGAGCGGCTCCGCGGCACCGAGGCCGCCGAAAACGAATTGAGCGCGGAGCCGCCCGCTGCCGCTGCCCGTCCCGGTTACCCGACCCCGGTGGCACCGGAGCTCCCTCGGGGCGCGGCGATGACCCCCCGACCCCCACATCCCCCCACCCCCAGGCTTTCCGCTGCCGCCGCCGCCCGTGTCCCGCTGCCCAGTACCGATTTCCTCCCGTGTTTCCCTCCACCGGTCCGGTCGGTACCTCCCGCCTTCCTTCCCCGGTGCCCCGCGGGCCGGGCCCAGTGCCTCCGGCCGCTCTTTGACGCCTTCAACTTTTCCCCGCCGCGGGCAGGGAGCGGCCCCGGCCGCGGCTGTGTCACCGCCGTCCCGGGGCTGGAGGGGCTGAGGCGCGGCCGCCCCCCCCACCGCCGTACCCCCTCCAGCCCCGGTCGGCCCCTCCCGGGCCCCCACTTCTCCACCCCGGTTTTTCGCTCCCACAGCCGCCAGTGAGGGGCCCATAAAATGCGGCGGCATCGAACGGCGGCGCGGCGGGGGGCGGCGGGGGGCGACGGGGGCGGCCGCGGCCGGGGACCCCTCCGGGGGAGCGCGGGGGTGTCAGGCGGCGGCGCTACCGGGGTCACCCCCGGGGTCGGGCGGTGCCGGTGGGACCGGGGCGGGGGGCACCGCCCGGGGCGGGGACCGAGGGCGCTGGAGGGGAGCAGAGAGGCGGCTCCGCCGGGTCAGGGTCCCCGGGGGCGGCGGCGCGGCGGCTTCGCGTTGATTTCGTTGATGCCGCTCGGCCGGTGCTGCCCGCTCCGTCCCACCGGGATCGCGCAGCCCTGGGGACGCGCCCAGCCGGGGAGGTGTCGGGGGAACGAAACCCCCAACACCACCTTCCCCCCCCGCCCCCGCTTCCATAACCCCTATAACCCCCAAGGGAGGGAGGTGTCTCCGAGTGGGGATTAGGGAAACCCCATCGGTGGTGCCGACGGGGAGCGGGAGAACTGAGGGCCGAGGGGAGAAGGAAAGCTGGGGTTGGGTGGGTGAGGCGGGGAGGGGGTGAAGGGGGGGGGGGGGAAAGGGCGAGACGTGGCGGAGAAACAAAATCAACATGGAAGTTGCCTTTTCTCCATTCAAGTTTCCACCGCTGCCCTCCCAACCCTCCACTTCTTACATAACTCACCTTCGGGCGGACCGCAGGAATTCCTATTTCATTGTTCCCAGCATCTTCTGGGACTGGGACGTGGCTCCTTGAGGTGCTCCAGCCTCCTGCAGTCCTCTATCCAAAAGGAGGCGAGAGTGGCATCTCTACCCAGCAAAGGGGGTACCAGCTCTGCTGCCAGTGCCATATGGTTGGCACGTCATGCGCGAGAGCTATCACATGAGAGCTAATGATTGACATGCGCTTGCATTCAGGGAGATTTGTCTCTCTGGGGAAGGAGGACTCGCCATCTGTCACTCTGTACTCAAAAAAAAAAAAAAAAAAAGGAAAAAGAAAAAAAAAGAAAAAGAGAAAAAAAAAAAAGAGGAGAAAAAAAAAACCAACACCACAAAAAAAAAAAAAAAGAAAACCTAACAATCCCCCCCCCCGAAAGAAAAAAAAAAAGCTTCTTCCAAATCTCCAGCTCTGCCTACACGCCGCAAAATGGGACCCGGGCGAGATGCGAGGCGATGGCGGGGCCGGGGCTGAACAATGGAGCCACAGCCACAGGGTGGTGGTGAAGGGAACTCGGCCATCCCGCCCGGGCCCGGCGTGGCACCGGGGCGAAGGCAGGGAAACGCCGTAGGGACCCCGGGCTGGGAGCTGGCATCTGCGGCTCGCCGCAAAAGACCGCGGCGGAGGCTCGCCCCGGGTCCGTCCCCACCCTCGGCTGCCAGCCGAGAGGGGATGGCGGCGGCGCCGAGGGCCTGGAGCGGGCTGGGGGGTTGTGGTCGAGCAGGGCCCGGGGAGGTGGCGGTGCCCGGGTTGGTCGTGCCGGCGTGGGCAGGGGGCTGTGGGTGTGGGCAGGGGTGGTAGCTGCAGGGCCGTGAGTCCCCCACGCGGGTGGCACACGGCCCCCTCCGCCTGCCCACACCACCCCAAAGCCTCCGCTGGCACCCCCGTGGCCACGCAGCAGTGCCAGGCTGGCTCTGCGGCCCTGTGGCACAGCGTGCTGTGAGCAGACACTGCCAGCCCCGGGTACACTCCTGCGGGCACAGCCCCCCTGCACCCACACCTCCTGCACACGATGCCCAAACACCCCGCGGCTGAAGGTGCCATGGTGGTGATGGCACAGGCCCGGCCGTGCCACAGTGACACCGGCAAGGCCTTTGTCTGCCAGGCTCTTCCTCACCAGCCGTAGCCCTGTGCCCAGGCCTGGCAGCACTTTGTCACACCCCAGCCTCCAAATCTGTCCCCACCGCGCTGCATGTGCAGCCAGGAGCCCCTGCTGCCATTTCCCTCCCTCCCGCATGCTGGAGGTGGGCACTGGTGGCAGCGGTGAGCCTCTACCGGGCACGCTGTGCCCCTGGGAGCCGGATCCCAGCACCCTGTGCCCCGCTCCGGGCTGCAGCCCCCGTGCCGAGCCACAGGACGGTCCCCGTGGCCTGGGTCCTCTCTGCCCCAGCAGCCCGGGGGCATGCCCGGGTCAAGGGGCACAAGGAGGGGAAGGGGCAGCAGGTGACAGGTGCCACGCACTGGCACGTGCCCCCCGTGCACCACAGACACGCACGGGGGGGGGGGGGGGCACGGCCGCGGAGCGGGCACGGCAGGGACACGGTGGCAGCGGTGGCCGGGGCTGTGCCCACAGGCAGACAAAGGGTTGGCCGTGCCCAGGTCTGTGCCAGCGGCGTCGCCCGCTCCCACGGTGCAGGTGCCGGGGGCTGGCACGTGACCGAGGGGCCCCCACCGGTGACGAGAGACCCCCCCCTCAAATCCCCCCCCCCTCCCGCACGCTGCCGCCGCCGAACCCTCCGACTGTCACTCACGGCTGCGGCCGAGCAGATGGCACCTGGGCTGGGGCCGGCCCGCGGGGAGGCAGGGCCCACTCCAACCGTGCCAGCGCCGGTGCCACGCCGGGGCACTGATTCCTGGGCAGGCTCCCGGCACACCGCAGCCCTCCCTCGCAGCACCGTTCAGCTCCTTCTGGTGTTGCCATCTTCATTTTGCAGGCGGGGGCCGGGCCGGGCATCGACGTGCCCTGAGAGACCACCCGTGGCAGGCTGGTGCTGCCCATTCCTGCCAGCTCTGGGTAAGTCCCCACTCCACCGCCCACGGTTCTTATGCCAGGGGACCCCCTCCTCCCCCAGGTGAGTGCCCACAGCCCCACTCCAGCCTGGCAGCACCGCTGATATCGGGGTGGCAAAGCTGGTGGTGCCCCAGCCCTGGGCTCGCAGCCCAGCTGGGGGGGAACTGAAGGTGCTGGAGGGGGAGGAGATGCCAGGGCGTGAGCGGGCAGGCGGCCCCGGGAGGGGGCAGCGATGGGGACAGGGCACAGCCGCGAGCCCTTGGCCCGGTGCTTGGTTCCAGCCTAATTAGCAGCCGGCGAGCGGCAGGGTGGGCGCTGGCGTGAGCCTCATCAGCATTCACAGCGCTTGGAGGGAGAAGAAAGTGGAGACATGAAACGGGGAGAGGAGATGAAAGGGGAGCAGCGAGATGAAAACCCAAACCGCTGCATTGTGCCGGGGCCGGGGCGGTGCCAGGGGCCCTCAGCCGGCCTGTGCCAGGGACGTGACCCCGCGGTACAGGCAGCAGGAGGCACCCCGGTGCCATCCCTGGGCTGTGACCTCCACCATGGCACAGGGCAGAGCAGGGAAGGGGCAACCCCAGACTGGTCCCCAGGTGTCTTCGTGTGGGGGTGGCTTCAGCATCCTGGCATGGAGGCTATGCCAGAAGGATCTGGCTCTGGGGAGCAGAATTCCTCCCTGGGGAGCAGGATCTGGCCCTGGGGAGCAGGATCTGACCCTGGAAAGCTGGATTCCTTCCCGAGGAGCAGGATCCAGCCCTGGGGAGCAGGATTCCTCCCTGAGGAGCAGGATTGAGCCCTAGGGAGCAGAATCTGGCCCTGGGGAGCAGGAGCTTCCCTGTGCAACAGGAGGAGGTGAGGTTGGGGTGAACCCAGGCCTGGGCACAGCGGGGGGCACCACGGTGGGGAGCAGGGGCAGGGCTGGGTGCTGGTGCTGTGGCTGAAGAGGCTGGGCTGGGGTGATTTGTCCTGCCCCAGGAGTTTGGGGCTGGGGGAGCTGGGCACAGCGACCCCGGGGTCCTGGTTCCCAAGCTGCTGCTGGTCCTTGGGTGCAGGGAGTGGCATTCCTGGCACTGCCACCTCCAGTCCCTGGCCACCCCAGCTGGGACACCTGGGGTCTTGCTGCCTGGCAGGCACCGGGGGGTGCCTGGCTGCTGCAAGGACCTCTCCCATCCGCCAAAATTCATCCTCCCTGTCCCTTCCCTTTCCCCTCCAGCAGGAAGGTGATGAGGACCCTGCCCACAGATGTCCCGGAGGTAGGTGCTGGGGGACACACGTGGCACCGGGAGTGGCACAGAAGTGGCTCAACACTGGCAGAGAGGAAGGTGGGAACTGGGTGCAGGGTGGTGCCAGGACCCGGCTGGGAGCCAGCTGGGCCCAGGGCAGCTCCCTGGGGCCACACTCGAGCTGCATTTGCCTGGCCTCAGCCGGCTGCTGCATCCTCAGCGCGGCGCCCGAGCTTGGCACCGCGGCCCCCGCGAAGACCACCACGTCCCTCCCCGCCGCGGGACTGGGGGACACCCAGCGGGGCCCCTCTTGCTGTTGGGGTCCCCTTTATCCTCTCAACAGGGCCAAGCCACGCAGGGCCGGAGCGGAGGAACCGGCTCGGGCATCTCCCTGCGAGCGGCGGTGGGGGGAGGCGGGGGCTGCGCTGCCAGATGGAGCCGGCTCGGAGCTGCAATATTTCTGGGAGGTGAAGGCTGGGCAGAGATGGATGCGCCAAGGCGGCGAAGCCACCGCCGGGAATGTCACGGCGGCAGCAGGGGGAGCTCAGCCCGGCCCTGTCCCCGGCCCTGTCCCCGCTGCCTTCGGGCTCTCCCTCGTGGGACCCATCCCTGGGCATCTGCCAGCCGCTGGGTGAGCAGGGCCCCAGCTGCGGCTGGGGGGCGTCTGGGGGTGTCCCGCCTGTCCCTCTGTCCCCAGACATCCTTGCAGTGGGTCGTGGGGGGCGTTGGGGCGATGGGAGGAGGACGCTGATGGTGGAGGGAAACTGAGGCAGGGAGGGAGGAAGGGAAGGTCCTGACTCTGCTGGGATGGGGGAGGGTTGAAGGATCCTCTCTTCCCCTGCTGGGGGAGGACAGGGTGATGATGGTGGTGCTGGTGCCAGGCGAAGCCCCCCAGTGCCACGGGGTGGCTGCTCCACCAGGATCCTGCCCCTGGAGCAAGCCAGACCCCCCCGCCCGGCCCCCCTGCCCACGGGCCAGGGACTCCTCAAGCCGTGTTTGAGACCCTGGCTGGTGATTAGGGCAACGAGGCCCTGGGAACTGGCCAGCGAGGGTCTGCTGGAGCCATGGCTGTGCTTGGGGCTGCGGATGCAGGGTGCTGAGGAGGGGCACAGGGCACCCTAGGAGACTTTTTGTGTCACCCTAGGGGACGTCTGTGCCACCCCAGGGGACTTTCGTGTCCATCCCCATGCCCTTTTGTCACCCAACACTCACTGGATTTGCCCTTGCTAGGGGTCAGATGCTCTTGGGGGGTGGGGGAGGGGTTGGGCCAAGAGGACCCCAACCTGGGATCTAGGACTGGAGGGCTCTGCCATTGTGTCACCAGCTGGCAGCTGGTGAGGTGCCAAGGCCACCTGGGGGAGGTCAGAGTGGGCCACAGCATCACAACCACTGGACTGTGCAGGAGCAGACAGGAGACCCCCCGCAGCCACCCTCCCCCCCGTGGCTGGGTCTGGGAGGGGGCACAAGGTGCCAGCGCACAGCTCGGCGGTGGCACCGGCGTGGGCACGGCACGGCGCGGCTGAACGAGCACTGCTGGCACGGCCCCTGCGCCCCCCCCCGCGGCAGATGGCATCCGCTTGGGCCCGTTTCAGGGCACCGTGGTGGGGGGGATGTGGGGTGGGGGGGGGGGCTGCCTGCAGCCATGGCCCCTCCATCACCACCCCTGTGCCCCTCAGGTGTCCCCAAACCAGGGCGGAGGTGGCTGGTGGCCCTCCCAGACATGCCCTGAGTGGCTCTGGGCGGGGGGGGGGTGGGCACAGGGACCAGGGGTGAGGGGGGGACTGGGGTGGCACCAGGGACAAAGAGGAAGGGCTGGATGTGAGGCTGGGGGTGCCAGCCCCCCACCTTGCGGTACTCCAGCTGGGTGCACCGCCATGAGGCTCACCTGTGCCAGCCAAGCCCAGGGCACTCTGCTGGGGGGGGTCCTCACCCCTACCTTGGGGGTGCCCTGGGGACCACCGGGGAGCCCCATCCCACGTTCCAGATGGCTTTGGGGAGCAGCCCTCCTACCCCAACACCCATCAAGGCAGGATGGCGGGCTGGGGGGGGGGGGGGCCTGGCACGGAATGGATTTGGGGAGGGAGGGGGCAGTCTCCATGGCGACAGGGCGCCGATGACGACAGTCGCCATGGCGAGGCTGCGTGGCCCGGCCCGTTGCCATGGCGACGCGCCTGGCACTGCCAGTCGCCATGGAGATGGCCAAGGGATGGAGAGCGGTGCCCGTGATGGGGACCCAGGGCCGGGCCAAGGCTTGAGGGTGGCATCTTCGGTGGGCAAAGCAAAGCAAGGCAAAGCTCAGCTCAGCTCAGCTCAGCTCAGCTCCCCCTTCAACCACCACCCATGCGTGGCACCTCCCAGCTTCCCCCTAGCGTGGCACAAGGGGGAGGGGAGGGCCGGCGTGGCCTGGCACCGCGGCGTGCCCACCGTCACCGTCACCACCCGGGTGCCATCCTGCCTCGGTTTTGTGCGTGTGTGTGTGTGTGTGTGAGTGTGGTGCGTGTGGCACACGAGGCTTTTCCACTCCAGTTCACACTACCATCTGACAAGCCCCAACTTCTCATTTTCAGAGTAATCACTCCACTGCACTAATTGCACATGCAAATATGCAAATTCGTATTAATTAATTACTATACTAATTAGTTCTGTGGTATTTGCGAGTAATAAATCATTCGGAGGGGAGCGGGAAGCTGGGACCTGGCCCATTTACACTCGGCATAAAAATTTAATAGGCACCAGGGCTGAGCCGGGACAGCCGCCGTGCGCCGCCCTTAAAGGCACAGAGCTCGGCCCGGCACGGCCCGGCACGGCCCGGCACGGCCCGCGCTGCCTGGCCTCGGTGGGCAGCGTTAAACTGCCCCCCACCCCCCCGGCCGGTGAGGGTTAGGGGGAGAGGGAAAGGCAGGGAGAAGGGGAAAGGAGGGATAGAGGTGGTGGGGAGGAAGGGTAAGGGGTGGCATGGGGGTGGTGTGCCCGGTGGTGGGGGTTCTGTGCCCGGTGGGGAGGGTCGTGTGCCCGGTGGTGGGGGTCGTGTGCCTGGTGGCGGGGGTTGTGTGACTGGTGGGGGAATTCTGTGCCCAGTGTGGGGGGGTTCTGTGCCTGGTGGCAGAGGTTTTGTGCCCAGTTGTGGGGGTTGTGTGACCGGTGGGGGGTCCTGTGCCCGGGGTTTCTCTGCCCAGTGGTGAGGGTTCTGTGCCCAGTGGGTTTGGTAGTCTTGGCTGTGTCACCCTAGGGAAACTGAGGCAGGGAAGGAGGTGCCCGCTCCAGTGGTATGGGGAGGGTCCCAAGGCTGTGGGTATCAATATGGGGAAGGGGGCATCAGACCCAGCTGCTGCTCCAGATCCTACTGGCCCCTGCCAGCACCATGGCTATGCTGGTGCCATGGCCATGCCAGGACCACAACCACACCAGCAATTTGACCATGCTGGTACTGTGACCAAGCTGGCACTGTGATTGTGCTGGTACCATGGCTGTGCTGGTACCATGGACATGCCAGCACCATGACCATGCTGGTACTGTCACCAAGCTGGCATCATGACCACGTCAGCAATCTGACCATGCTGGTTAGCACGACCAAGCTGGCACTGTGACCACGCTGGTACCATGGCTATGCTGGTACCATGGCTATACTGGTGCCATGGCCGTGCCAGCACCATGGCCAAGCCACACCAGTGCTATGACCATGCTGGTACCATGACCAAGCTGGCACTGTGATTGTGCTGGTACCGTGGCTACACTGGTATCATGGCCATGCCAGCACCATGACCAAGCTGGTACCATGACCAAACTGGCACTGTGACCATGCTGGTACTATGGCCATATTGGCACCATGGCCACACCAGCACAATGCCCATGCTGGTACCATGACCACGCTGGTATCACAGCCAAGCTGGCACCAGGGCCGTGGCCACGCTGGTACCATACCCACACCACCACAACCCCCACGCCACCACCACGAGCCCCCACCCCCACCCCCCGGGTACTTTAACCACTCCACCTCCACCGTGGCAACCACAGCACCGCAGGCAGGCTGGCAGAGGGAGCGAGAAGCTGGCACGGCGGCAGCCTCTTTCCCCGCCGCGCTCCCCCCCCCCCCCCGCCTCAATCCCCTTCCCCCCCCAACCCTTCCCCCCCCCCCCCCCCCCTTCCCGCGACCCGCTGGGGATTTTGCGAGCCTTTAATTGTGGTAAGCACAGATTAATTAAGCAGCAATAAACACAAACCCATGCATTATTGATGGCGGAGGGGTGAGTTCAGGTTGGTGCAAACCTTGTAATTAAATCTAAACCTCAAGCTGCCCATTGTTAACCAACAAATTACATTACTATTGCGACACGTGTCCGGGGCGCGCGCCCGCCGGGGGGCTCGTGCCCGCCGCCCCCCCCCCCAATCCCCCGCCCCCAGGGCACAAGGGAGGGCAGGGAGGGCTGGGTAGGGGTGGAAGGGGTTTAGGGGTCTCCAGCGCTGCGTTTGCTGCCAAGCTGCCCAGGGTCAGGTCGGTCGCTGCCGCCGCGGGCGTCCCCTCCCCACCGCCCCCTACCCCATCCCCCCCCACCCCCATCTCCCCCCCCCCCCTTCCCCCGCCCCCGGGCTCCGTGTGCAGGGAGGATGCTTCGGTGCCAAGCCTGGCGCAGGGCAGAGGGTGGCGGTGGCGCCGCCGGCCGCTGGCGCTGTGGGGATGGCAGCTGAGTGAGGAGGGGGCAGGGGATGGCCGCTGAGGGGTAGGGGTAGGGGGGGGGGACACAAAGGGGGAGGTGCAGGCTGCAGGCTCCTGGGTGTGCACAGGTAGGGACACAGAAGTGTGCGGACACGGACACGTGCACACGCGTGTGCACACATGGACACGCATCCACGGACACGCGGGGACACGCATGCACGGACACATGCACATGCATACACGGACACACACGCACACACGTGTGCACACACACGTCACACACATGCACGCACACACATGCATGCACACACATGCAGCTCCCTGGCACACACGTGCGCATGCCTGGCATGCACTTACCCCTGGCACACATATGCATGCATGCATGCATGCACATGCAGCTCCCTGGCACACACGTGCACACAGACACACGGATGCACACACTGCCATGCCTGGCACACACATGCACATGCCTGGCACACACATGCACAGCCCCTCACCCACCCCCCAAGCCGAGCAGCCCCCACCCGCCCTGCCCCATGTCCTCCCATCCCCCCCTTACACAAACACTGACACCCCCATCCCCTCCTCCTCCCAGCCCTCCCTCATGTTTTTACCCCCCCTTGGTGCCAGGCACCATGCCCCTGCCACCCTCCTTACTGGGGCACCGAGCTCTTACTGGGGACCCTGGTGGCACCCGAACTGGGGGCGAGCGACAATGGCACTGGGAGGGGATTGGGTGGGGGGGGGGTGGGGGGGAGGAAGGGAGGGGGATGGGAGAGGGGGAGGCCGGCTGGCTGCGCGTCCCCGGCTCCCTGCGCGCCCCCTCGGCCGGGCGGGGGCTGGGGGGTTGGCAGCTGGTAGCTATTTATTAACCAGTCATGGTTAAATTGGTTTATAAATTAACAGATGTTTTAACTTTAGGCTTTCTTCTGGGAATGGAGGCTGCAAACTGGGCTGCGCCGGAGGCTGGGCCCCGCCCGGGCCCCCTCCCCACCATCGGCTTGCTGGGGGGTGGGGGGAAACAAAACTGCCAGCCCCACTCCCTCCCCCCTCCCCGCCCTCCCTCCCCCTCCCCCCCATCTCAGTTCTCCTTGGCAGGGCACTGCGGAGGGTACCAGGATGGGGCTTTGGGGATGGCAGCTCCCCGGGCAGGGGGCGGAGGGGGAATGGAGCTGGGCTGGGCACATGCTACAGGTGGGTAAACTGAGGCAGGGCTGGCACTGAGCGCCTCCCCCCTCCCCAGCAAGAGGAGGTCACCCCCAAAACGAACCCTCCCCCGTGGGGCACGCAGGCTGGCACCCCCCCGGATCCACATATCCCCCACATTTAACGCCCCACCTCCCCCCCCCCTAAATCAAACGGATTTCACCCCCCTGGTGCAGGCAGATGCTGGCGCCAGGCTCCATGTCCAGAATCCCCACCCCGAGCTCCCCCTGCCCAGGGTTGTTGTCCTAGGACCCCCAAGTACCCCCCCAGCCCCTTGTCCCCGCACTGGGGCTCGGCCGTGGGCTCTGGCATGGACTGGTGGCCAGCGGCTGCCAAGCGGGATGGCTCCAGCCGCGGCTCAGCTCCGGCCGCCCTGTGCCAAAGCCCTTGAGCCCGTGCCCAGGCCTGTGCTCACTGCGCGGCCGTGCCAGCGCCGGGGTGGCTGTGCCAGCCCAGCCATGCCAGCCCGGCCGTGCCAGCGCCGGGCAGCGCCGCACCAGCCACACCAGGATGACATCTGCCGGCAGCATGCCGCAGCTGTGATGGGCACGGCCGAGCTGGCAGGGGCACTGGGGGGCCCTGGAGGGCACCGGGGCTCACCAGGGGTCACCAGGGGCAGGTTCAGCCCCCTCCTCCTCATCCCCTCCAGCCAGGGAAGTTTTCCCTCTTTGTACCTGGACGAGCCCCCCCCGTCGTGCCCAGGACATGGCAGACCCTCCCCCTCAAATCGTGGTGGGATTATGGGGCTGCAGCCCCAGCCCCCTTTCCTGCCTCATTGCACTGAGAAAGTGCCACCCCCTGCCACCCCAGGCCCCCCAGGCCCTACCCGGCCACTCTGGGCAGCAAGATGTCACCGTGGGGGTCACGAAGCCCCATTTTGGGAGGGGGTCGCCCCCCTCCCCCCCTGCCCCAGCTCCTCCTCCCCCTCTTCAAAGCCTCGTTGGGGTTTCCCAGCAGGGAAGGGGTTAAAGCCCCCCGAGCCGCGCCCCCCCCCCACCTGCCCGCCGCCCCCACGGGCTCCCACGCGTGTTCCTACTCCTGGCACCTCCTCTTCGCCCGGGGGTGGCACCGGCCGCCCCCGCTGCAGCTCCAGTGTGGGGGGAGGACTGCACCCACGGTGGGTCCTGCGGTGTTGGGGGAGACACTTGGGGTGCAGTGCCGGAAGGGAGGGCTGGAGGGGACACTGCGTGCGGAGGGTGTCCGGAGGGGGATTCCCAGAGTGAGGGGCACGGAGATTGGGGGGGGGGGGGGGGGGAATGGCCTGGCACCCACTGACCCCCGCCCGACCCCGCCCGAGCTCCTCCCACCCCGATGGCCCCGCCCCCTCGATGGCACAGGCCCCGCCCCCACCTCCGCGAAACTCACCTTTGGACCGGGCAAGCGATGTCCCGGAGTCCTCCTGTCCCCACGACGCTCCGGTCCCGCCATGCCCTGTCCCCATGTCCCCCTGTCCCCATGACATCACGTCCCCGCCCTGCTCCATCCCCGGTGTCCTCCTGGCCCCACGACGCTCCGGTCCCGCCAAGCCCTGTCCCCATGTCCCCCAGTCCCCAATGTCCTCCTGTCCCCAGGGTGCTCCATCCTCACTCTGCCTTGTCCCCATGGCACCCTGTCCCCACCATGCCCTGTCCCCATGGCACCTTGTCCCCATGATGCCCCCTGTGCCCACAGCGCCCCATCCCCATGATGCCTCTCCTGCTCCGATGCCCACCTCCCCCTGCCCCTCCGACACAAGGTCCCTCTCTGCGCCCAGCCCCGTGCCCGCCTCGTCGCTCTGCCGTCGGGTGAAGGCTCCTGCTCCTCGCCGGTGCCCACTGCCGGGGGCTGAGGTGCCCGGCGCTGCTTCCCCGTACCCGCTGCTATTTTTACCCTCTCTGCAGGAGGATTCGTTGCCGCGCGGAGCTGCAGCCCCCGCCGCATGGCACGGGGATGGGCACGCCATGGCACGGCACGGCACGGGATGGCACCGAACAAGCGCCCGTGGTTCTGCCCCGCTGACTGCAGCAGAGCACCCTGAGTGCCCACGGTGCCAGGATGGGGCCGACCTGGCGAGGAGCGTGGCCGTTGCCTGTGGCACCTGTGCCGTGTGGCACGGAGGGGGCTGGGGCACGGCGCCGGATGCCAGGCCTGGTGCCGTACCCCCCTGTGCTGAGCTGCAGGTGCCATCCACGGGCACAGGCTGCGTGGGTGCGGGCGTGGGCGGCGCGTGCTGATCCCGGGGGGCTGCGGGCTCTGCCGCAGCGCGGAGAGGGGAGGGGGGCCCGGCCACCCCCTCACACGGTGCCTTCACGGGTGGGAGGAACGGGAACGGCAGCGGGAAGGAGCCCGGGAACTTGTTGCCATAACGACTCCAGTCCCACACCGGGATGGGGATGGTGCTCAAGGCCCGGCGTGGGGACCCCTGGCACCGAGCCAGCCTGGGCACAGGGGGGCCGAAGGTCCCCTCGATGTGTGCCCTTGGCCTTGCGGTCCCCTCCACAGCGCCAGGGGCTCTCTGGTGGTGCCCATCTCTGGGCTGTCCCCGGGGCCAGTGTGGGCACTGCCACCCGCCACGGTGGGGCTGTGCCGTGCCACAGGGTCAGGCTTGGCCCCCCCAGAGCCCAGTTTTGCCACACGGTGCTGTGCTTTGCCACACTGTGCCGTGTTTTGCCACCCGGAGCCGAGCAGTGCCGTGCTGTGCCGTGCGTTGCCGGGCGGGCGGGAGGCTGGTCCATGGCACGGTGCCACCCGGGTAAATATTTTGCTGGAGCGGTGGCTGCTGGCCCGCGGCCACCCGCAGCCGTTGGAGCACCGGGAGATCCGGGGGCCGGAGCCAGCTCCCGGCTCCCCCTTCCTCGTCCCTCCTCGGAGGTGGCTTCCTCAGCGTCAATGCCAGCGCCACCGCCCTGTCCCCTGCTTGCGACACCCTACCAGGGCATGGGGGACAGCGCTCTGCCTGCCCGTGACCCCTCTGTCCCCTCTCGCACGGGGGTTGTGTCCCCTTGGCAGGGCCAGGATGCCCTGGATGCCCAAGTCCCTCCTGGGAGGGCCGTGGCAGAGCCTGGTACGTGTGGCACGGGGCAGCGGTACCGAGCAGTGCCCAGGCTGACGGCCGAGCCCCTGGAAGCTGAGCCCCAACTTTCCCGGTGGGAATCCTTGGGTTTGGTGGAATTTTCCACCACGAAAACCACCGAGAGCCGGGATAGAGCCAGAGCGGAGCCAGGGCAGCCGGGCACAGCCGCGGGCAGGGCACACACACACACACCCCCCCCCCACCCCCAGCACAACCCTGGCACCCTCAGGAGCTGTGGCTGGTGGCAGAGCCCTGGCACGCAGGTGCTGGGACCTTTTGGGGGTGCCATATCCCCTTGGATGTCCCCTGGGGAATCCTGTCCCGCGTGGCACGGAGCAGTGGGAAGGGTGAGAGCCGCCGTGCCCACCCTCTGCCCACCCCAGCCTGCGGCTCCGCGGGGAAACTGAGGCGCAGGGGACAGGGACTCACGCTGGGGAGGACGACCTGTTGCCAGCCCTGTCCCATCCCAACCGGGGGACACTGCCCCGTGGCACGGAATGGGTTAAGAGGGGGGGAGTGGTGTCCCCACCGCCACCACCTCAGGGGCTCCCCAAGGGCTCAACCCTCCCCTCCACCCCCCAGCACTGCCCGGGGTTGGAGGGGGGAGGCTGCTGGGGGGGGGGGGTGGGATGAATAATTCAGCGCCTGGTAGGAGACGTGTCCTCCCTCCCTCTCCTTCCTCCTCCTCCTCCTCCTCCTCACCGGCTCTTGCCTTCTCCACCTCCCCGCCGCTCTCAGTTCTCGTCGTACCGAGCCCCCGGGTGGCACCGGTGGCACCGGTGGCATCGGAGCGGACCCTTCCCACACCCCTACCCCCCCCACACCCCGCATCCCATCGCCGGTAGCCCCCCTCGGCGGCGCGCGGTCGTAGACCATGGACCCCAAGGACCGTAAGAAGATCCAGTTCTCGGTGCCAGCACCCCCAAGTCAGCTGGACCCCCGCGCTGTCGAGATGGTGAGAGGGGACATTAAGGGGACAGGGTCACACCGAAGTGGGGGGGTCCCGCGTCGCGCCGAGGTCACCGGCAGCGCGCTGAACGCTGAACGCGCTGCCGGTGACCTCGGCGCGACGCGGGACCCCCCTCCGGTGTGACCGAGAGGGATGGAGTGCGACAGGAGAACCTTAAGGGACGGGGAGGGAGTGGGACAGGAGGGATCGGACTGGGAGGGACGGGACAAGGAGGATCGGAGGGGACAGAAGGGACGGGAGGGGACTGGGAGGGACGGGACAAGAAGGATCGGAGAGGACAGAAGGGACAGAAGGGACGGGAGGAGACTGGGAGGGACGGGACAAGGAGGATCGGAGCTGTCAGAGGGGACAGGAGGGACAGGATGGGACAGGAGGGACAGAGGGGACAGGAGGGCTGAGATGGGACCGGTAGAGGAGGGCACAGAGTGGACAAGGGATGGGAGGGACAGGACTGGATGCGGGGCACAGGGTGGGACAGGGTCCCACAGAAGGAGAGTTGTGCAGGGCGACAGAGCAGGGACACGGACAGGGATGGGACAGAGTGGGAAGGATGAGGACAGGAACGGGATAGGAGGGAAGGGGTAGGACAGAGGGGGCAGGACGCGGTGTGGAACAGCGCTGCCACCCCCAGCCGCTTGTCCCCAGCCCGAGGGGACATCCCCAGCACACACTGGACCCAGAGTCCCCACGGAGGGGCTGGGCAGGAGCTGGGGCTGTGATGTGGTCGGGAGGGACCAGGGACATTGTGGGGACCCCGGGATGGTACCGTGGCCGCTCCGTGGGGCTCTGCACCCTTCAGTGACACTCTCGCTGGTGGCACCCTCCCTACACGTGCATGGGGCAGGGGACAGGGGTGTCCCCAGCCGGTGACACCCCACTGTGCCCCAGATCCGCCGGCGGAGGCCCACGCCGGCCATGCTCTTCCAGCTCTCCGAACACTCCTCCCCAGGTGAGCCAAGAGTGGGACAGGGGACACGGGGCTGGAGTGGACCTGGTGGCAGGGGACATCGTGTCCAGGGATGGGAGATGGTGGCACGGATGGGGCATGGTGACACTGATAAGATGGGGTGGCAGGGAGGGAACAGGGAGACGGAGATGGGATGTGGTGGCATGGGTGGGATGCACTGGCATGGATGGGATGTGGTGGCACATAAGGTAGGGGACGGCTGGGATGGGACGTGGTGGCAGGGGGGGGGACAGTGTTGTACGTCTGGGATGTCCACGATGGGAGCTGGTGGCAAGGACGGGACGTGGTGGCAGGGTGGGACGGGATGGTCCTGAGCAGGGGCTCAGGGCCAGGATGTGTTGGCAGAGGGTGTCACACGCGGGATGGAGTGGCAGGGACAGGACATGGTGATGGGACAGGACGTGGTGGCAGGTCCCTGGTGGGCAGGGTAGCCCCCTGGAGCGGGGGTCCGGAGGTGGGCAGGTACCTGCCCGGGTCCGTTGGGTGCCACCAGCTCCCGTCCCTCTCCCCCCTCTCTCCCCGGTGCTGCCGACCCAGAGGATGAGAACCTGCCCTACCAGGTGAGTTGGCGCCGGGACTCCCAGGGCAGCCCCAGCCCCATTTCCCCTGTCCCACAGCTCCCCGGGCACCAGCATGTTATGGGTGCCCAGCCCAGGTGCCCGCTGCCTCGTCCCAGCCTGTCCCTGGCGCTTATCGGCTCCCTGCCTGGCACAGGACACAGGGACAGGGCTGTGGGGCTTGGCTGTGGTACAAACCACCTCGTGAGCAGCACGGGGACACCACCGCGGGGTCCCCAGGGCCACAGATCCATGCTAGGGTCCCCCCATCAGGGTGTCCCCAGTGTCACACCCCCCTGGCAGGGTCCTTGTCCCGGGGAGGGGGGTTGGGGGTGCCAGCCTTGGGTCCCCATCGCAGGACCCCCTCCTCACCCCGGGCTCTCCACCATGACACCAGCATCACCATATTCCCACGGGGTACCTGGCTCCCTGGGGGCCACGGTGAGCCCTGGTGTGGGGGGACACCAGGACCCTGTCCCCAACACTGTCCCCCCCTCCCCCCCTCAGCGCTCCGGCGAGGGCTGCCTGCTCAAACCAAAGAGGACCAACCCGTGTGCCTACACCCCGCCCTCGCTCAAAGGTCTGCACGGGGAAACTGAGGCACGGGGGCTGGCTGGGGTGGGCTGGGGACACGGGGGGACACTGGACCCTCGCACCTCTCGCGGTGCTGCGTGGCACCGTGGGCTGGGGGCTCCCAGTGCTCCCAGAGCGGGGCGCTGATGCTGGTGCCCCCCCAGCGGTGCAGCGCATCGTCCAGTCCCACCTGGAGAGTGGCCTGTCCGGGGGTGACAGCTCCGACGGCGAGGCTGACGACGGGGACAACGAGCTGGCCCGCGGCTGTGACCCCGACAGCGCCCTCGAGTCTGGTGAGGGGGGAACAGGGCTGCCAGAGCCTGGGGGGGTTGTGGCGTGGGGCCGGCACTGCTCAGGGGACATGGGGACAGGAATGCTGGAGCCTGGGGGAGGACATGGAGCTGGGGCTGTCAGAGTTCAGGGGACATGGGGACAAAGCTGCCAGAGCTGTGGGGATGTGAGGATGGAGCTGCTGGAGCCTAGGAGCGCACAGATGGGCGCCACTGTCCCCCACAGCCCTTGGGGACAGGGTAGGTGCCCGGGGTGGGGGGCACAGGCTGGCTGCTGGTGGTGCTGCCTGGAGCCGCTGCCCACTTGTCCCGGGCTGAGCAGGGCCCGCGGGGGCCACCACGTCCCTGCACTGGGTAGCGTCACCGACCCCTACCGGGGCCGGGCTGACGCCAGCCGGACCCCCGGCCGCTTGGCTGACGTGGCAGCTGCCGGCTCCGGCGGTGCCCCGGTGCCACGCGTGCCATCTTCTGCCCCTGGCTCATCGCTGCCCAACCGAGAAGCCCCAGGGAGCCAGGCCAGAGCCGAGAGGAGCTACTTCCCTGCTGGCCCCAAGGCACACAAGAGGAAAGGTAATGGGATGGGGACAGCCAGAGGGATGGTGAGGGGACGGGGGTGGGGACAGGGATGGTGAAGAGATGGGGACAGGGAGGGGACAGGGCTGGGAATGGTGAGGGTCTTGAACTCGATGATCTCCAGATACCCTTTCCAACCCCTCCTGCTCTGTGATTCTGTGGGATGGGGACAGCGAGGGGACAGCAAAAGCACAGGGATGGGGGACAGCAAGGGGACAGGGATGGCAAGGGGATGGGGGACAGCAAGGGGACATGGCTGCTCACCCACCTGCCGCAGCAGGGATGCAGCAGCAGCCCTTGCCCAGGGCCGTGGGGTAGGTACCCTGGATGGGGACCATGAGGGGCCAGGGACGGTGGGGGACACACAGCTGCCCACCCGCTGCAGCCCCCTCGCCCAGGGATGCTGGGTGGGTGGCCAAGCTTGGGGTCCTGTCCCATCCACGCTGCAGCAGGGACACCCTGGAGCTCGGAGGTCCCCTGGGGGCCACCAGCTGCTCAGTTCGGAGGTCCCTGGGGACCACCAGCCTCGTAGCTTGGGGGTCCCTGGGGGCCACCAGCCCCGTAGCCTGTTCATCCCCGGGGCCACCGGCCTCGCTGCCCACAGGAGGGCAGAAGGTGTCCTTCGCCGGTGGCATAGAGGAGCGCGGCGAGGACCTGAAGTCGCTGATGGTGTCCGAGATCCCCGAGGATCCCGAGGGACTGGAGGAGGAGGAGGAGGAGGCAGCACGGGAGCAGGAGGACGATGGCACCGGGGGTACGTGGGGTGTCACCCCCCCTCCTGTCCATCCCTGGTGGCTCTGCTGCCAGCGTCCCCCGTGCCAGAGCCGCCACCTTTCCGTCCCCAGAGCGGAGACACGTCGGCTTCGCGGAGGTGCCCTCGCGTCCCATCGGCACCGAGCGCCACTCGCCCACCTTCCCGCTGGGCACCAGTTAGCTGGCACCGGGCACCGGGCACCGGCCACCCCTCGGCTGCAACAGCTTCGCCTGTGCCCCCTCCTCACCCCAGCTGCCCCCCTCGCCCACTGCCTGCCCTGCCTGCGCTTCGTGTGCCGTGCCATGCCGTGCCGTGCTGTGCCAGGCCGTGCCATGCCGTGTCACGCCCTGCCGTGCCGGGCCCCTCGCACGGCCACAGCTGCCCCCCCGCCAAGCTTTGGTGCCAGGGGTCCCCACAGGGCAGGAGCCAGGGCTGGGACCCCCGGGGTGCTGGTGGGATCTGGGACCCCCACCTTAGCTCCTGCCCCCACCCCCCCAGTTAGAGCAGAGCCCCCCGCCCGCAATAAACGGCTGTACAGAGAGGCTGGAGGATGTCTGGGGGCGCTGCGGCCATGGGGAGGGGGTCTGAACCCCATTTCTGGGGGCGGGGGGGTGGCAGCCTGTGGACGCGGGGCAGGGGATGGAGGGGTGGTCTGGGCACCTGGGGGGGGGCACAACAGGGAGCTGCGGGGCAGGGCGATAGGCTCAGACCCAGGCGCCAGCAGGGAGCCCCCCCGCCATGGGGCAGAGCCCCCCCCGCCATGGGGCAGAGCCCCCCCCAGCGCCACTGACCCCTGCCCCCAAGGTGGATCAAGGTCCCTCCAGCCCCGCTGTTTCCCCCCAAGGTGTTTAATGGTCCCTCCCAGCGCCGCTGACCCCCGCGGCCGCTAATGGTCTCTCCCAGCCCGCGTCGCCCCGCCCCTTCCCCCCCCCGCCCGCCGCTGGGCGCCGCAGGCGCAGCCTCGCGCTGGGCTTTCCCTTCCGGGGTCAGAGGTGGCAGCGGCGCCGGAAGCGGCGGTACCGGGGGTGTGCTTCCGGCAGCGACCGGCACCGGGCGGAGCAGGTACCGCGGGAGGGCCCGGGACAGGGCTGGGGGGGGGGGGTCCGGGGCCGGCACGGCTCCGCTCCGCTCCCGGGGCCGCCGGTTCTGTGCCGTGCGCGGGCGGCGGAGCCCGGCAGCCCGCGCAGCACGGGGCCGATGTGGCCTCGGTGCTGTCCCCGGGCTCGGGGATGCGGTGTCCGGGAGCGACGGTCCCTGGCGGGTGATGGGTTCAGGCCACTGGGCTCTGGTGTTCAGTCTCGGGAGTGCCTTTTCCCGGGGCCCGGTGTTCAGCCCCGGCAGCGCTCGTTACCGGCTCCCCGCAGGCTTTTGGCGCCAAGGAGCCCCGAACGTCCCGCCGTGCCGGTTCCGCCGAGGACACCTTCCCCAGGGCAGCCCTGCTGGGCGCCGAGGCGGGCGGGGGTCACCGGGCGCCGGCTCTTCCCGGGCGGCGGCTCCGAAGCCTGCCCAGCCCCGGACGCAGAGGCCGGGGGCAGGAGCGGCAGCTCAGCTCGGTCGCCTCCCGCTGAAGCCACCTCTGCGCTGCCCCCACGCGGGGCACCGGGAGGGGGTTCCCCGGGCCGGGGGGCTGCTCGGTGAGCAGCTCAGGGCGGCGCTGCGGGCGGCGGGAAGCTGTGCCCGGGCTGGCGGCAGGGATAGAGCAGGAACAGCTCCCAGCCCCGCTGCGCTGGGTCTGGGGTCTCTGCGAAGCCCCTGCCCGGTGAGGGTCCCTTTGCCCGCGGGGGGAGGGAGGCTGAGTGTGGCTCACAGCAGGCTGAGGCTGGTGGCCATCCCTGCCCTCTGCTAGCCCTGGGTGAGCCTCCTCTGGCTGTGGTGCAGGTGAGGAGAAGCCTCACTTGGTCCTGAGTGGTTAACATCCTGCTCCATGCTGGAACCCACCAGAGGCTGTGTGAGACCAGGTGGGATGTGGCTGAGGCTTCCATCGTGGCACAGGGGCACCAGAGGTGGCACAGGGGCACCAGAGGTGGCACAGGGGCACCAGGCACTGCCAGCAGAGTCCTGCAGCAGGAGAGCAGCTCCTGGGGCCAGGAGCCCTCCCAGGTGTCCATGCCAGGCTGTGCCCCTTGCTGCCTTCTTGCTCTGGAGGGGCTGGCACCCACTGAGGGCAGCCTGAAGGGGAGCAGGTTGCCTCAGGTGGGCCTCAAACCTCGGCTGGTGCCAACAGGGGATTGCCAACCAACACCTCCTGGAAATGAGTGTGAGGAGGGGGTGTGGGATGGGGGGGGGGGTCACACAGGATGCTGCTGGGGGTACCATGGAGCTCCCAGGGGTTGTTGCAGGAGCAAGAGAGTGGCCTGGGGAAGTGCTGGCCAAGTGCTGCCTGCTCCCAGGACACAGAGAGCTGAGCTGCTCCCACCCTTGGCACAGTGGGCCCCGAGGGGGTGGCACCACCAGGAGCCCCCAGGGGCAGGGATGGAGGCAAAGGGGCAGAAGCTCTGGGGAGCTCCCTTGGCACAGGGCTCTCTGAGCTCCCTGTGGTGCTGGCAGGGGGACAGCATCCCCAGAGGCCTCTGTGCCCACACCTTGTGCCCACTGAGGTGCTGAAGACTGGCATGGGTGGCTCCTGGCCCTCTCCAAGCATAGGCATGGGGCTGGGGTAGCCCTGCAGGGGGCTTGGGGGGAGCTCCACACCCTGCCTGTGGCAGCATCTGGAGGTGCTCAGCAGCAGCCTTGGCCTTGCAGGGTCCCATCCACAACCTTGCTGAGGCCTGTCCAGGGTCCCCCCCGGCCCTCTGGGTCCCCCCCTGGCCCTCGTGGGGCTTCAGTGTCTCATTTCCTCCTCCCTTTCCTTGCTCCAAAGGCTTCTCAGGGTGCTGGGACACTGTCAGCACCTGGTGGTGCTTGGCTGGTGGCCCTGGAAGGCTCTGTCCCCTCCTCTGCTGGTGCAGTGCTGGGTGCAGGAGGCTGCAGCTCCCAGGGGGGGGACAGGAGGCTGAGCTCACCTGGAAGGCTCTGTCCCCTCCTCTGCTGGTGCAGTGCTGGGTGCAGGAGGCTGCAGCTCCCGGGGGGGGGACAGGAGGCTGAGCTGCCCAAGCCTCCATGGGAGCTGAGCAGAAGACACCTTAATGGGAAGTGAGGGAGGAAAGGAGAAGCCATGTCACGAGCTGGAGAGGCTGCTGCCTGCTGCAAGCCAGCTCATTAGCATGCAAATGAGTGCTAATGAGGGCCTTGTGATTGGGAAGCTGGGAGCTGACAGGGAGGAGGGGGTGGGAGCAGAGCTCTGCAGGCTCAGGGTGGCCCTGGGCAGCGCTCCTGGGGCTGCCTGCTCCATGTCTGCCTCCCTCTGGGGGTCCTGAGCTCGAAGCCCAGGGTGGCTGCGGCTCTCTCTCAGCTCTCCTCTCCACCCCCTGGGAGCTCTCCCCCTGAAGCCATCCCAGAGCTTTCCCTGCAGCCTCCAGCTGCCCTCTGAGCTTTGCCCCGGGGGTCCCCCCCTGCCCTCCCTGCCGAGGCTGCGGCTCCCCCAGGCAGCTCCTGCAGGCTGTGAGGATGGGGAAGGGATTGGGAGAGCTGTCTGGAGGAGAGGCTCAGAGCCCTGGGGATGAAGGGCTCCAGATGGGTGGCTTTGGGGTTCAAAACCTGCGGGGTTTGGGGTTCACAGGTGGTGAGGTTGGGGGTTTAAAGCCAGGGGGTGAGGGGGGATGGACAGAGCCTGGCTGAGCTGCCCAGGGGCTGGTACCAGCTGCCCTGGCACCCCCTGCCCCACACAGCACCCCCTGCCCTGGCACCCCCTGCCCTGGCACCCCCTGCCCTGGCACCCCCTGCCCTGGCACCCCCTGCCCTGGCACCCCCTGCCCTGGCACCCCCTGCCCTGGCACCCCCTGCCCCATCCTCGTGGCCACACAGCACCCCCAGCCCTGCCTGGGCACAGGGTGGTGGGCAGCTGGGGGGGGAGCAGAGCCTGTGGAGCTCTCAGGATGATTTTAAGGCGCTGTGAAAGTTGGGGGGGGGGCTGCCTAAGTGCAAAGTGCTGTTGGAGGCAGGGGGGGAGCTGCCAGCCCTGCCCCAGCACATCTTTTATTTAGGCCCTCACAGATGTCTGCAACTTTGCTCAGCCTGAGCTGGGCTCCTGGCTGGCAGCAGCAGAGGGCTGTGGCTGATCCATTGTGACAATGCTTCCAGCCCCTGCCCCACTGCCTCCCAGGGAGGCCTGCTGGGGACCCTCCCAGGGCTCAGCTTCCTTCCCTCTCCAGCTCTGATGCTTCCCCCTGCAGGGGCTGGGAGGCAGCAGCTTGGTGCTGCAGGGGCCTGCCAGTGGTCCCCCAGGCAGGCTCTGGGGCTCAGCTCTGGGTCCCCCAGCCCTGCTGGGGCTCAGCCCTGGGTGCCCCATGGCTCTGCTCCTTCCCCCAGCTCTGGGGGCAGCCTGGGGCTGGCTTCCCCCCCCTCAGATGTTGCATGGCTGCAGCCTCCTGCAGGTGAGGGTGAGGAGGGGAGAGCCTGGCACTGGCTGCCTCCTGCCTGGAGGTGCTCAGGGCCGGGCTGGATGAGGCCTGGAGCAGCCTGGGCTGGGGGGAGGGGTCCCTGCCCAGGGGGTTGGAGCTGGCTGAGCTTGAAGGCTCTTCCCAACCCATTCCATGGATCCCTGAACCTGCTGCAGGCAAACAAACCTCACTGAAAGCCATGGAGTGGTAGAGGCTGGAAGGGAGCTCTGGAGCTCCCCCAGCCCACCCCCCCCCCTGCCCCAGCAGGGCTCCCCCAGCAGCCTGCCCAGGGGCACAGTGCCCAGGGGGGGCTGGGAGCTCTGCACAGCCTCCCTGGGCAGCCTGCTCCAGGGCTCAGCAGCCTCACACCCAGCAGCCTTCCCCTCCTGCTCAGATGGAGCCTCCTGGGCTCCACTTGGTGCCCCCTGTCCCTTGGCACCACTCTCTGGCCCCATTCCCTTGCTCCCCAGCCTGCTGCAGGCCTCCAGCAGAATCCTTTCAGCTGGAAGGGAGCTCAAGGCTCAGCCAGCCCCAACCCCCTGGGCAGGGACCCCTGCCCCCAGCCCAGGCTGCTCCTGGCCTCATCCAGCCTGGCCCTGAGCACCTCCAGGGAGGGGACAGCCAGAGCCTCCCTGGGCAGCCTGTGCCTGAGCACCTGGAGGGTGCAGAGCTGCTGGGATGTGCTTTGGTGGCCGCGGTGGTGCTGAGCTGCTGCTTGGACTCCACCACCCCGGAGCCCTTGCCCAGCCCAGCCGGTGCTGGGGCAGCCCTGCAGCGGCTGGCAGAAGCTCCTCGGGGCCGGGAGCGTTCTGCAGGGCAGGAGGCTGCGGCTCTGCCCTTCCCCTGGGTGCCTGGGAGGGGACGGTGGCAGCGCCGGGCACCGGCAGAGCCCTGCCCCGGCCTGCCCTTGGCACCTTCCCCCCGCGCCGGGCCGGGCGGGCTGCGCTCCCGGCGGCCTCCCTCCGCCCTGCCGCCGGCCGGGGAAGGTTTCCGTGCGGTGGTTGGCAGCAGCTGCCTGCAAACGGCCTCCGGTGCCGCCCGGGCTCAGCAGCTCGCTGCCGCCGGGACCCGGTGCCGCCGGGACCGCCCCGGCAGTCCCTGCAGCCAGTCCCCTGCCCCCAGCCCCTGCTGCCTGCCCCCAGCCCCTGCTGCCTGCCCCCAGCCCCTGCAGCCTGCCCCCAGCCCCTGCTGCCTGCCCCCAGCCCCTGCTGCCTGCCCCCTGCTGCCTGCCCCCAGCCCCCTGCCCCCGGGCAGGCAGCCTGGCACCCCCCTGCTGGAGTGCCCTGGGTGCCCTCTTGGCTCTGCAGGGTGGCATCTGCTGGCACCTTCAGCTCCTGAGGCTCTGGGGTTGGCTTCACGCCACAGAGACCCTGGGAGCTCAGAGCCCTTCCCTGCAGAGGAGGCTGCTGCAGCCTGGGGGGGGCTGGGTGCCCCTTTTTGGGGCCCTGTTTTTTGGGGTCCCCTTTTTTGCATCCTCTTCTGGGTCCCTTTTTTTGGGTCCCCCTTTTTGATCCCTTTTTTTGGGTCCCCTGTCTTTTAGGCCCTGGTTTTTTGGGGTCCCCCCTTTTGGGATCCCTTTTTTTTGGGTCCCCTTTTTTTTTGGATCCATTTTTGGGTCCCCTTTTGGGATCCTTTTTTTGGCTCCCCCCTTTTGGATCCTTTCTTGGGGTCCCCATTTTTTGATCCCTTTTTTTTGGGGTCCCCATTTTTGGATCCCTTTTTTTTGGGGTCCCCATTTTTGATCCCTTTTTTTTGGGGTCCCCATTTTGGATCCCTTTTTTTTGGGGTCCCCATTTTTGATCCCTTTTTTTGGGGGTCCCCATTTTTGGATCCCTTTTTTGGGTTCCCTTTTGGATCCTTTTTTTTGGCTCCCCCCTTTTGGATCCTTTATTGGGGTCCCCATTTTTGGATCCTTTTTTTTGGGGTGCCCATTTTTGGATCCCTTTTTTTTTGGGGTCCCCTTTTGGGATCCTTTTTTTGGCTCCCCCCTTTTGGATCCTTTTTTGGGGTCCCCATTTTTGATCCCTTTTTTTTGGGGTCCCCATTTTTGGATCCATTTTTGGGTCCCCTTTTGGGATCCTTTTTTTGGCTCCCCCCTTTTGGATCCTTTTTTGGGGTCCCCATTTTTGGATCCTTTTTTTTGGGGTCCCCATTTTTGGAACCCTTTTTTTTGGGGTCCCCATTTTTGGATCCCTTTTTTGGGTCCCCATTTGGGATCCTTTTTTTTGGCTCTCCCCTTTTGGATCCTTTCTTGGGGTCCCCATTTTTGGATCCCTTTTTTGGGTCCCCTTTTGGGATCCCTTTTTTGGGGTCCCCATTTTTGGATCCCTTTTTTGGGGTCCCCATTTTTGGATCCTTTTTTGGGGTCCCCATTTTTGGATCCTTTTTTGGGGTCCCCATTTTTTGATCTCTTTTTTTTGGGGTCCCCATTTTTTGATCTCTTTTTTTTGGGGTCCCCTTTTGGGATCCTTTTTTTGGCTCCCCCCTTTTGGATCCTTTCTTGGGGTCCCCATTTTTGGATCCCTTTTTTGGGTCCCCATTTTTGGATCCCTTTTTCGGGGTCCCCATTTTTGGATCCCTTTTTCGGGGTCCCCTTTTGGGATCCTTTTTTTGGCTCCCCATTTTTGGATCCTTTTTTGGGGTCCCCATTTTTTGATCCTTTTTTGGGGTCCCCATTTTTGGATCCCTTTTTTTGGGTCCTCCTTTTTGGGCCCTCCCTTTCTGGGTCCCCTTTCTGGATGTCCCTCGGGGGTCCCCCTTTTTCCTGGGGTGCTGAGCTGAGGTGTGGGGCAGCCCTGGGGTGCTCCTTGTGGGCGTCTTCAGGTCCAAGAAGGAGGCTCTTGGGCAGCCCCAGAGCCTTCAGGAGCTGCATCCAGCCGGGTGGGCAGTAGGAACATTTGCCTGTAGAAGGGGAGGGGAGGAGCAGCCAGAGCCCTGAGGGTCCCCTTGGTGTCTCCCCACAGGTGAGCTGCTGCTGCCCTGGCAGATGCTGCCCCTCCTGACGCAGGCCCCAGGTCCCTTGGGCTGAGGATGAGCAAACCAACAGACCTGGAACGCAGCCTCCCAGCCATTGCATCCATCAGCAGCTCCTTCTCCCAGAGCCAGGGCTTCTCCCCACCCTGCTACCTCTCCCCAGACAAGAGGAGAGCCATCTCAGATGTGAGGAGGACCTTCTGCCTCTTTGTCACCTTCGACCTGCTCTTCATCTCCTTGCTGTGGATCATTGAGCTGAACGTGAGCTGGGGGCAAGCAGGGGGCTGGAGGGGGGGCAAGCAGGGGGCTGGAGGGGGGGCAAGCAGGGGGCTGGAGGGGGGGCAAGCAGGGGGCTGGAGGGGGGGCAAGCAGGGGGCTGGAGGGGGGGCAAGCAGGGGGCTGGAGGGAGGGCAAGCAGGGGGCTGCAGGGAGGGCAAGCAGGGGGCTGGAGGGGGGGCAAGCAGCGGGCTGGAGTGGGGGCAAGCAGGGGGCTGCAGGGAGGGCAAGCAGGGGGCTGGAGGGAGGGCAAGCAGGGGGCTGGAGGGGGGGCAAGCAGGGGGCTGGAGGGAGGGCAAGCAGGGGGCTGGAGGCAGGGCAAGCAGAGGGCTGCAGAGGGCTGCAGGGGGGGCAAGCAGGGGGCTGCAGGGGGGGCAAGCAGGGGGCTGGAGGGGGGGCAAGCAGGGGGCTGCAGGGGGGGCAAGCAGAGGGCTGCAGAGGGCTGCAGGGGGGGCAAGCAGGGGGCTGCAGGGGGGGCAAGCAGGGGGCTGCAGGGGGGGCAAGCAGGGGGCTGCAGGGAGGGCAAGCAGGGGGCTGCAGGGGGGGCAAGCAGGGGGCTGGAGGGAGGGCAAGCAGGGGGCTGCAGGGGGGGCAAGCAGGGGGCTGGAGGGGGGGCAAGCAGGGGGCTGGAGGGGGGGCAAGCAGGGGGCTGCAGGGGGGGCAAGCAGAGGCTGCTGGGGGGTGGCTGCTGGGGAGCCTTTGACCCTGCCAGGCTCTGCTTTTGCAATCAGTTTCCTCTGTGTTGATTGCTTCACAAGTCCCTGGCCAAGGCTTTTGTTTGCTCTTCCCAGAGCCCTGCTGGCTGAGGAGGCTCTGAGCAGCTCATTTCCTGCAGCCCAGCGCTGCTGGGGCTGTCCCAGGCCCTTGGAGCTGGGCAGGGCTCTCCCTGGTGCTCCTCACCAGATCTGTGGCCTGGGCAATCTCCAGGTCCAGCCCTTGGCCACCTTCCTCTCCTGCTGCCCTTGGCCTGGGGCAAAGCAGCTCAGCTGTGTTTGCCAAGCAGCCCTGCCTGGGGCTGTCTTCTGCTGGGGGGGGCAGGGTGGGAGGTGCAGACCTCTCCCCTTCCCCTCCTGGCTGTTGGGGCAGAGCCAGGCAAGCTTTGACTCTGAGCTTCCAGCCCAGCAGGACTGCTGCTAAGCCTCAGCCTCTGCAGGCTGGAGATGCAGCTCCAGCAGGCAGGGGGCAGCCAGAGGGGCAGCAGGGAAGGGTTGGGTTGTGTCCCCCCCAAGGTTGTCCCCCCTCTGAGGGCCTTTGCTCAGTGTGGCAGCTGCAGGTCCCCTTTGTTTGCCTCACTGCCAGCAGGGCAGAGTTAACTTCCTGGCCTGGGCTGGGCTTTGGTTGGATTTCTTTCTCTCCTTGGTTTGTTTCCCTTGCTGCCCTTCCTGAACTGGTTCTGACTGGTTTCAGCCCTGCTGGTGGCAGCTTTGGAGTACTGAATGTCCTCCTGTGGAACAACCTGGGCAGAGAGGAGAGATGAACCTGATAGACAGCCCCCCCCCCCTGCCCCCAGCCCTCCTGCCCTGCTGCTGTCTGGCCTCTGGTTATCAGCACTGGATCCTGGCCTCACTTAACAGCTCTTATCTCTGCCCTGCTTATCAGCTGAGTGTCTGCACTTCACAGATTGTCCCTGCCAGCAGCTCCCTCCCCCTGCAGTGTCACAGAGACCCCCCCTGAGTCCACCCTCCTAGGAAGAAGCTTCCCCTCAGCCAGCTGAGGGTCCTGAGTGCCTGCCTTGGCCCCCAGCCTCCTGCTCTTGGCCCTGGCCTCTGCAGAGCTTCTCCCTGCACCCAGCCTGCAGGGTGCTCACCAAGGGGGGTGCTGAGGCTTGGGCCCTGGAGCTGCTGCATGTTTCAGGCTCTGAGGGCAGCTGGTGGAGCTCAGGGCTAATGCTGCTCTTATCAAAGCCTTTCCTCCACTGCCAGATAAGGCTCCACAGATTGGCCCTGCTTAAATGGCTGCTGCCTGCAAGCTGTAAATCTGGGAGCTGGCTGCTCTCAGAGGCAGGGGCATGGCTCAGGTGCTTCCCTCCTCCTGGCTGTGGCCCCTCTGTAACCTTAACAAACCCCCAGAAGCACACAGGGAGTGGCACAGGCAGGGGCTTGCTTGGGTTGGGGAAGAGCATGGAGTCCAAGCAGCAGCCCAGCACCACCATGGCCCCCCCCAAATTAACCCCATTTCTGGAGCACCTCCAGGGATGAGGGCTCCAGCCCCCCCTGGGCAGCCTGTGCCAGCCCCTGGGCAGCCTGTGCCCCCCCCTGGGCAGCCTGTGCCAGCCCCTGACCACTCTTGCAGCAAAGAAACTTTTCCTCCTCTCCAGCCTAAGCCTCCCCTGGCACACTTTCAGGCCTGATACTAGGGAGAAGAGACCACCCCCACCTCACTCCAGCCTCCTGTGGGCAGCAGTGAGGTCTCTCCTCAGCCTCCTCCAGGCTGAGCACCCCCAGCTCCCTCAGCTGCTCCTCAGCCATCCCCATCCAAAAAGCTCCCAGGAGCCTGAAGCCTTTTTATTCCCTGCCTCCTGCAGCCCTGCTGTGGGGAGGAGGCCTTGGGGCAGCTCAGCACAGGTCCTGCAGGTCAGGTGAAGCAGAGCTGCCTCCTCCCTCAGCATCCAGCAGCAGCCCTGACCTAGAGGGACAGCTTCCCAGTGGCTGCCTCTGCTGTCCTTGGACTGCCTGAGCAGGGGCTGCCAGGACACCAAGCTGCCAAGACCTGGCCTGAGAGTCACCAACTTGTTCCTCTCAGATCATCAAACAGCTGTCAGCCTACAGCAGCTTCCAGGCCAGCTGGGCTCTGTTCAAACCAATAGCCTGAAGGTGAAGCATTTGTTCCAGTTACCTGAGCCACCAGCACCATTCCAGCACCACCCCCCCAGAGCAGGATTTATGGTGTCAAAAGTCCCAGGGCTTGTCAGGCCCTGGATTGTCTGAGGGTGAGGCAAGAGAGCTCTGCTCAGAGCTTTTTCCACCCTCCCAGGCAGCTGTCCCAGAAGGGTTTTGCCTCTTTCAGGTGTCCCCAGCAGGAGGAGGCCACAGAGCTGAGCCCAGGGCTGGGGCAGCTCTGCTGGGGGCTCAGGCTGAGGGAGCTGGGGCTGTGCAGCCTGCAGGGGAGAAGGCTCCAGGGGGACCTCAGAGCTGCTGAAGGGAGGCTGCAGAGAGACTTCTCCTGGGGGTGTCTGGAGCCAGCCCCAGGGGGAAGGGTTTGGAGCTGAGGCAGAGCAGGGTTGGAGTGGAGCTGAGGCAGAAGTTGCTCAGTGTGAGGCTGCTGAGCCTCTGTCCCAGGCTGCCCAGGGAGGCTGTGGCTGCCTCCTGCCTGGGGGTGCTCAGGGCCAGGAGTGGGAGCTGTGAGCATGGAGAGCTGGTGGCACTGGCTGTGTGCTGAGCCAAAGCAGCAGCTCTCTGCTGCCCTCCACATCCAAGTCTTTCATGGAGCCCCCTCCAGCTCTGGCTGCTCCTTGGTGTGAAGCCAAGGCTGGAAGGGTCCTGCCCTGGTCCTGCCCTGGCAGGTGAGGGCCTTGCTGTGCTCCTGGCAGGCAGTTGTGTGCCTGCTGCACAGCCTGGCCTGCTGCTAACCTCTGGGCACCACTTGAGCAGCTCCTTCCTCCCAGCAGCTCCTCCTTAGTAGCTCTCCTGTGTCCCCTGCAGACCAAGGATGGCATCCAGAAGAACCTGAAGACTGAGATCATTGATTACCACTTTGGGACCTCTTTCTTTGACATCTTTGTGAGTATCCCAGGGGGCTGCAGGTGAGGAGGAGCTGTGCAGCTGGACAGGGAGGCTCTGTGTGGTGGGCTGGGAAGCTTAGGTCTTCCCCCAGCCTGGTTTGGGGGTGAGGAACAAGTTCTGCACCAGGAGGCTGCTGGAGCACTGCAGCAGGTTGCCCAGGGAGGTGTGGTTGAGGCTCTGTCCCTGGAGACCTTCAAGGTGAGGCTTGGGCAGGCTGTGGGTGGAGGATGTCCCTGCTGAGTGCAGGCTGCCCAGGGAGGTGGTGGAGTCTCCTCTGGGGACTTTCCAAACCCACCTGGATGCATCCTTGGGCGACCTGTGCTGGGTTCTGTGGCCCTGCCCTGGCAGGGGGGGCAGGATGTGATGATCTCTGGAGGTCCCTGACACCCTGGGATCCTGTGCAGGAGGGGTTGGACCTCTGGGAGGTCCCTTCCAGCCCAACCCTGACACCCTGGGATCCTGTGCAGGAGGGGTTGGACCTCTGG
Organism: Dryobates pubescens; assembly: GCF_014839835.1. Classification (NCBI taxonomy): domain Eukaryota; kingdom Metazoa; phylum Chordata; class Aves; order Piciformes; family Picidae; genus Dryobates; species Dryobates pubescens. Next base: position 1,217,984 of record NC_071647.1, on the reverse strand, counting down.
GAGGTCCCTTCCAGCCCAGCCCACTCCATGCTTGCCTGAAGCAGGCAGGTGGCAGCCCAGCTGCACTCTGCCTCTGGGCCCTCCTGAGGCCTCTCCCACTGTGGGGGTTTCAGGCTGTGCCTTGCTCACTTTCTCACAGACCTTGAGCAGAAAAGCAGTAGGATGTAGGCAGATGACTCTTGGGTGTGCAAGGGGAAGGCCAAGGTAGCTCTGAGCTGCTTTGGGTTGCTTCCAGCTGAGCTGCTCTGCCGCAGCCAATGCCGCAGGGGGGCAGGAGGCAAATCTCACCCGGCCAGGCTGCCTGTGTGCTCCTGTGGCAGCCCTTGGAGCCCAGGCTGAGGGGGTGAGGAGGGCCTGGGGAGCTGGCCCAGGCTGCCAGGGCCCAGGGCAGTGAGCTGGGGGCTGCCTTTGCCCCTGCAGGTGTTGGCTTTCTTCCGGTTCTCCGTGCTGCTGCTGGCCTACGCCGCGCTGCGCCTGCGCCACTGGTGGGTCATAGCGGTAAGGAGGCCACCTCTGCTCCCTGCCTTCAGCCCTGCCCCTGCCCTCTGCCAGCCCCTGAGCTCTTCACACTTCCTCCTGCCAGGTGACCACCCTGGTGTCCAGTGCCTTCCTGATTGTGAAGGTCATCCTGTCCGAGGTGAGGCTCCCGGGGGGGTGGTTCCGGGCTGGCCTCGGGCCGCTGCCTGCCCCTCGCTGTCCATCCCCTCCGGCTCCTCATGGCTGTGTCTGGGCTCTTCCTGCCTCTTCCCTGCAGCTTCTGACCAAAGGAGCCTTTGGCTATTTGCTTCCCATCGTTTCCTTTGTCATTGCCTGGCTGGAGACTTGGTTCCTGGACTTCAAGGTCCTGACTCAGGAGGCAGAGGAGGAGCGCTGTGAGTATTCCGCTGCTAGGAGCTGGCAGCCACCAGGCCCTGGGCTCTGGCTGCTGTGGGACACTGATGGAGAAGTGATCTCTAGGCTGGCTGCACTCAGCCCCAGGAAGTCCCTTCAAGGGGGGAAGCAGCTTTGCATTGAGTGGAGAGGAAGGGGAGGGGGGGAAAGGCAACCCAGCCCCCAGCAGGTGCCAGGCTGCCCTGTGCCAGCCGTGCTGGAAGCAGAGCTCAGCTCCTCCCTGGGGGTTGAAACTGTGGGACAAGTGCCAGGAGGCCTCTTGGGCTCCCCAGCTCTGGGTATCTCCCTTCAGCCCTTGCCCAGCAGCTTGCCTCAGCCCCTTGCAGGGGCAGAGCCTGGCTGATGGGGTGTGAGGTTTCACAGCCTCTGCTGGCTGAGGTCAGGCAGAGTGGAGCTGGAGCTCTGAGCTCATGCTCTGCAAACTGCCCTGCACTTTGCCTGGGCACCTGGAGAGTCCAGGGATCCTCCTAGGGAGAGGGTGCTGAGCTGAGCCTGGCACAGCTGCCCCTCTCCTGGAGCAGCCAGGGGAGTCTGTGGCCCTCCTGGGCTCAGCTGATGGAGGCCTGGGAGACGGCAGGGGAGGGCAGGAGCTGTCAGGTGGGGCTCAGTCAGAAGTGCCCTGGCTGGCTGCAAAGCACCAGAGGATGTTTGGGTCTTGCAAGGAGGCTTTAAGATGAAAAATGATCAAGTGTTTAATGCCTCTATTGGATTAGGCTCAGGTTCCAAATTGCTTCCAGGGGAAGCTCTTATTTAATTAGCTGCTTAATCGCCTTTGGATTTGACAGGCAGCAGAGCTCATTGATCTCCCTGCAGAGGAAGGGGCTCCAGCAGGGCAGGAGCAGGCAAGGGGAGCTGCAGAGCTGCCTGGTGGCAGTGTGGAGAGGCCAGCTGAGGCCAGGGGAAGGGGGTGGTGGGGAGGCTGAGGCCCCCTCTGTGCTGCCAGCTGTGGGAGCTCTCCGGCTTGGCCTCGCAGGGTACCAGGCAGCCTGGGACGCAGTCGCTCGTCACCCCCTGCTCTACCCCAGGCCCCTCTCTGAGAGACCATTCTACTCCCCTCCTGAGTCCTTTGCAGGTAAGATGTCCTCTGCTGTGCCCCCTCACTGACAGCCAGGGCCTGCTCACAGCCCCTGCCCCTCCTGTGCCCCCTCACTGACAGCCAGGGCCTGCTCACACCCCCTGCCCCTCCTGTGCCCCCTCACTGACAGCCAGGGCCTGCTCACACCCCCCTGCCCCTCCAGGCTGCCCTGCCCCTCCAGGGCCTGCTCCCCTCTCCCCCTGCCCCTCCAGGGCCTGCTCCCCCTCGCCCCCTGCCCCTCCAGGGCCTGCTCCCCCTCTCCCCCTGCCCCTCCAGGGTCTGCTCCCCCTCTCCCCCTGCCCCTCCAGGGCCTGCTCCCCCTCTCCCCCTGCCCCTCCAGGGCCTCCTCCCCATCACCATCACCTCCCCCAGGGGCTCTGTCTCATCATCCCAGCCCCTGGCAGTGATGGGTGGCAGAGCCTCCCAGGCCTGGCAGTGCAGGATGGGCTCCTGTCTGGCTGTGCCCGGGCAGGGCTGTGCCATCTCTGTGCCACCTGCAGGGTGCTCAGCCCCAGGTGCCAGGCTTTGGCTGGGTGGGGAGCTGGAGCCCTTTGTGCTTCTGGGGCCTGAATGCTGTGAGCTGCAGCTGAAGCCCTTGCAGAATGCTGCCCTCAGGGTGAGGGCACAGGGACAAGCTGCCACAGGCAGGTGAGGATGAGGGCTGGCACCGTGCCCCTGGCCTGGGACACCACCTCCAGAGCCAGGAGGTGGCAGCCAGGGCAGTTGTCTCAGGGTGGCTGCCACCTGCTCCGTGCTCAGCCTCTGGAGAGCCAGAGGTGTTGAGGGAGGCAGGGCCAGGGCTGCAGCAGGCTCATGGGAGCAGACTTTGCCTGCCCAGGGCACGGGGGACAGGTTGGGCTCTGACTGTGTCCTCCCTCCAGGGTCAGACAACGAGTCTGAGGAGGAGGCTGCAGGGAGGAAGGCTCTGACAGCTCAGGTAAGCAGGCATGTGCCAAGAAGGGCAGCACCTGGACCAGCCCAGCCAGGCCATGGCTCACAGGGCAGCTCCCCAGGCCTGGCTGAGCACTGTGTGCCCTTTCCCAGTGCTCCTGCTGCCCTTCAGGCCCTGGCACCTCTGCTCCTCCCCTTGGCTGCTGGAAGCTCTGAGGTGCAGGCAGGAGCCTGGCTGGCAGTGGCAGCTGGTGTGTGGATGCCAGGCAGGGTGGGGAGTGTGAGCAGGGCTCCAGAAGGAGGCCTCTGTGACCCAGATCTCTGTGCTGGGTGATGGGAGAGGGCTCCTGAGCCTCTGCCAGCCCTGGGAGGGGAGGGAGCTGCTCAGTGGTGGGGTTCAGGCCCTCTGCAACCCCCTGACCCCCTCCCCTGTCTCCTAGGAGAAGGAGTATGTCCAGCAAGGCAAAGATGCCATGGAGGTGGTGGACCAAATCCTGGCCCAGGAGGAGAACTGGAAGTTTGAGAAGAACAATGCAAGTGTCCCCCCCAGGCCCCTGCCCCAGCTGTGGGCACAGAGCAGGGGTGGCTTGGTGACAGCTCCTGGTGGCAGGAGAAGTGACCCAGGGTTCCAGTGGGCTGATGGAAGCAGGAGCCCAGGGCAGAGCCTGATTAATGAGGGGGTTAATTGCCTTCCTGTCTGGCAGGAGGGAGCCCAGCACTCCCCTCCAGACAGGCAGGGGTGGGCAGCTCACCCTGGGTGGGCATGGGGAGGAGGGAGGCAGTGCTGGCCCCTGGCACTGCTGCAGCCCCTGCCCCACTGCAAGGTGCCCCTGAGAGCATCCTGGGGACACCCAGCCAGACCCTGTGGTGGCCTCCCAGCCAGACCTCTCTGGCCATCAGCCCAAACCCTTTGGTGCCCTTTCTGGCCACCCCAAACCTCTCTGCCCTCCAGACCAAAGCTTTCTGGGCAGCTTTGGTCCCTGGCAGCAGCAGAGTGTGGGGCACTGCCACCCCCAAAGCTCCTTGTGTCTGCCCCTGCCCAGCCCAGGGCCTCTGGGGCAGCTGGCAGGGGGAAGCTCAGGGTTGCCCTTGGCTGCCACTGTGGCTCTGCCAGAGGGCTCTGGGTGCCTCCTCTCTTGCTCCAGGCAGCACAGAGGTGCCCAGAGCAGGCCCTGCCCTGCCTGCCTTCCTCCCCAGGCTGCCCTGGGCTTGCAGCAGAGCTTTGCTGGGCTGCCTCCAGCTCCTTTCTGCAGGGGGCAGGGAGGGAGTGAGGGGCTGAGTCTGCAGCCCCTGAAAGCAGCCTGGGGTGAGAGCCCTGCAGCCTGCTCTGCTGCCTCAGGTTCCCCTCTCAAGTGCTGCTGCTGCCAGGCTGGCTGGGCAGAGTGTTTGCTGTTTCCAAGGGGGGGTGAGGGCTGGGGGCTGGATTTAAATAGCCTGATCAGGAGTTTGACACAGGGCTGCTGCTGAAAGGCTCTCATCTGTCCATCCCTAAACCCCCTCCAGGGAGGCTCTCCTCAGCTGTGGCTACCAAGAGCAGCTTTGGCAGCCCCAGGCCCTTCCTGCTGCCCTGCTAGCAAAGGAGAGGCTGACCTTGAGGGGGGGTTGCAAGGCTGGCACAGGGCTGGGTTCTTTTTCTGTCTCATCCCTGCTGCTGCTCTGGGATATTGTTTTGTTTATGGAAATTGATGCCTGGGCAGCTCAAGTGTGCTCAGAGCTGGGGCTGGGGGGCACCAAGGGACAGGAGGGCCCCTGAGGTGGGATGGCTTCTGCAGCCCCCAGCCAGAGGGAAGTGACATTGCTGCCATCCCTGCTCCTCTCTCCTCTCTTCTCAGGACTTTGGTGATGTGGTTTACACCTTTGAGATCCCTGTCCATGGCAAGGCCTTTATCTTAAAGGTGAGAACCTTCCTGCAGCACTTCCTTGCCCTGGGTGGTGCAGAGGCAAAGAGCAACCTGCTCTGCTCAGAGCCACAGCTCAGCTGCCAGGCTGCCTCCCAGGCCAGGCCAGGCTGCAGAGCTGCCCTGGGGGGGTGTGTGTGCTGCAGGCCAGGCTGCAGAGCTGCTGTGTGTGTGCTGCAGGCCAGGCTGCAGAGCTGCTGTGTGTGTGCTGCAGGCCAGGCTGCAGAGCTGCTGTGTGTGTGTGTGCTGCAGGCCAGGCTGCAGAGCTGCTGTGTGTGTGTGCTGCAGGCCAGGCTGCAGAGCTGCTCTGTGTGTGTGCTGCAGGCCAGGCTGCAGAGCTGCCCTGGGGGTGTGTGTGCTGCAGGCCAGGCTGCAGAGCTGCCCTGGGGGGGTGTGTGTGCTGCAGGCCAGGCTGCAGAGCTGCTGTGTGTGTGTGCTGCAGGCCAGGCTGCAGAGCTGCCCTGGGGGGGTGTGTGTGCTGCAGGCCAGGCTGCAGAGCTGCTGTGTGTGTGCTGCAGGCCAGGCTGCAGAGCTGCCCTGGGGGTGTGTGTGCTGCAGGCCAGGCTGCAGAGCTGCTGTGTGTGTGTGTGCTGCAGGCCAGGCTGCAGAGCTGCTGTGTGTGTGTGCTGCAGGCCAGGCTGCAGAGCTGCCCTGGGGGTGTGTGTGCTGCAGGCCAGGCTGCAGAGCTGCTGTGTGTGTGTGCTGCAGGCCAGGCTGCAGAGCTGCTGTGTGTGTGCTGCAGGCCAGGCTGCAGAGCTGCTGTGTGTGTGCTGCAGGCCAGGCTGCAGAGCTGCTGTGTGTGTGTGCTGCAGGCCAGGCTGCAGAGCTGCTGTGTGTGTGTGCTGCAGGCCAGGCTGCAGAGCTGCCCTGGGGGTGTGTGTGCTGCAGGCCAGGCTGCAGAGCTGCTGTGTGTGTGTGTGCTGCAGGCCAGGCTGCAGAGCTGCCCTGGGGGTGTGTGTGTGCTGCAGGCCAGGCTGCAGAGCTGCTGTGTGTGTGTGCTGCAGGCCAGGCTGCAGAGCTGCTGTGTGTGTGCTGCAGGCCAGGCTGCAGAGCTGCCCTGGGGCTGTGTGTGTGCTGCAGGCCAGGCTGCAGAGCTGCCCTGGGGGTGTGTGTGCTGCAGGCCAGGCTGCAGAGCTCCTTCTCTGTGCTCCCAAGCAGCTGCACTGCACTGGGGGAACCTCTGCAGAGCTGCTCCTTGGCAGGCTCACAACCACCTCAGCAGCCCCTGCTGGGCCTCTCTCTCCTCCCTGCTGCTGCAGGGCTGGGAGCAGGTGACAGCAAGAATAAACCCCAGCCCCCTTCCAACCCCAGCCTCTAGGAGCTGATCTGCCCCAGGAGGGCTAATTGGGCTTAATTGCCAGCAGGGGCAGGGCTGAGAGTGCTGCCTGCTGCTGGCTGGCAGGGGGAAGGAGCTGCTGGGGCAGTGCCTTGCCCTGTGCCCCCCGCGGCGGCGCCGCCTTGGCTGCAGCCCATGCTCTAATGAAGCCTGGGTGCTGGGCTGCCTCCTCTTTGTTCCAGGGCATATGTTGCCTGGCTGGCAGGAGCTGCCAGTGGAGCAGCTCTCTGATTCCCTAGCACAAAAAACAAGGGGGCAGCACAAGCAGCCCAAGGCCTGGAGGGTCTCCCAGGCTCCTCACTTCACCGCCTTTGACTCCTTGCCTCCGGAGGCCTCCTGCCAGCGCTGCAGGTCGGCTCTCTGTGTGTGTCAGGAGCTCAGGCAGAGCTGCTCAGCCTCTCCTTGAAGTGATGTGCATGCAGCAGAGCTGCTGAGCGAGGCAGGGGGCAGGGTGGGAGAGCAGCCAGCCCTCAGGTCTGGCTGGCTGGCTGTGTGACAGACAGACAGACAGACACTTGCCCTCCCTGTGACACCGGCGCAGACCTTGGCAGGCAGCAGCAACCTGAGCCCTGAGCTGCCCTCTCCATCTCTGGAGCCATTCCAAACCCACCTGGACACCATCCTGTGCAGCCTGCCCTGGGTGCCCCTTCCTTAGCAGGGGGGGTTGGACTTGGATCCTCTCCAGAGGTCCCTTCCAGCCCCTGCCATTGCCTGTGCCCAGCCTTGCTTGGGTGCAGGCTTGAGCCAGGCCAGCCCCAGCCCTGCCCTGCTCCCTCAAGCCCAGCAGCTCTTTGTGCTCTGCCTCCTGTGTTCCTCTCCTGCCAGGTGGAGCAGGGCTGTGGGGTGGGCTCAGGCTCCAAGGGCTCTGGCTCTCTCCTCAGGCTTTCCTGCAGTGCTCTGCTGAAACAGTTTACCAGGAGGTTATTCTGCAGCCCGAGAAGATGATCCTGTGGAACAGAACAGTGGCAGCTTGCCAGGTGAGCCTGCTGGACAAAGATGGCTTAATCACAGGAGCTCCTTGGAGCCTCCCCAGTCCAACACTGGCTGGCACCGGTGGTGCCCAGGCCCTGAGCCCAGGCAGCGAAGCGTGAACCCTGCGCCGCTGCCAGCGGCTCCCTGCCCGCGGCCAGCTGCAGGCCCCTGCCCATCCCAGGCCCCCCAGCAGGTGGGGCAGGGCAGGGTGGGCCCCAGGCTGAGCCAAGCTGGGCTTTGGTGTGGTGGGCAGCCAGGGGTAATGCCCCCCCCAGACCCCTCCCCACAAAGGCAGAGGCACAAAGCGGCGCAGAGGGAGCTCGACCCCCCCAGCATGCTGGGGCTGGGTTAGGGCAGGGTCTGTGCCCCCCCCCAGCTGTGGGCATGTGCAGACCTGCATGGCACAGGCTGAGGAGATCTCTGGCTTTAACCTTTCTCTTTTCCTCCCCCTCCCCAGATCCTGCAGAGGGTAGAAGACAACACAATTGTCTCCTACGACGTGGCGGCCGGGGCGGCGGGCGGCGTCGTGTCCCCGAGGTCAGCCTCAGCCCCTGCCTGCTGCTGCCCCCAGCCCTGACCCCCTCCTGCAGCACAGAGGCAAGCAGCTGCCTCTGCTGGCACCCCCCTGCCCCAGTCTGTGCCCCAGCTCAGCCCCAGTCTGTGCCCAGCCCTCTGCCCCAACCCTGCCCCAGTCTGTGCCCAGCCCCTGCCCCAACCCTGCCCCAGTCTGTGCCCAGCCCCAACCCTGCCCCAGCCCTGCCCCTCTGCCCTGCCAGGGAGCTCCTGGTGCCAGTGCAGCAGGGCTGGCCCTGTGGGTAAGGATCCCCTGCAGCCTTCTCCAGGTGCTCCTGGCAGGAGCCTGGGAGCTGCCAGTCAGCCTCAGGCTGGCTGCCCAGTGCCCAGCCCTGCCCCAGCCTCTGCCAGGGGTGCTGCCCCTCCAAAGCTCCCTTCCCAAGGCCTCCTTTGCCCTTCCCTGCTGCTCAGGGACTTCGTCAACGTGCGGCGGATCGAGAGGAGGAGGGACAGATACATCTCCTGTGGGACCTCCACCACCCACAGCACCAAGCCTCCACTCTCCAAATATGTCAGGTGAGAGGCAGCAGCTTGGGGGAGGGGGGGAGGGAGGCTTTGTGAGCTGGGAGCTGACACAAACCCTCTGCTGCAAGCTCAGGGCAGAGAGCCCCTGCGCTGCTAACCCTGCTGCTGCTCCTGGCAGCCGCTGCAGGAAGCTTCCAAGCTATTTGTGGAGCTCAACCTTGCTCCCCCCCCCCCTCCCCCCTTCTTCTTCTTCCTCTTCTTCCTCCTCCTTTGTTGGAGAAGCTCTTGGTGCTGTTTGGGTGGTTCCCAGCTCCTTGAGCTCAGGGGAGTTGGAGGTGCTGAGCAGTGAGAGCCACAAACAGCTTCCCCCCCCCCCGGGCAGGCTGCATCCTGTTTGTGCAGCAGTGGATTCCCCAGCAGGGCCCAGCTGCCACTGCTGAGGGGCAGCAAGCAGCTGAGCAGAGCTGGGGCTGGAGCTCAGCCTCTGGGATGCCTTCTGCTGCCTGTCAGCTTGGTCACTTTGGAGGCTGAGGAGGCAGGGGGCTGATCCCCCGGCTGAAAGGAGCTGTGGCAGCCGTGGCCTGGCTCCCAGAGTGTCAGCAGCTCCTGGGCCTCTCCCTCTCTGCCTAGGGACAGCTTTGCCTGGCTGGGGCTGGGGCTGGGGCAGGGCTGGGGCTCTCAGACAAGGAGTCCTTGTTGCTGGCTGTGCTGCTGCCCCCCGGGGCCCAGCTGTGCCGCTCCCAGCCCTGACTTTGTTGTTCCTGATAATGCAATTGACATTTTTAACTGGGAGCCCTGGGAGCTGCCTCCCTCTGTGTGAGAGCTGGGGGCTGCAGGGCCTGGAAACAGCCTTTTGGGGGTGGCTTCTGGGGGGGGTTGTTGTACCAATGGGTGCAGCACAAATAGCCTCTCCCTGGGGAGGGGAGGGGAGGGAAGGCTGTGCCTGGGCTCAGCTCCTCTCCCCCTGAGGCAGCCCAGGGGCTGGGGGCTGCACTGGCCAAGCTCCCCCCCCCCACCCAAGCCTGGCCTGGGTTTTCTCCCTGGGGGTTTTCTTGTCCCAGGAGCTGTTGTCTGCAGCGAGGTCTGCCCAGGGCGCAGGGCTGCTGTTGGCAGGGCTGGCACAGGCTGGCAGGCAGAAGCTGCTCCTCAGCTGGCAGCTCTGGCACCCCCTCTGCCAAGGCACCTGTGGGAACGCTGCCTGCCCCTGCTGGCTGCTGGCACAGCAGCCACAACCTCAGCTTCCTGGGCCCTCTGCATCTGCTGCTGCCCCACCGGGCTCTCGGCCTCCCTGCCAGGCCCAGGGGCCGGCTGCCGGCGCGGGGTCGGTGCCCAGCACCCCAGGGTGCTGCAGAGCTTGGCCCCAGCTCTGATCCTGCTGCTGCTGGTTCCTCACAGGGGTGAGAATGGGCCTGGAGGATTCATTGTGCTGAAGTGTCCCAGCAACCCCAGGGTCTGCACCTTCATCTGGATCCTCAACACGGACCTGAAGGTAAAAGCAATCCTGCAGCCCCAGCAGCGCCCTGGCAGCCCCTGGGGGGTGTGCCAGGGAGCCTGCCCCATGGCCCTGGTGCCACAGACCCTGCCCCATCCTGGCCCTTCCCAAAGCAGCTCCTTGTGCAGTGCTGCCCTGAAGGGATTTGAGGTTTGCAGGTGGGGGTGAAACCCCCCCTGGAAAAAGCCTTTCCCCTGGAGGCTGCCCTGGTGGGGGGGGGGGGAGGCTCTTGCTTGGGGCCTTTAGCTCTCTGTGTGCCCTTCTGGGGGGGACAGATTTTGATCCTCTTTGGCACCTGAAGCTGCTTGGGCAGGTGAAGCCTTCCCTGGCTGCCTGCTGCCCCCAGGCAGGGCAGGGATTTGCGTGCCCTGCCGCCAGACCCCCTCCCCCCCAGCACAACCCCTCCGGGCCGTGCCCGCAGCCAGGAGCAGCCTCCCGGGGCGGCTGCCGCAGGTCCGGAGCCCCCTGCAGAGCTGCCCTGGCCAGGCCTTGCCGGTGGCCCAGATAAAAGGCAGCCGAGGGAGGGAGCTGGGGCGGGGGCGGGGGGGAGCGGGGCCGGCCCCGTGGCTGCCTCCGCTGGAGGTTGCGCTGGTAACGGCGACGGCGCCGCAGCAGCGAGCACAAAGGCTTCCATTCATCAGCTCTGCTGCAAAGCTGCGCGGCCCCCTCCCCTCCCACGGCCTTCCCCCCCCCTCCCCACCGAGCAGCTCAGCTCCTGCCTGCCTTGGGGCTCGCCGGGGAGGGGATTTGCAGCAGCGCTTTGCCTGGGCAGGGGGCAGAGCCCAGCCTGGCCTCCTGCCCCCTTGGCACCGGGCATTGTTTTCCTGCCCGGATCTGGCTCCCAGCTCCTCTGTCCCACTCTGGGGAGCGGGGCTGGGAGGGGAGAGGAAGCCTCTTGGCTGTGCAAAATGAGGCTGGGGAGGAGAAGACAACTCCCTGTGCCCCCCCAGGGCCGGAGAGCCTTCGCCCCCCGCCGCTGCCAGCTATTAATAACCCTCCTGGCAGCCGCTGCCAGCACCTCCCTGGCAGGCACTGCCCGTGCCCAGAGCCCCCTGCTCTGCTGCCTTGCCATTTCCTCTGGCCCTCAGGGGCTATTTATAGCCCCTGGCTCATCCCTTCCTGCAGCAGGGGGTGAGGAGCACACGTGTGTGTGTGTGTTTGTGGCCCTGACGCAGCTCCTTCCCGGAGCTCCTTCCAAGGAGGTGTCTGCAATGGGCCCTGGAGCAGCAGCCCCACGCCCCCCAGGGGGAAGAAAAACAGCTCCAGGCTTTGCTCTCTGCCTCCTGCCCTGCTGCAGCACCTCAGGCCAGGGGGGGGGGATCCTCCCCTACCTCCCTCACCTCCTACCCAGGAGATTCAGCCTGAGCTGCCTGCACTTGGGAGCTGCCTCTGCCCTGGGATGGAGGAGTCCTCCTCTACCTCCCTCACCTCCTGCCCAGGAGATTGCCCCTCAGGAACCCCCCCTCTGCCCTGGGATGGGGGGTGTCCTCCTCTACCTCCCTGAGCCCTCCACCCCAGGAGCTTTGGCCATCACTGCCTGCACCTGGGACCCTTTCTCTGCCCCCCCCCGGGACCCTGCCCAAGCCCCCAGCCCTGCTGCCAGCCCTGCCCGAGCTGCCTGCCCCCGCAGGGAGCAGGGCCCCCGGGGCCTGTTCCCTGCCCCTCGGTGGGGAGCAGGGGCTGAGGCCTTGGGGCTGAGTCGTGCAGGGCTTTTTTAGACCAATCAAAGCAGGCTTCAGTTCCCTCCCCCAGAGCCAGCTCCTGGTTAGCTCCAGCCCCAGCTCCCTGCTGCGCCGCTCCTGCCTCCCCCTGCCCAGCCCGGGCTCAGGGACAAGGGGGTCAGCCCCGAGCTGTGCATCCCCCTCCTGCCTCAGTGATCCCTGCCCTGCCTCCCAGCTCTGCCCCCTGCCCCCCTGCAGGGTCGGCTGCCTCGGTACCTGATCCACCAGAGCCTGGCTGCCACCATGTTCGAGTTTGCCTTCCACCTGCGCCAGCGCATCGCGGAGCTCTGCGGCAGGCCCTGAGCAGCAGGGCCCTGCTCTCCCTCTGGACTTGCCAGCCCTCTCCTCCCCCTCCTTCGGGGCTGGGGGACTGTGCCCCCCCTGCCCCCCACCCGGGGAGGAGACTCTCTACTAACAGCGCTGGGGGGGAGCCCCGGGGGGGGGCTCAGCTCCCACTCCCCAGCTGGTTCCTCCTAACCAGGGCCCTGCAGCCACTGACTGTGCCAAACCCCTGCCCCTGCCCTCCTCTGGGGCTGACCCCCCCCACACACACCCTGTTCCTCACACAGGGGCTGGGGGGGCTCATCTCTGCCCCCCCCACACACCCTCTTGTGCTCCAGTTGGCTGAGGAAGAGGAGCCACAGGAGGAGGAGGAGGCCTTGGGGGGCATCCCCTCCCTGCTGTCCAGGAGCAGCCCTGTGCCAGGCTCTGGGGGGTGAGGGGAGGTGGCAAAGGCCTCTTCTGCCAGCCCCTTGTGCCCCCCGCTGGGGGAGGGCCGGAGGGGGCCATGCAGTGCCCCCCACCCCTGCAGGGCTGTTCCCTGTTGGTTTGTGCTGCCCAAACCTCCCTGGGTCGCCCCTTGGGGGCTGGCTGCTGCCCCCCCAGCTCCTCTCCCCCCGCTCTGGATTTGCCTCACAGCAGAGCTGTGTGCTGGGGGGGCGCCGGGGGGGTGTGGGGGAGGCTTTGTTCTACCTGCAGCTCCGGTGCTGTGTTCTGCTCTATAAATGGAAGCAGCACGGAGCTGCCCCCACGCAGGGGCCCACGTGGGGAGCACCCACACCAGCCCCCCCCCCAACCTCACCCACCCTGGGCTCCCAGCAGACCCCCCCTCCCCTCCCCTCCCCTTGTGCTGGGGGTCTGAGCCCCCCCAGTGCCTGCCAGGGGTGCTGGCACCTGGCACCAATAAAAGCCTTGCACTGTTTGCAGCCCCTGCTCTGCTCTGTGACTCCAGGGGAGGGGACAGTGGGGGTGGGGGGAAGCCTGGAGACCCCCCCCCCCCCCTCCAGCTGCAAAAGCAGGGTCCCCCAGGCCCCTGTGGCCGTGGGCAGCGCTGTGCCCCATGCCCTGCTGGCACCAGCAGCTCCTGGGCATCACCACAGAGCTTCCAGCCCTGCTCTGCTCCCCCTGCACTGAGGCTCTCCCACCCTCGCCCCAGGTGCTCCCCCCTGGCGTGGGACCCCCCCTGGCCGTGGTGGGGCTGGAGCCTCGTGGCCACCCTGCCCCCTCCACGTGAGCCCTGGGTGCTGGCACCGGGTGCCAGTCTGTCCACAGCCCCCATCTGTTGGCCCTACAAATAACCCAGCCCGGGCGGGGGGGGGGGGGGGCCCAAGGCCAGCGGCCCCCTGCCCACTCACCTGGCACAACCTGTCCTTGAGTGGGGAGGGCAGCAGGGTGGGACCCTGGTGGGCCTCTGAGGGCAGTGGTGGGGGCCCTGGGTGGCACAGAGGTGGCACAGGGTAGCGTGGCCACTGCCTTGGCACCCAGAAGCTGTTGACACCTCCGGGGCCCTGGGTGGTCGCTGCCCCCCGCCCCGGGGGGCCGGGGCCGGCGCCGCGGTGGGCAGGGAAAGGCCAAACGTGCCCTGGGACGATGCCGGGGGGGGGTGGGGGTGGGGGGGTCCTGCCTGGCCCTCACGTTGCCCTGTGCCCACAGGGCGGGGGACACGCAACCTAAGCCCGGGGTTGCCACCCTGGCGGTGCCAAGTTGCCGGCGGGCACCCGGGGGCCAAACACACACAGGGTGCCGCACGTGTCCCCAGCGCCACCCCCCCCCGAGGAGCCCTTGGCACCCTGCTGGCCCCTGGGTGCCAGCAACGCTTCCCAAAATAGCCTCGGTGGGGAGATAAAAGCAGGAGGGGCTGGCACGGGCGGGGTGGGCACACACGGACAGGATGCTGGGGCCCAGCGCCGTGGTGCGCAGCGGGGGGCTGCTCTCCGGCGCCCACCTGGGCTGCCGCCTGCGGGAGGAGGACTCCAGGCGCAAGGAGACCTTCAGCGCGGAGTGGTTGGACCTGGAGCTCAGCACCCGGCCCGAGCAGGGGTGAGGGCACCGCCGCTGCCAGCCTGGGGGGCGCCCCGCGGGTGCCAGAGGACGGTCGGAGGTCTCGGAGGGCTGTGGGAGCTCCTCGGGGGGTGGGGAGGCTTGGAGGGAGGGAGAGTCCCCCAGGGGGTCTCGTCGGGGGTGCTTGAGGGTCCTCGGGGGTTGTGGGAGCTCCACGGGGGGCTTGGAGCTAGGGTGGGTTCTAAGGGGTCTCATGGGGGGCTGCAGGGGTATCTGGGCACCCCAAGAGGCTGCGGTGGGTTCCAGGGGTCCCTGTGGGGTCGAGAGCTCCGGGGAGGGGTGGGGGGGGATGATCGGTGGGGACTGGGAGGGTCTCGGTGGGGTTGCTGGGGGGGGTTGGGGGTCTTCAAGGGGCTGGGGGATGCTGGGTGTCCACACAGGGCCACGAGGGATGTGGGGGTCCTCGTGAGGTGGGGGTGTCCCCGGGGGGCTGGAGGGTCCCCATGGGGGTCTCCAGCAGGGACATGGCAACCTGCGAGGGGGTGAGCGGTCCCCAAGGGTGGTGTGGGACGTGGGGGCGCTCCCCACGGGGCAGAGCAGGGCACGGGGGTCGCTGGGGGGGTCGCTGGGGGTCTCACTGCCGTGCCCCCTGCGTGCCCAGGTGGTGCCGGCGGGAGGTGGACCAGCAGCGCCGGGAGACGCTGGAGCAGTGCGGGGAGCTGCGGGTCCTGGAGCAGCGCTCGCCCTGGGGGGTGCTGCGGGTGGGCTGCCTGGGGCAGCCCCTGGCCCAGCACCTCCTGCCCTACGCCCGCACCCTGCCCCTGCCTCTCTTCTCCCCCTCAGACCTCCGCGGCGCCAAGCCCGGGCTCCGCCGCACCCTCTCCCGCTCCCTGTCCCACGAAGCCCAGCGGGGCTGAGGGCGCTGGGGGGGGATTCTGGGGGCTCGGGGGGTGGATGCTGGGGGCTCTGGGGGTGGATTCTGGGGGGTCTGGGGTGGGATTCTGGGCGGGGACTCTGGGGGTACTGGGGAGGGGGGCACGACGCTGATGCTGGGGGGCAGCGGAGGGACCTGGATGCCTGAATCCACTCGGCCACCCCCGAAGAGGCAGCTCGGGAGGGTGGGGGACAAGTGAGGGGTGGGATCCCACACGCCCGGGACCCCAGCCCACAGCGGGCGGTGGGGAGGCCGGCGGGGACGAGGTGCCAGCGGCCTGGGGGCGCTCTTGGCAGCTCCAGCCACGGGCACGACTCTGTTTTCCTGGCACGGAGAAGGAGACAGGAGGATGGGGAGCGCCGAGACCCCCGCGCCGGGGTCAGACTGGACTCTAAGAGGGGGTTGTGGAGGGGTGGGGGGCTGGGGAGGGTCCCTCCGTGGGGTTGTACAAATGGAGGGGTTTTGTACGGCAATAAACTGCTCAGCCTGGCACCGCGGCGCTGATGTGGGGAGGGGGCTCCCAGGTCGCCAGCGTAGCCTGGGGGAGGGGCTAGATTTAGGGAGGGACCTCGGTGGGGAGTGGGGGAAGCTGAGGCATGGGGGGGCGGCAGGAGGGAGCCAGGAGTTGAGAGGGGATCTTGTGTGGGCCCAGGGGAGGTGGGAACCTTCTGCTTACATAACCCCCCCAGTGCCAGCCCAGCCCGTGCCAGGGGCCCGGACAGTGCCAGTGCCAGTGCCCAGATTAGCTGTTCCCACCCAGCTGGATCCTGCTGTCCCTGGGCCGCTGCCAGGCCCTGTGCCCAGCCCTGTCCCATTTCTCCCTGCCTGTCACTGCTCCCCACCACCACCTTTGCCCACCTGCAGCTCTGGCACAGATAGGATTTGGGGTCGTTGAGCCCCAGCCCTCTCCCCAGCACCACAGAGGGGTCCCATCCTGCCCCTTGCTGCAGGGAGATGGGCACACTGGGAGCTGGCAGGGCTGATGGTGCCAGGGGCTGGGCTGGGCTGAGCTCCAGCACACTCAGCTCACTGGTGACAGAGGCATCAGGGAGAGATAAAATGGATCCCATTCCAAACCCTTCCCAATCCCCATCCCAATCCTACTCCCCAGCCTCATCCTTCCCCTTCCCTTCCCTTCCCAACCCCCATCCCAGCCTCATCCTCTCCCCATTCCAATCCCAGCCCCTCCCCATCTTCTCCCCATTTCAACCCCTTCCCATCCCAATGCCCACCTCAATCCTCATCCCATTCCCTTCCCAGCCCCATCCCAACACTTTCCCATCCCATCCTATCCCATGGGACACTCCTGAGCATCCCCACTGCCAGGGCAGGCCATGGAGGGGGCTCACAGCTGGATATGTGGGGAGGAGGGGGTGCAAAACCCTGGACTGGATGCCCAGTTCCTGGGTCCCCAATTCCTGGGTCCCAGATTCCTGGGTCCCCAATTCCTGGGTCCCAAATTCCTGGGTCCCAAATTCCTGGATCCTTTCTCCTTCCTCCCCCCCACCCCCCGCCAGCGGGGGGAGGGCAGCCCAGCGCCGGGGCCGCAGCGCTGGCACCCAGCCACATCCCCCAGCCCCGGGGCGCTGGCACTAACCTGGTTAGCCAGGATGGATGGGCAGCATCCCCCCCGCGCCAGGCAGGGCCATTGCTCATCCCGGGCTCTCACCACCCCACCTCCCCCCCGCCTTGGAGCCAGCTGAGGATATAAGGCAGGTTTTGGGGGGTGGGTGGCCAGCGGCCGCGGCGCAGCCCCTCGCCATGAGCCGCCTGGCAGCGCTGCGGGAGGGCTACGAACGCTTCGACCCCGCCGCATACCTGCACAACAACTACCTGCCCCCCCGCGCCGACTTCTCCTCCGAGGACTTCGTGGTGCCCTGGAAGCTGCGATGCTTGGCTGAGACCTTTGCCAGCGGTGAGGGGAAGACCCCCACACCCCCCCTTATCCCCCCCCCCCCCCAGAATCTTGCCGTGGGATGGGGAAGCTGAGGAACGAGCAGGGAGAGCAGCTGGGCACCCACCCTGCCTGCTGCCCGCTCCAAACCCTTCCCCATCCCACTCCCCAGTCCCATTCCCATCTGCTCCCCGCTCCAAACCCTTCCCCATCCCACTCCCCAGTCCCATTCCCATCTGCTCCCCCTTCCAAACCCTTCCCCATCCCACTCCCCAGTCCCATTCCCATCTGCTCCCCATTCCAAGCTTTTCCCAGCCCCATCCCAGGCCCCATTCCCATCCTTTCCCCTTTCCACGTCCTTCCCAATCCTCATCCCACTCCCCAGTCCCATTCCCATCCCCTCCCTCTTCCAAACCCTTCCCAGCCCCACCCCGGACCCCAGTCCCAATCCCACCCTTTCCCCTTTCCAAGCCCTATCCCACTCCCCAGCCCCATTCCCATTCTTTTCCCCTCTCCAAGCCCTTCCCAATCCTCATCCCACTCCCGTTCCCATCCTCTCCCCATCCCATGGCCGCTCCCACTCTGATCCCCATCCCGTGCTGGGACCCCCTTGGTTTCTGCCACCCCCAGGCTCTGGGTGGGACACCCTCCCCCTCCCCCCTTACGTCCTGCTCCCCCTCTGCAGGGGAGATCCACGGCCGCACGCTCGTGGACGTGGGCTCCGGCCCCACCATCTACCAGCTGCTGAGCGCCTGCGACCACTTCGAGGAGATTGTGGCCACCGACTACCTGGCGGTGAACCGGGAGGAGCTGCGGCGCTGGGCGCGGGGCGAGCCTGGCACCTTCGACTGGAGCCCTTTCATCCGGCACGTCTGCAAGATCGAGGGGCGCGGGTAGGGGCACGGCGGGGGGCACGGCGGGACACCCCGGGACACGGCGGGGACATGGCGGGACACCCCGGGACACGGCGGGGGGCACGGCGGGACACCCCGGGACACGGCGGGGACATGGCGGGACACCCCGGGACACGGCGGGGGGCACGGCGGGACACCCCGGGACACGGCGGGGGGCACGGCGGGACACCCCGGGACACGGCGGGGACACAGAGCGGGGCACGGGGGGCACGGGGGGCACGGAGGGACATGGGGCCGACACCGAGGGGCACGGGGACCACGGCGGGACGTGGTGGGACATGGGGTGCACACAGTGGGACATGGGAGGACACAGCGGGTCGTGGGGGACACGGAGGGACACAGGGGGTGGGTGCGGCTGGTCCGGTCCCTGCAGCAGCTTGTCCCCAGGTCCCGTGGGATCACAGCCCCTTGATCCCGGGGCTGCAGAGCTGATCCCCGTGGCGTTGTGTCCCCCACGCCTCGTGGGATCACAGCCACACATCCCTGTGGCTGCTGGGCTGATCCCTGCGGGAGCTGGTCCCGGATCCCGTGAAATCCTGGCCCTCTGTCCCTGCAGACGCTGGGTCGATCCCCACAGGATCCCCTCCCTGTGTCCCTGCAGACGCTGGGTCGATCCCCACAGGATCCCAGCCCTGTGTCCCTGCAGACGCTGGGTCGATCCCCGCAGGATCCCAGCCCTGTGTCCCTGCAGACGCTGGGTCGATCCCCACAGGATCCCCTCCCTGTGTCCCTGCAGACGCTGGGTCGATCCCCACAGGATCCCAGCCCTGTGTCCCTGCAGACGCTGGGTCGATCCCCGCAGGATCCCCTCCTTGTGTCCCTGCAGACGCTGGGTCGATCCCCGCAGGATCCCCTCCCTGTGTCCCTGCAGACGCTGGGTCGATCCCCGCAGGATCCCCTCCCTGTGTCCCTGCAGACGCTGGGTCGATCCCCACAGGATCCCCTCCCTGTGTCCCTGCAGACGCTGGGTCGATCCCCGCAGGATCCCAGCCCTGTGTCCCTGCAGACGCTGGGTCGATCCCCGCAGGATCCCAGCCCTGGGTCCCTGCAGACGCTGGGTCGATCCCCGCAGGATCCCAGCCCTGTGTCCCCGCAGATGTCAGGTCCCTCCCTATGGGATCCCACCCCCGTTGCTGCCCAGGTTCCCCTCCCCCCCATCCATCCCCAGCGGGTGCCAGGCTGGTGCCCGCGGTCCGTGCGGGGCGATCCTGCCCCCCGCTGACCCCCGGCTGCCCGCAGGGAGCCCTGGCAGGAGAAGCAGCGGCGGCTGCGGGCACGGCTGCGGCGCATCCTGCCCATCGACGTGCACCAGCCGCACCCCCTGGGGGCTCCCCTGTGCCCGCCGGCCGATGCCCTGCTCTCTGCCTTCTGCCTGGAGGCCGTCAGCCCCGACCACGCCGCCTTCGCCCGCGCCCTGGCACACGTGGGCACGCTGCTGCGCCCGGGGGGGCACCTGCTGCTGCTGGGGGCGCTGGGGGAGTCCTTCTACCTGGCGGGGGCCGCTCGGCTGCCCGTGGTGCCGCTGGCGGAGGACGACGTCCGAGCCGCCCTGGCCGATGCCAGCTTCGCCCTGCGCGACTTCCGCTCCTACGCCATGCCCCCCGCGCTCCGCACCGCCGTCGATGACGTCGATGGAGTCTTCTTCGTCCATGCCCAGAAGCCTCTGGAGGCCTGAGGGACCCCGGCCCCCCCGGATCCGCCCCCCGAGCCCCCAGCCCCGCGTTTGTGGCCCCCCGGCCGCCCCAGCCCCGCTGCGCCCCCAATAAAGCCCAAGCTGCACCACCCAGCCTGGCACCGCCGAGGGGAGGAGGGGGCGGCCCTGGGGAGGGGGCACCCCGAGGTTTGGGGGGGTGGGGTGGGAAGGGGCCAGAGGGGAGGCTGCAGGGGGGTGGTGTGGAGGGGTGCCAGGACAAGGAGGATGTTTGGGGGTCCATCGAGGGGGCACGGGGCACACGGAGCAGGTTTTGGGGCACACCAAGGGGGCACAGTGAAGGGATCTGGGGGGCACCAAGAGGGTTGGGGGCACATTGAGGGGGTTCAGGGCATGCTGGGGGTCGGGGGGGGGGAGTTGGGGGATCCATGGAGGGGATTTGGGGCTGTTGGAGCACACTGAGCAGTCTTGGGGGGCACATGAAGGGGGTCTGGGGGCACAGGGAGGGGATTTGGGGTGCACCAAGGAGACTGGGGGCACACTGAGGGGGTTAAAGGGGCTGCAGGACAGGGGGGGCACCACGGGGTGCCAACAGCTGGAATGGGGCAGAGTGGGAGAGGTGGGGGGGCAGGGAAGGCAGACAGGGGGTGGGGGCACCCTGGGCAGCATTGGGGGGAGCAGAGGGTGCCAGGGGGGCAGGGATGGGGCACAGGGGGGCACAGCCAGACAGGGTGGAGGTTGAACTCAGCTTTATTCACCCCACAACACACTCGGGGGGGAAGGGGGGAGGGGCTGCATCCCCAGGTTTGGGGAGGGGGGGGTGGGGCACAGCCCCTCTGGCAGAGGTGGGGGGCACCCCCCCCAGCCCCAAGGCACCGCTCCAGCCCCACACATTCCACCCCCACCCCTGCCAAAGCCAGCCAGCAGCCAGCAGGTCTGAGAGAGACCCCCCCCACACTGCACACAGCCCCCCTCCCACCCCCCCCCACTGCACACAGCCCCCTCCCCAATCCCCCCCACTGCACACAGCCCCCTCCCCACCCCCACCCCCCCCCGGCCCCACAGGCTCCAGCAGCCACCTCGTGGCTACTGCAGGCTTCACAGCTCCCAGTTCATCACTGGGGGGCACTGGGGGGGAGGTTCAGCTGCACTGAGCCCCCTGTGCAAGCAGCCCCCCGCCCCAGGGAGAGGAGAGGGGGGGCAAAGAGTCGAGGGGGGAGGGTCCAGGGAGCAAGAAACCTCAGAAGGCAACTGGGGGAAGGAGGCCACGGGCGGGGGGGGAGGGGCCTGGGGGGTCACTTGGCACAGGGCAGGGCAGGACCCCGGGGGGGGGCAGGCAGGGGGCTGTGCTCCCCCCCCCAGCAGCTCTAGTCCACTTTGAAGAGGTCAGAGTTGGCCTTCAGGAGGTAGAGGCTGTCATCCATCAGGAAACTGGGGGGGACAGAGGTGGGAGCTGGGGGAGGGGGTCCCTGGCCTTGGGGGGACCCCATCCCCTCTGGCTCTCAGTGCTAGGTGGGGAGGTGAGGGACTGGGGGAGCCCCAAACATCTTCTCCCTCTCCCTGCCCCCCCAAAACACAGCCTGGCCCCAGGGCTCTGGGCAGCATCTGTGGGGTCCCTCCCAGCACCCCCCCCAGGCAAGAAGGGGGTCCCCAGCACCCTGATTTCAAGGGGGAGGGGGCACTATGGGTCCCATGGGCTCCAGCACCCCATGGGCAATAGAGGAGAGCACTGAGCATCCCCAGGGACCAAAGCGGGGGGGGGGGGGAATCTTAGCACCCCAATTTCAACAGGGGAGGGCACCCAGCCCCCTGAGCCTGTGCCAGGAGGAGGAGGGCACCCAGCCCCCTGAGCCTGTGCCAGGAGGGCACCCAGCCCCCTGAGCCTGTGCCAGGAGGGGAAGGGCACCCAGCCCCCTGAGCCTGTGCCAGGAGGGCACCCAGCCCCCCGCAGTCTGTTGTGCCCAGCCCCCTTACTCGAGCAGGGGACAGGTGTGGGGGGACTGACCTGTAGAAGAGGACGTTGAGGGGGATGGTGCCAATGTGCCAGAGGGCATGGGCATCCAGCACCCAGAAGAGGGGGGGGAAGTCGAGCAGCTCCAGCAGCGCCAGGGCCTGCAGCAGCAGCACCACCGCCGCACACTTCCAGACGTGGGGCAGGCGCGGGCGGTTCCGCAGGCACCAGCGCAGCCACCAGGCCAGGTTCAGCAGCCCTGAGCACGGAGGGGATGGCTGGGGGAGGGGCGCCGGAGGGCGGCCCCGGCCCCGGGCGCGGCCCCCGCCCCTCCCCCGCCCCGCCCCGGGCGGCCAGCCCGGTGCCGGCCTCACCGATGCCGGCGTTGGCTGCCATGTTGTAGCCGTAGTCGAAGCGGACCAGGGTCAGGTAGGAGATGTGGCAGGCGAGGAAGAGGAGGAGGAAGGCCCTGAAGATGCTGATTAAGGCTGGACGCTGCAGCCCCAGAGTCCTGCAGGGGTGAGGAGGAGGAGGAGGAGGAGGAGGAGGGTGAGGGGGCAGGCAGCAGCAGCGTGGCCAGGCCCCCGCCCCGGGCAGAGCCTCACCTGACGCAGCAGAGGTACACAGAGTGCAGCACCACGGCCGAAGCACAGAAGTAGTCCAGCTTCTGGGGGGGGTAGGGGGGGTCAGGGCTGCCTGAGCCAGGCTGCCAGCTCCCCTGGCACCCCCCACGCCCCCCCGTGGGGCTCAGCAGCGGCAGCTCGGGGGGCAGAAGGTGCCCAAGGCCGGCCCCGGGGGGGCGCTGCTCACCTCTGTCACAGCTGTGTCCCGAGTGTGGAAGACGGTGGACCAGAACCAGGCGTTCAAGGAGACCTGGGGGGGAGGGGGGGTGAGGGGAGGGGACAAGGCTGGGGGGCATCACCCCCCCTGGAAGTGCCAGCTGGGCACTGGGTCATGGTCCCCCTCTCAGCAGCTTGTTGGACTTGTTGGGGAAGATGAGGGAAGGAAAGGAGCAGGGAAAAGAAATGAACTGGGGGGAAGCAGGAGGGGAAGAGGGGAAGGGCAGCAGGAGGGGAAGAGGGGAAGGGCAGCAGGAGGGGAAGAGGGGAAGGGCAGCAGGAGGGGAAGAGGGGAAGGGCAGCAGGAGGGGAAGAGGGGAAGGGCAGCAGGAGGGGAAGGGCAGCAGGAGGGGAAGGGCTGCAGGAGGGGAAGGGCTGCAGGAGGGGAAGGGCAGCAGGAGGGGAAGGGCAGCAGGAGGGGAAGAGGGGAGGGGAAGAGGGGAGGGGAAGAGGGGAGGGGAAGAGGGGAGGGGAAGAGGGGAGGGGAAGAGGGGAGGGGAAGAGGGGAGGGGAAGAGGGGAGGGGAAGAGGGGAGGGGAAGAGGGGAGGGGAAGAGGGGAGGGGAAGAGGGGAGGGGAAGAGGGGAGGGAAGAGGGGAGGGGAAGAGGGGAGGGGAAGAGGGGAGGGGAAGAGGGGAGGGGAAGAGGGGAGGGGAAGAGGGGAGGGGAAGAGGGGAGGGGAAGAGGGGAGGGGAAGAGGGGAGGGGAAGAGGGGAGGGGAAGAGGGGAGGGGCAGCAGGAGGGGAAGAGGGGAAGGGCAGCAGGAGGGGAAGAGGGGAGGGGAGTAGGGAAGGAAGCAGGAGGGGATATGGAAGGGAAGGGGCCAGGAAGGGGGGGGCGGGGGGCGGGGGGCCGAGGCTCACCCAGGCGAAGGCGACGCAGGTGTGGTACATGGGGGAGGCCGGGGGCACGGCGGCCTTGTAGCGCAGCAGCATGACGAAGCTGGCCAGGCCGTTGAGGAAGGAGGCAAAGGCTGAGGCCGGCTCCTGGAAGCAGAGGAAGCGCCGGAAGGGCCACTGCAGGGGACAAGGGCAGCGTCAGGGGATGGAGGGGGGACCCTGACCTAACCTCCCACCCACCCTCCCCAGCCCTCCCGGTGCTGACCTTGCCGTGGAACTGGGGCACTCTGTGGCCCCCCTGCAGGTAGAGCCGCACCGTCCGCCACATGCAGTCGTACTTGCAGTCGTCTCGGCAGCTCCAGCCTGCGGCAGGGGGCAGCAGCGGTGGGAGGGGGCTTGCCCTGACCGCTGAGTGACCTCCCGCCACCCGGTCCCACCTAGTCTGGAGCATGATGGGCGCTGGGAGTGCCAGGCTCCAGCTCAGGTGGGTGCCCCTGGGTTACATCCCCTGCCCTGCGTGGCTGGGGGAGCACCGTGCACCCAGACCTCCCTCGCAGCGCTACGGCCCAGCAGCCTCCGGTACAGCCCGGTGATTCCCAGCATGGCCCAGCAGAGGACAGCAGCTTCCCCAGCAAAGTCCAGCGGTCCCCAGGGCGGCTCAGTGGCACAGCCCAGCACCCAGCGACACGACCCAGTGCCTCCCTGCATGACCCCGGAGTGGCCCTAACAGCCCTGAGCACGGCCCAGTGCCCACCGACACTGCCCCAGCATGGTACAGCGCCCCCCAGCACAGAACCAGCATGGCTCAGTGCCTCCCGGTGCAGCCCAGCACCGCCGAGCCTGGCCACGGGCGGCCCCAGTGCCCCCCAGGCTGGCACCGCCGCCTCCAGCCCAGCGCCTCCCGCTCCGGTCCCTCCCCGGCGCGGAGGCGGGGCCCTGGGGAGGGGCGTGGTCCTACTGGGGGAGGGACTCGCCGGTAATGGAGGCGGGGCCCGGCCCGGCAGCCAATGGGCTCGGGGCGGGGGCGGTACCTGTCAGGCCCATGTAGAGCGGTTGGCGAGCGCGGAAGTGCTTCAGCGCCGCCCCCGAGCAGTTCTGCCGCTCGCAGCGGCTCAGGCACTCGCGGTACAGCGGCTCCCGGTCCCCTTGCGAGCCCCGGGCCGGGACCGGCGCCGCTGCTGCTCCAAGCAGCAGCAGCAGCGCGGTCCGCGCCGCGCCGCCGGCCGCCATCGCCGCCCGGCCCGGCTTAGTCCCGCCCCTTCCGGCCCGCACCGGAAACGGGGGCGTTGCGGGGCATCATGGGATATAGCGCCTCCGCCTCCCGCGGGGATGCTGGGATACAGTCCCCCGGCCGCGGGGCTCATGGGATATATCCCCCCCCTAGTGTACGGCGTGGCCCGGGGAGCTGCCGGGCCCCGGGGTTCCGTGCGGGGAGCCCGGCGGCTCGTGGAGCTCGGGGCCAGAGCAGTGCCCGGCAGCACCAGGCCACGGTGTGCCTCCGCCTCGGGGTGGGCTGTGCAAGCCTCAGCCGTGCGGGACCGCGGGACGAAGACCCCGAAGTGGGCACCCTGCTGTGGGTGCCAGTAGCTGGGAACAGGAGCGGGGATGTGGTGCCCTTGGACCCGCTGTGCCCTCCACGAGGCGGCTGCCGTCTTGTCTTAGGGTGATGGTGACGAGCTGGCTCCTTGTTCCCATCCCCACAGATGAGGGTCCTGGCCCCCCAAGAACTGGGGTCCCCCTCTCCAGCCCAACCGGCTCCCCTGCGGTGGGGGTGCAGGTGGCCACGGTGGCTGTCCGGGAGCACAGGAGGAGGTGGCACATGGGGACGCGGCGAGAGATCCAGCTCCGTGCAGGGATCCCATCCTGGCCCTGCAGTGTGGCTGCTCCGGGCCACGGTGCCCCAACCTGCTCGGCCAGGGGGCGTCCAGGTGGGGCTGCGAGTGCGTGGGGTCCCCATCATGAGCTGTGATGCTTGCAGGGGACCTCCTGTCCCAGGCTCCACTCTGCATCCAAGGCAGTAGATGAAGGTGCCTGGGGGAGGAGGACAATCACCAGTCCTGGGACACCTCACTGGGGACCCATCGAATGCTTCCAGGCTGTCCCTGCACCCCAGGGCTGTCCTGGACCCCAGAACTGACCCTCGCTGCCCAGGCCTGCCCCCCCACCCCCTGGGACTGTACCCTCTGTTCCAAGAGACCACACAGCGCAGCCCCGGTGCAGCGGCAGGACCCCGGGTCAGGGGAGCACCGGCACCGTGCTGGGGAAACCCGGGAGGGTGCAACCGGTGCAACCCCAAATCCGCAGCAGGGATCGGTGTCCCGGTGCTCCCGGTGGATGGGGAAGGGTCTGGTTTGACGGGAGCGCGCAGGGGCGGCGGGAGCACGCAAAGAGAGGCGTGGGGATTTGAGGAGGGGGGGCGGTTTGTGTGCGGCGCGCCCTCGCCCGGGGCCGGGGCCGGGAGCGCGGCGCGGCCCCGCGAGGCGGAGCCCGGGAGCGGCGGGAGGCGGCGGCTCCGCACCGCAAACTTTCCCGGAGCGACCGGCGGGACCATGGGCCGCGGCCCGCGCTGAGCACCATGATCCCGGCCGGACCCTGCCTCTGCGCCGGGCTCCTGCTTGCCGCCCTCTGCCCCGCAGCCGCCGCCGAAGGTGGGTGCGAGCAAACCGGGACCGGGGGACACTGGGAGCCGAGGGAGGCGGGTTGGGGGGAAAGGACACAAACACACACACGGGACCGGGAGGACACCGGGCCGCGGGAGCGTCCTTTCGGCGGCGGCAGGACTTTGCACAAAGTTTTGCACGGGGGCGACCGGCACCGGGGGGCACCGGGAGGACGCCGGCGGGGGGGGGGGTGAGCACCGGGCTGCAGGGTCCAGTGTGCTTGGGGGCTGCTCGGTTGAAAGTGACGGAACCGTCCGTTTCCCTCTCCCCCCCAGTCCCCCCCCGCGACTAGTCCCTTCCCGGTGCTCCCTCGGTTCTTCCCGCCGCAGGCAGCACGTCCCCGGTGTCCCCCTGCACGGCGATCGTCCCTGCGGGGCTGGGGGCCAAACTGGGAGGCGCTGGTCGGACTGGGCTGCTTTGCCCGCTGTGCCCCGTCCTACCCGGGGCGGGACGAGCCCCGTCCCTGCTGCCCCGGGAGGAGTTCGGGGAAACCGGTACCGCCCCGAACGGGGACCCCCCCCCCTCCCCCCTCCGTGGCTGCGGCCACGTCCGGGGAAGCGGGGACGGGAGGTGACCCTCGAACTTGCCGGGGTTCCATTCCCGAGGAGGTGTTGGGGAGCAGGGCAGGGAGCGGTGCCCCACGGAGCGGTGGGTGGGTGGGTGGGTGCGTCCCCGTCGCTCCCATCCACATTCTCGACGTGCCGCACCCTGCCCAGCCCGGGAGAGCAACCGGGGAGGGAGCGGGAACAGCCCGGGCAGGAGCCCCGCCGGTCCCGAGGCTTCGGTGGGGCTGAAAGGGAGTGGGGACATAGGGGACGTCAGGGGACAGGGCTGGTGGACACCCCCCCCCGGATGCGCATGAGTAGCCCCAGAAGTGACCAGCAGGGTTTGACCCCACTGCCTGCTGGTGCAGAGATGGGGCGGGGGGGTCGCTGGGTGCCCTCCATTTGTGGCACCCCACAGCTCACCCTGCTGGGAGGGTCTGTGCCAGGAGAGTGCCCGGCTGCAGGCTGGTGTCTCCCCACAGCCCCAAACCCATGCCCGGGGCTGGAGCCATGTCCTGGCTGAAGGGGAGGACCAGCAGCCCCAGCTCGGGAGCGCTGCAGCCGGGGCAGCCCCATGGGCACGCAGCCGATGGGCTTTGGCGACCCGTGGTGGCACTGCCCGCCGGAGTGAGCCACTGCCTGCCCTTCCCGGTGCCCAGCCGGGGACCCGGAGGAGCAGGCAGAGCCAAAGCCCATGGCACAGAGCTGGGATCCCACCAGGATCTGGCCCTGCTGATGCCACTTGCCCATCCTGCTGCCCTTCGCCCTGGCAAAGCCTGTGGCATCCTCTGCCCGCGTTGCAGGGCATCTGAGGGCAAACCTTGAGCTTTGTCTGCCCACGGCCACGGCACAGTTGCCTCCTGAGGGGACCCTCCCACTGCACAGCTGAGGCCACCGAGGTGGGGGGAGAGCTGAACCCCAGATTTCGGGGGGTTTCCCCCTCCCTGGCAGTGCCCAGGGTGGTATCCCTGGCTCTGCGGCCCGGAGGAGGTGGCTGCCAGCCTCGTCCCCTGGCCATGAGGCCGCGAAGGCAGCTGCCAGCACCCGGGGCTGTCACTCAGCCTCTGCGCAGCCGGCAGCCCCCCGCAGCCAAGCACTGCGACACCAACCCCCTGCCCTGGGCAGAGGGCACGGCGCGGCCGCTCAGCCCCCGTGTGCCTCGATGCCCTCCCCCCCTGCCCTGTGCCCAGGGAGAGGGGCTGGTGGCAGCCCGGGGCTGGTGGCACTGGGGGCAGCGCCGGGGCTGTGTTGTGCCGGTGGCGAGGTCGACGCCGGAGCCAGGCTGGTGCGCGGGGGGGGCTGGTCCCGGTGCGGCGGCAGGGTGCCGGGGGCCGCGGGCGCGCCGGGGCTGGGCCGTGCCCGCCAGCCCTGCGTCACCGCTGCTCCCCAAACACGCCCGACCTGAAAAGGCAGTTCCAGCCCGGAGCGGGCGGCCGGGGGCACCGTGCCACCCATGCCCGTGACTCACCTGCCCGGCCCGGAGCCCCGGGCGGGCTCCTGCGACCCCCCTCCCCCTCCCGCCCCCTGCGCCCCCTCGCCCACCCCAACGCCCTCGGCCAGCAGCCCCCCTCGGGACGGGGCCGGCCGAGCCCTGGCAGCCATCGCCGCGCAACAATCGGAGCTTGTCTGGCCGCGGCCCCCCCCGCTCCGGCGTGGGCAGCGCATTCCTGCCCCTGGCCCCCGCTGCGGCCCCCGGCACCGCACGGCCGAGCCGGGTGGGTCCCAGCTTGGCTCCCGCCGCCCGCTGTGGGCACGGGAGTGACATCAGCCCCCGGCTGTGCCCCGTGCGGGGTGCCCGGGGCTCGGTGCCAAGGCGGGAGCCGCCGTGCCGAGAGCGGCGATGCAGGAAGCTCATCGGAAGCTGTTGGGAGCAGCCCCGCAGATAAAACGGCCACCGCCGGACCCTGCTCGGTTTGCTGCGGGGGCGAGGACAGGTTGGGGACCCTCTCTGAGCTCGCCCCCTCCCCAACTCTGTTCCCCCACAGTCTGCACGGGGACCGACATGAAGCTGCTGCATCCCTCCAGCCCCGAGAGCCACTACGAGACCCTGAGGCATCTCTACCAGGGCTGCCAGGTGGTGCAGGGCAACCTGGAGCTCACCTACCTGCCCCCCGACGCTGACACCTCCTTCCTCAAGGTATGCAGGGTTGGGGGGACACACACCTCGGGAGGGACAGCCTGAGGGTCTGGGCTGGTCTCTCACCCCTGCCCACCCCCTCCCCAGGACATCAAGGAGGTGCAAGGCTATGTGCTGATCGCGGAGAACCAAGTGAGGCAGCTGGAGCTGCAGAACCTGCGCATCATCCGCGGCACGCAGCTCTTCCAGGAGCGCTATGCCCTGGCCGTGGTGGGCAACGCTAGCCCCGATGGCACCACAGGGCTGCGCCAGCTGGGCATGCGGCACCTCACAGGTCAGGGACCCCCTCCCCCGCGGTGGTCGTTCCTGGCCTGGGGGTGGCTTAGGGCTGTGGGCTGCTGCTGACGGAGCTGGAAGCTGCGGGGTCCTGCCTGGGGTGGGGACACAGAGTTGCTGCCTCTGCTTAGTCCCTGCCTGGAGCTTTATGTCCCTGCCTGTGGCTGGGGGCGTCCCCGTGAGGCTCCAGGTCCCTGCTCATGTCTGGGAGTCCTCAGGGGATTTCAGGACCCCCTCCTCACGCCCATGCTGACCCCCCCCCCCCTCCCCGTCCCCCTTTCCCCACGCAGAGATCCTGAAGGGGGGGGTGCGCATCGAGAGGAACCCCCAGCTCTGCTTCCAGGAGACCATCCTCTGGTCGGACATCTTCCACCGCTACAACGAGCTCCGTGCCCACGTCCAAGTGGAGAGCACCCGCACCCGCAGCTGTGAGCGCCCCAACCCTGCCCAGGGAGGGGGGACAAGGGGGTCTTGGGGGGGTTTCCAGCCCCCCACCCCGGTGGCACTGCCCACTGACGGCTTCCCCCTGGCGCAGGTCCGGACTGCCGGGCGCTGTGTGCCGAGGGGCACTGCTGGGGTGAGGAGCCACAGGACTGCCAGACCTGTGAGTATGGAGCCCACAGCCCCCCACTTGGGGACCCCCAGAGCTGCGCCCCCCACAGGCCCTTCCAAAAATCCCTGGGAATTCTGTGTCCCTGCCCCGCTGCCCCCTGTTTGCCACCTGAGAGCGGCTGCCCCCTCCTCTTGCTCCCCTCCCAGCACCCCAGAATCCCTGCCCTGGAGATCCCCTGCTTGTCCCCCCCAAATCCCTTCCCCTTTTGACCTCTGCTTGGCACCCAAACCCCTGCCCCAGACATGCCTAAAATGCCTGCCCTGGGTGGCCTCTTCTTACACCCCCAGAGCCCTGCTCTGGGGTTCCCCATTTGGCCCCACAAATCCCTGCCCCACTGCCCCCACTTGGCACCCAAATCCCCACCCCAGGACCCTCTCCCCCCCTTCCTTACCCTGGGAACCCACCTACTCCCCAGCTCCTCATCCTGGGGACCCCCACATCCCCGTCCCTACTGTGTCCCTATCTTCACCCTCTCCCCGGGCAGTGACCAACAGCATCTGCCACGGCTGCCCACGCTGCAAGGGCAAGAAGCCCACGGACTGCTGCCACGAGCAGTGTGCCGCCGGCTGCACCGGCCCCAAGCACTCCGACTGCCTGGTGAGCACCGGGAGGGGGCACCAGGCACCCGGGGGAGGTCCTACCAGGGTCTCACACCGCTTGTGCCCCACCTCAAGGCGTGCCTGAACTTCAACCGGAGCGGGATCTGCGAGCTGCACTGCCCCCCCCTCGTCATCTACAACTCAGACACCTTCGAGTCGGTGCCCAACCGCGACGGGCGCTACACCTTCGGTGCCAGCTGCGTCAGCCAGTGCCCCTGTGGGTACCACACCGCTGCGGGGGGGGCTGCTTGGGCTGGGCCTGTGGGCAGCCCGGGCTGATGGGAGGTGTCCCTGCCCGCGCCAGGGGGGTTGGAGCTGGAGGATCTTGAAGGTCCCTTCCAACCCGAAGCGTTTGGTGAGGCGGTGAGGAGCTACCCGCGGTGCTGAGCTTCCCCTCTCTGCCCACCCCCTCCCCAGACAACTACCTTGCCACCGAGGTGGGGTCCTGCACCCTGGTGTGCCCCCAGAACAGCCAGGAGGTGACAGTCAACAACGTCCAGAAGTGTGAGAAGTGCAGCAAGCCCTGCCCGGAGGGTGAGCAGCTCCCCACCGGCACCCGGGGCAGGGGAGGCTCTCCGGGGGTGCGCGGTGGGGGCTGGCGGTGCCTTGGGGGTGTCCCTCCAAGGCTGGCAGGGGCAGGAGCGGTGAGTGGGTTTGGGGAGGGAGTTGGGGGGGGTCCCAGCAGAGCACCCCAAGCCTTGCTGTGCTCCCCCCACCCCAGTGTGCTATGGGCTGGGAGTGGATTTCCTCAAGGGCGTCCGCGCCGTGAACGCCTCCAACATCCAGCACTTCAGTGGCTGCACCAAGATCTTCGGCAGCTTGGCCTTCCTGCCAGAGACCTTTGAGGGGTAAGTGCCCTCTGCCCCCACCCCACAGCCACTGCCACCCCCACCAGGACCCCCTCCCCCCCCCCCAAGCCTCAACTTCCCTCCTACCCCTGGCAGGGACCCTAACACCACCACCCCACCCCTGGACCCCAAACTGCTGCGGATCTTCGAGAGCCTGGAGGAGCTGACAGGTGAGAGCCAGGGGCGTTGGGTGGGGGGCTCAGATGTAGGGCTGGGGGGGCACAGGGTGGTGACACAGCCCTTGGCTCCCCACAGGCTTCCTCTACATCGCTGCTTGGCCTCCTGACCTGCAGGACCTGGGGGTCTTCCAAAACCTGCGTGTGATCCGGGGGCGAGTGCTGCACAAGTGAGCAGGGATGGGGGCCTGGGGGAGGGGACGTGGACAGAGTGGGGGTGAGGGAGCATGGGGTGGGGGTGAAGGAGGACGGGGTGGGGGTGGCGGGGGAGGGGTCCACGCTGCTGACCTGGCACTGTCTTGGCAGCGGTGCCTACTCCCTGACGCTGCGGGACCTGGCGGTGCGGGCGCTGGGGCTCCGTGCCCTGCAGGAGATCAGCAGTGGGATGGTCCTGGTGCACCACAACCCCCAGCTCTGCTTCCTGCAGAAGGTGCCATGGGGCAGCATCTTTCGCCACCCTCGCCAGAGACTCTTCCAGGCCCACAACAAACCCCCCGAGCAGTGCGGTGAGCAAGCGGCCACGGCGGGTGGGGCTGGGGGGTAGGGGGCGGGGGGGAGCCGGTAGACCTCCCCCCACCCCCCCCAGCCCTCATTGCTCCCTTCCCCCCCCCCCGCAGAGAGCGAGGGGCTGGTTTGCTTCCACCTCTGTGCCCAGGGGCACTGCTGGGGGCCCGGCCCCACCCAGTGCGTGGCCTGCGAGCGGTTCCTGCGCGGCCAGGAGTGCGTCGCCTCCTGCAACCTCCTGGATGGGTGAGCGGCAGCAAGCCCCGGGGTGGGCAGAACCCTGCCCCCCACCCGCTGTGGGGGAGGGGTCCGGCAGCCTGCCCCCACCCAACGCCTCCCTTTGCCCCGGCAGAGCCGTCCGGGAGCACGCCAACGGCACGCGGTGCCTGCCCTGCCACCCCGAGTGCCAGCCCCAGAACGGCACCGAGACCTGCTTCGGATCGGTGAGGGCGGGGAGGACACGGGGAGGGGGTCAGGGGGGTGCCCAGAGGTGCCAGGGTGCCTCACACAGCCCCTCACCCCCCCACAGGAGGCAGACCAGTGCGTGGCTTGTGCCCACTACAAGGACGCGCAGCAGTGCGTGCGGCGCTGCCCCAGCGGGGTGAAGGCTGACGCCTCCTTCGTGCCAGTCTGGAAGTACCCCGATGAAGATGGCATCTGCCAGCTCTGCCCCACCAACTGCACCCACTCGTGAGTCAGGGAGTGGGAGGGAGAGTCTGGGTGGGCGCAGGCAGGGGGCTGCTGACCAGGCGGCCGCTGCACGTTGTGCCCCCAGGTGTACCATCCGGGACGAGGACGGCTGCCCGGTGGACCAGAAGCCAAGGTAGGAGTGTGGGTACCCTGTGCCACCCTGGGTGCCTCAGGGGCTCCTCCAGCTCTGCCCCCTCCCCACCTCATCTGACCTGGAGGTGTTCAAAGCCGGGTTGGATGAGGCCTTGAGCCACCAAGCCTAGCTGAGAGGGGTCCCTGCCCCCGCGGCAGGGGGTTTGGAGTAGCTGAGCTCTCGGCTGCCTTCCAACCTGAGCCCTGCTGTGTCACCACCTCCCCAACGCTGTCCCCTCCTGTGCCACAGCCAGGCCACCTCCATCATTGCTGGCGTGGTTGGGGCTCTGCTGGTCGTGGTCCTGCTGCTCAGCACCGTGGTCTGCGTCAAGCGCCGGCGGCAGCAGGAGCGGAAGCACACCATGAGGCGCCTGCTGCAGGAGACTGAGGTGGGCACACTGGCACCTGCCACCCTCCCAGGGCTCGGGGGGACACAGCACAGACCCCTCCCAGTGCCAGGCAGGTGCCAAGAGGCTGACCCTTCTCACCCCTCAACTGAGAGAGTTGGGGCTGTTCAGTCTGGAGAGGAGAAGGCTCCCAGGAGACCTTCTTGTGGCCTTCCAGGCTCTGAAGGGGGCTCCAAGAAAGCTGGGGAGGGACTTTTGAGGGTGGCAGGGAGGGATAGGACTGGGGGGATGGGACAGAAATAGAAATGGGCAGATGGAGATTGGATGTCAGGAAGAAGCTCTTCCCCATGAGGGTGGTGAGAGACTGGCACAGGCTGCCCAGGGAGGTGGTGGAAGCCTCATCCTCATCCCTGGGGGGTTTTAGGGCCAGGCTGGAGGTGGCTGTGAGCAACCTGCTGTAGTGTGAGGTGTCCCTGCCCATGGCAGAGGGTTTGGAACTGGCTGAGCCTTGAGGTCCCTTCCAACCCTGACCCTTCTGTGGTTCTGTCTGTGCCCTGCAGCTGGTGGAGCCACTGACCCCCAGCGGAGCCCTCCCCAACCAAGCCCAGATGAGGATCCTCAAGGAGACAGAGCTGAAGAAGGTGAAGGTCCTGGGCTCCGGCGCTTTCGGCACTGTCTATAAGGTGAGGGCCAGTTGGGTGCCAGCAGGGGGCTGGGGCACCAGCGCGCTCCCTGCTCTGCACCCCCTCACCCCCCTCCCCCCTCCCCAGGGCATCTGGATCCCCGATGGGGAGAGCGTGAAGATCCCGGTGGCCATCAAGGTGCTGCGGGAGAACACATCGCCCAAGGCCAACAAGGAGATCCTGGACGTGAGTGTGCCAGCGGTGCCAGGGGGCCAGCGGGCAGCCCCTCGCCCGCCTTGACCGTCCCCCCCCCAACCCTGCCCCACAGGAGGCCTACGTGATGGCAGGGGTGGGCAGCCCCTACGTGTCCAGGCTGCTGGGCATCTGCCTGACCTCCACGGTGCAGCTGGTGACGCAGCTGATGCCCTACGGCTGCCTGCTGGACTATGTGCGGGAGAACAAGGACCACATCGGCTCCCAGGACCTGCTCAACTGGTGTGTGCAGATCGCCAAGGTAGGGCAGGGAGGGCGGCACCCGGGCTGGGGGCGGCCCTGCAGGCCCTGGGGGACGAGCTGAGAGGTGCCACCCGCAGGGGATGAGCTACCTGGAGGAGGTGAGGCTGGTGCACCGGGACCTGGCGGCTCGCAACGTCCTGGTCAAGAGCCCAAACCACGTCAAGATCACCGACTTCGGGCTGGCACGGCTGCTGGACATCGATGAGACCGAGTACCACGCCGATGGGGGCAAGGTGGGGGCCCGGGGGGACAGTGCTGGGGGACAGCCAGCGCCACCCCCACGCCCCGGCCCCGCTCACACCTCTCTGCCCCTGCCCCAGGTGCCCATCAAGTGGATGGCTCTGGAGTCCATCCTGCGCCGGCGCTTCACCCACCAGAGCGACGTCTGGAGCTACGGTAGGTGCGGGTGGGCACATCCCTGGGCACCTCGGCGGCCCGAGGTGGGGCTCAGCACCACCCCCGTGTGTGTGTGTGTCCCCCTCCGGCCTCCAGGTGTCACCGTGTGGGAGCTGATGACCTTTGGGGCCAAGCCCTACGACGGGATCCCGGCGCGGGAGATCCCTGACCTGCTGGAGAAGGGCGAGAGGCTGCCGCAGCCTCCCATCTGCACCATCGACGTCTACATGATCATGGTGAAATGTACGGGGGAAGGGAAGGGCACAAGGGCCTGGGGAGGGGGCGTGGTGGCGCTGCCACCTCGGCCCTGACGGCTTCCCTCCCCTCCCCGTCGCTTCTGCCCCAGGCTGGATGATCGACTCCGAGTGCCGGCCCAAGTTCCGGGAGCTGGTGACCGAGTTCTCCCGCATGGCCAGGGACCCCCAGCGCTTCGTGGTCATCCAGGTGGGTGGCTCCCCCGTGGGTCCCAGCAGCACAGGATCTTAGGGGTGGGAAGGGACCTCCTGAGATCGAGTCCAAACCCCTCTGCCAGAGCAGGAGCAGAGAATCCAGCACAGGTCACACAGCACCGCAGCCGGAGGGGTCTGGGAAGGCTCCAGAGGAGACCTCTCTGGGCAGCCTGCTCCAGGGCTCTGTGAGCCTCACGGTGGAGAAGTTCCTCCTCCTGCTGAGGTGGAACCTCCTGTGCTGCAGTTTCCATCCACTGCCCCTTCTCCTGTCCCAGGGTGCAGAGCCTGCCCCGTCCCTGCTGCCCCCCAGCCCTCTGATACTGGCAGGCATTGATCAAATCCCCTCTCAGTCTTCTCCCTGGGTCCTGTGCCCCTCCCCAGTGTGGGCACTGCCCTCATTCCTTCCCCCTCCCCCTCCAGAACGACATGGTCGGGCTGCCCAGCTCCATGGACAGCACTTTCTACCGGGCCCTGCTGGACGAGGAGGACATGGACGACCTGGTGGACGCCGAGGAGTACCTGGTCCCTCACCAGGGCTTCTTCAGCGCCGAGACCTCCACCACCTACCGCAGCCGCATCTCCTCCACGCGGGTAGGTGGGATGGGGGGGACCCGGCTGGGAGCCTCCCCCCGCCTTGGCACCGCCCCCGCCCGGGGGTGTGTGAGATGTAAAGTCCCTTCCGTGCCGCCCGGCTGCGGGCACCGGGGGAGGGTCCCCGGTGCGGGCTGCGAGTGCCCAACGCTGTGTCCGTTCTGCCCCCAGAGCACAGTGGAGACCCCGGCGGACGTGGAGGAGGGCGAGGGCTTGGCTGCCTTCCCCTTCCCCCCGCAGGGCCTGGGGGAGGGGCCAGAGAGCTCCGTGCCAGAGGTGCCCGAGGGGGACAGCGTGGCCAAGGTGGCCCTGCAGAGCCCCTCGGGGCGGGAGCCCAGCACCCTGCCGCGGTACAGCGAGGACCCCACCGGGCTGGTGGCCGAGGAGAGCGAGAGCCCGGACCCTGAGAGCTTCACCCCCCCAGCAGCCCACCCCCCCGTGCCAGGTAGGAGCCTGTGCAGCCTCCCTGGGGGCTGCCCAACTGCGCCGGCACCCAGGCTGGCCGCGGTGGTCCCCAACGTGCCCCTGCCCCCTGCAGAGTACGTGAACCAGGCCGGGGAGCAGTGCCCCTCGCCCCGGCAGCCCTGCCCGCCCCCATCCCCCCCGGACAAGCCCAAGGGGCACCAGGGCAAGAACGGGCTGATCAAGGAGGCCAAGCACCCCTGCCCAGGCTCCTTCACCCACGCCGTGGAGAACCCCGAGTACCTGGCACCCCCCGGGCCGCCTGCCCCCTTCAGCCAGGCTTTCGACAACCCTTACTACTGGAACCAGGACCCCCTGAAGGCTGCCAGCCCCGAGGGTGGCCCTGGCACGACGCCCACGGCCGAGAACCCCGAGTACCTGGGGCTGGCTGGCCCCGAGGACGCCGTGGTGTAGGGCTGGGGGTCGCGGACAGACAGACCCCCCCCCTCAACTTCGCCGAGGCAGCTCGGGGAGGGACAGTGAGTGGCCAGGCCGGAGGCTGCGCCCTCTGCCTGCGGTGCCAAGGGCTGGCAGCGGCCAGGGAGAGCCCAGGACGCTGTGGGCCAGCAGCGTGGGGACGGGCAGGGGTCACCCTCTGTGCCGGGGGGGCGCCGGCGGCCCCCAAGCCAGGCTGGGCCGGACGGTGCAGACCGCGAGCAGGAGCAGCTCAGCCTGGAGCAGGGCACCGTGAGGTCATCTCGGCAGCTGCTCAGCCACCTCCCCGGGGCTGTCCTGCTCTGGCTCATCCCATGGCCACGGCCACCACTGCCACCCTCCTCCCCCGGCGCCAGCGCAGCGCCGGGACTCACGGACTTGCACTGAGAGCAGAGGGAGGCTGGGCTGTGCCCCAGCTCCTCCCGGAGCCTTCTGAAGCCCCCTGATGTATATTTGATAACTGTACATGGTTGGTTTTTTTGATACTCCCTTGGTCTGTGTGCTTCTCTCCTCGGCCTGGCCCCAGGGCAGCCAGCTCTGGCTCCTGGGCACTGTCCTGGCCCCAGCACGAGGGCCAAGGTCGTGGCTGTGAGGGTGGCAGAGGCCTGCAGCAGGCTGCCCACAGAGGTTGTGGAGTTTCCTTCTCTGGAGAGCTTCCAGCCCCAGCTGGACACTGTGCTGCTGGGCAAGCTGCTGTGGGTGCCCTGCTGGAGCAGGGGGGGTGGATTGGGTGATCTCCAGAGGTCCCTTCCAGCCTCCACCACGCTGGGGACTCTGTGCCCTGGGGGCAATCCTGTCCTGTCTCTCCTGGCCTCAGCTGCCAGCAGCAAAGGGCA
Source organism: Dryobates pubescens (assembly GCF_014839835.1). NCBI lineage: Eukaryota > Metazoa > Chordata > Aves > Piciformes > Picidae > Dryobates > Dryobates pubescens. The sequence continues at coordinate 1,181,534 of NC_071647.1, read as the reverse complement.
GGACCCACTTCACCTGGAGGGTAAAAGTCCTGCTCTCCCCTGGCTGCCAACCAAGGGTAGGGCAAGCAGGAGCTGACCTAACCCTGCTTCCACACCTCAGTGCCCATGTGCCACCCCCTGCCCACGCTGCAGGGGCCACGGAGAGGCCAACGTTCTCCTGTGTCCTTTATTGAGTGCCAGGCTGCTGCCTCGATACACAGCACAGAATAAACAGGGGCCCCTCTGCCAGCTCAGCCACCCCATGGCCAGGGGCAGGAGGTGTGGCAAGCAAGAGCTGAGAGCCTGAGAACAGGGCTGGGGGGGGACATTCATGGCTGTTCAATCACCTCCTTGGCCGTGGGGACAGAGCTGAGCAGGGGTTCCCATGGCTGGCCCGGGGCAGCTGGTCCCTGCTGCCCTCAGCCTGGGTTAAAGAGTGACAGGAGAGGCTTTAATCATTAACAAACCACACTCAGGCTTACACCAAGTGGTTTCTCCAGAGCTTTGGAGCTGCAAGATCCCCTCCACCACCCAGCCTGGCACCTCCAAGGGATGGGCAAAGTGTTCACAGATTAGGGACACCCCCCACCCCAAATCCTCAGGGGCTGAGGGAGGGGAGAGCCTCTCCCTGTGCTGCTGGGCAGGGGGGAGAGGCAAAGGCAGGCAGGGGGGGTGCCCCACGCCACAGCTGCACCCCACAGCAGGTCAGGCACGGCAGGGATAGGACCCAAAGGGATGGGCCACAACTGCCCCCACCCCAGCAGGGCCAGCCCAGTGAGAGCAGTGGCACAGCTCTGCCCAGCCCAGCTCTGAGCCCTGGTGCCAGGGTGGCATCCCCAGGGCAGCTCCTCCCGCTCCGGCAGTCCCCCGACGTCCCTGGCCGTGCAGGAGGCTAATGGAGGTGGTGAGGAGCAAGGCTGGGGGGCAGTGGCAGACCCCAGCCGGGCAGGGGGCTACAGGATGACGCAGGGGGGGCGGCTGTTGGTGATCTTCTCCAGGGGTTCTCCATTCCTGGCCCTGCGAATGGCTTCGATCAGCTGCGGAGACAGAGGGCAGGGGTCGTGCTCTGGGCCAGCTGCTGGGGGGACACACAGGGGCTGGGGGCACCCAAGGAGACGACAGAGGGAGCTCAGGCAGTGCCAAACCGTGGCCAGGCCGAGGAGGGAGCTCCAGGAGCTGTCCCTGCTCTCCCCACACGAGCAGCAGCTCAGGCTCACACCGCAGCCAGGCCTGGGGCAGGTCCTAGCAGGGTGGATGGAAGGGGAACGCCCAAGGGGATCGTGAGGCTTCAGCAGAGCTTGGGCAGAGCTGGAGGGTGGTGAAATGGAGACACTGAGGGGCAAGAACAGTCAGAGAGGAGCCCACTGCAAAGCCCAACCTCCCCCTGGCCCCCAGGGAGGACCCCAGCTGGGTACTTACATCCTTCTCGTAGGGAAAGCCTCCGTTCTCCAGCTTGGAGAAGACCAACTGCCCATTGATCTCGATCTCAAAGGCACCTTCAAAGCAGACAGAGCTGAGCTGGGAGCTGTGCCCCTGCCCTCTGTGGTGCCACCAAGCCCCACACCCGGCCTGCAGCCACCCCAAGCCCCGGCACAAGCGTGCAGGCGGCAGAATCCCCCCGGTGGTACCCCCAGAGCGCACCCTGAGGAGCAGGCTGGCAGAGCACCCACAGAGAGCTGCCTGGGGGAGTCCTGCCCTGCTCCTGGCACACCCTCAGGCTCTGCACCCCAGAAGAGCCCTGGTGAGGAGCAGCCCCTGCCACCCACAAGTGGGGCACAACCCTTAGCCCCACAGCAAGGTTTCACCCAGCCCTGGGGGGGGGGGGGTGCAGGCTGGGGTCAGCTCAGCTGCAGTGACCCTGGCATGGCACTGGGCACGGCAGGGACCCTCACCTGTGCCCCCCAGCCTGGACTCGATCTCGATGTCGGGGTACTCCTCCTTCACAGCGCTTGCCAGCTCCTGGTAGGTGGCCTCGAAGCCGCAGGGCTCGCTGGGTGTGGGGAGGAGCAGCTGAGAGCTGTGGCGTGGGGCCAGCACCCCTGGCCCAGGCACCCCCCACCCAACCCTTCCGTCTCCTGCGCCCCCAAAATCTCCAGAGCCCCCCATCAGTGACCCTTCCCCAGCCCCCCCAGCCCCCTGCTGCTCCTCACAAGCCCCCAGCTCCTGCGCTCCTCAGCCCTCTACACGCCCCCATCCCCCCCATACCCCATTCCCCTCTCACCCACCCACTCCTCATCACCCCAACTCCCCCACACTCTGCAGACCTCCCCCCCTGTAGCCCCTTCCTCACCCTCCCAGCCCTCACCTACCTGAAATCCCTCCCCGTCCCCCTTCCCCCAGTTTCTACCCCTGGCACCCCAGTATCCCCCAGCCCCTCCGCTTCCCACACGCCGCCGGAGGCTCACTCGCCCCCCCTCCATTCATCCGGTTTATCGCCGCCGCCGTGACCTCCCTCCCCCCACCCCCGGCGGCGGAGCGGCACCGGGGGCAGGAGGCCGGGCCCGGCGCTCACCAATACTCCACCACGATGTGGACCCTCCGCCCGGCCTCGGCCCCGGCCCCAGCCCCCGCCTCGGCCCCGCCGCTCATCGCCGCCGGTGCCGCCGCTCCGCCGCCGCTTCCGGGTGCGGCCACGTGACGCAGCACTTCCGGCTGCGCTGCGCCCGCGGCTCCGGGCGGGCCGCGCTGCGCCACCTGCTGGCGGGAGGAGAGAACGGCAGCGGCGCAGCGGCGACCCGCAAGGATCCCCCCGCGTGGGGACCCCGTGAAGCCCGCACCGACCCCGCGGAGACCCTACTGACCCCCGTGGAGCCCACGTTAAACCCCGTAGGGGTCCCGCTGATCCCCGTGGGGACCCCGCGGGCAGGCACCGACCCCCGCAGCGGCTCTAACGTCCCGTGCGGAACCCCCCAGACCCATGGCGCCATCGCTGCCTCTCATGGGACCCCCCACGACCTCCTCGTGGGAGTCCGATAGAGACAGACCCCAGGGGATCACCCACGGGCCCATAAGACCCCCTCCCCCCGAAGCCTTCAGCATCCCCCACAGGGACACCCTGAACCCCCCATGAGGACCCCTCTGGGGAATCTGCAGCGTTATGGGACCCCAAGCACCCCGTGGGGACCCCCACCGCCCCTGTGGGGACACTCGCAGCTCTTCTGGGGACACCCAGAGGGTACCCTACCCTCTGTCCCCACGGGACCTCTAGAGATCCCCTAAAGGACTCCCACACATCCCATTGGGACCCCCCTGATCCCACAGCCCCCTCCATGGGATGCCCACACCCCTCCAAAGCCCAGGTCACTCTGCCACCTCCATGAGACCCCCCCCGAGACCCACCCCATGGGTGGCTCCCCACTTCCCCCAGTCTCTGAGCTGACCCCATGGGACCTCCCCCACTCCATGGGGCCCTTCCAGCCCCCCCAACATGTGGGGGTCCCACAGCCCAAGCCCCCCAACCCTGACCCCTGAGACCCCTGAAGGGGAGAGATGGGGCAGGCTGGGATTCACCAGCACCCCGTTCCCCCCCCCCCCCCCCCATTTCCTGACTCCCCCCAACTCTGCTCCCCCCCCCCCCCCACCTTAGCTGCTCCTGGGGTCACCCCCAGTGCATTGTGGGAAACTCCCCATCACCGCTGCGGGGTCCGGGATGAGGGGCTGGGGGGCGGGGGGGGAGGGGGGGCCGGGACCATTCCCGCTGGCACAGGGCCAGGCTGGATGCCCCACGCTGGGGCCGAGGGGCTGGAGGGGGGCACCCTTGGGTGGCGGGGGGGCCCGGGAGCCGGGAGCCAGGCGGGCGGCCCCCAGGGGGATGATGTCAGGCGGGGGCGGGAGCTGGCGCAGGTAGATAAAGCCAAGGGAGAACAGGAATCCCCGGTCCGGCGGGAGGGTGGCAGGACGCGGCGGGCGCCCGCAGGTAGGAACGGGGCTGGGGTGGGGGCCCCCCTGCGCCGTGGGGCCGCTGGCCCTCCCTGGATGTCAACCTCACCCCACCAGCATCACCCCAGCCCCCTAACCCCCCCCTCCAAGCTGTACCCCTGTCCCTTCCTTCCCACCTTCCTCCCGGCTCTTCCTCCTCCTCTGCCTCCCCGGCACAGCCTCGCTGCTTCTACAGCCTCCATGCCTCCAGCCCTGCAGCCCCCGGGGGTCTGGCAGCCCTGTCCCACCACCCAGGCACCCACCGGGACCCCTGCCCACAGATGGGGGTCCCGGGACCCTGCCTCATAGCTCTGGTAGCCCTGGCAACCCTTGCCCTACAGCTCTGGTGGCCCTGGGAACCTGTCCCTTAACCCTGGTGGCCCCCAGTCCCCCCTCCTCTCTAGCCCTGGTGGCCCTGGAACCTCACCCCAGAGCCTCAACATCCCCCAGCCCCCCTGCCCCACAGTTCTGCTGGCCCTGGGACCCCATCCCTTAAACCTGGTGGTCTTGGGACCCTGTCACCTAAACCTGGTGGCCCTGGCTGCCCTGCTCCATAGCCCTGGTGCCCCTGGTGCCCAGCTCTATACCCCCAACACCCTCCAGTCCCCCAGCCCATATCCCTGGTGCTCCATAGCCACCAGCCCCCAGGGACACTTGGTGTGTCCCCCCCCCATCATCACCACCCTGTCAGTGCCCTGTCACAGCCAGCAGGCCAGGGCTGGCATCGGGGTGACCCGAGGCCACCACGATGGGCTGGCAGGTTGGTGACAGGGCTGTGCCACTGTCCCAGGGCCTCCTGGGGTCCCCATCTGTCACATCCCCTCCCGTGTCCCCTGGGCTGGCCCTGCAGCATGTCCCCCCACGAGCAGCATCACCCCACTTGACCCCTGGTGCCCCCCCCCGGTGCCCCTGTGTCACCCTAGGGCCTGGCCAGGCAGGGAGACCCCAGCCCAGCCCCCCAGGTGGGAGCAGAAGATCCGAACTGGAGGGGCAGGGACGTGGCACAGCCGGGGGTGGGCTGGGGACGGCGGTGGCAGTCGCATGATGGCATCAGTGCTGCCTGGCCATGGACTTGGACCCGGAGCTGGCCACAGGACAGGGCCAGGCCCGGGGCTGGGCACAGGGTGAATGATTAACCTGGCCCCGTGTGGCACCCCGGCGGCGGTGGGGCCCCACGTGGCTGTGCCCGTGACCACCCAGTGCCACCGGCAGTGCCACCGGCACGGCCACGGCCACGCCTGCATTACGTGTGCCACGTGCCAGGCAGCCCCACGCCAGCCTGGCACTGGAGCTGGCTGTGCCCAGCCGTGCCTAGCGGTGCCAAGCTGTGCCAAGCGGTGCCCAACCATGCCTAGCAGTGCCAAGTTGTGCCCAGCTGTGCCTAGCGGTGCCCAGCTGTGCCCAGCCATGCCTAGCGGTGCCAAGCTGTGCCAAGCGGTGCCCAACCGTGCCTAGTGGTGCCAAGTTGTGCCCAGCTGTGCCTAGCAGTGCCAAGTTGTGCCAAGCTGTGCTGAGCCGCACCGAGTGGAGCTGAGCCACACCAAGCTGCGCTGAGCTGTACTGAGCCATGCCAAGCTGTGCCACGCTGTGCCACGGCAGGGCTGGCTGCTGTTGTGTATCAGTTTGGGGCTGGCACAGGAGCGCTGGTCGGTGCTCGCAGCCCCCCCCCCAGCGCGGTGGCACCGTGTGGGTGCTGGCAGCGGCTGCTGGGTGGAGGCGCAGGGTGCAGCGCGGGGGCTTGTGCCCGGTGGATGGGCTCGGGGCCGTTCCCACGGCGGGCGCGGGCACCGGCTCCCTCGCCCCCGGCCTCCCAGCGCGGCCGCCCCGGTCCGGATGCCAGCGTGGTGAGGTGGAGCTGGGAGCGGCTGCCAGAACTGGTTTGGCCGGACCCGAGGAGGTGTCTGGGCTGGGCCACCGCCGTGCTCCGCTTCCTGCTCCCGCCGGCGCCGTGCTTGGCATGGCACGGCTCAGCCCGGCGGAGCTCAGCCTGGCACGGCTCAGCCCGGCGGAGCTCAGCCTGGCACGGCTCAGCCCGGCGGAGCTCAGCCTGGCACGGCTCAGCCCGGCGGAGCTCAGCCTGGCATGGCTCAGCCTGCTACAGCTCAGACCGGTAAAGCTCAGCCTGCTACAGCTCAGCCCAGCAAAGCTCAGCCTGGCACAGCTCAGCCCGGCAAGGCTCAGCCTGGCACGGCTCAGCCTGGCAAAGCTCAGCTCGGCCCAGCTCAGCCCAGCTCTTTTTGGCCCATTTTGGCTCAGCCCAACTCATCTTCCCCAGCTTGGTGGGGCTCATCCGGACCCCCGCAGGGTGCAGGGTGCCAGGGGCAGGTGGTGCTGAGTCACCTCGCCCGGCGCTGACTCACCACTTGTCTGGGCGCCGGCAAAACACCACGGGGATGGGTGCCAAGGGTGGGCAGCACCTGGCAGCAGCCTGGCACCGGCTGCCTGCAGCGTGTGGAGCCGGCGCCGGGCGCTGTGCCCCGTGGGGGCTGCCCTGCAGATGAGGACCCAGAGCTTTGTGCCAGGCAGGCCCTGCTCTCTTCCCCCCAGATGATGCCATGGACGGGGGGGCTCAGCCGAGCTGCCCCCGGGAGCCCCCCGGGCCGGACGGTGTGGAGCAGGAGGGGGTCCCCAGCGAGCGGGATGGGGGCGAGGGCCCCCCCGAGGTCAAGCGCTCCCAGCCCCTCTTCATCCACGGCTGCAGGTGGGCGGGGCCGGGGGGTGCCAAGGGGGGGGGGGAGGGTCCAGTGGTGTTGGGGGTGCAGGAGGTGGCGCTGGGCGGTCCGTGGGTGCTCAGCCCCTGTGTGCCCGCAGCCGGCAGCTGGCAGAAGAGGAGCCTCGAGCCTCGTCGCTGCCCAGCATCCCCAACCCCTTCCCCGAGCTCTGCAGCCCCTCCAACTCGCCCATCCTCAGCAGCCCGGCCCTGGGCCAGGGACCCCCCCGGGAAGGTGTCTCCCACGTGAGTCTGGGGGCAACAGGCTGGAGATAGGGGGGAGGGGGGTGCTTGGCTCCTGGGGGGTCTAGGAACCCTACCCAACAGCTCTGGTGGCCTTGGGACCATGTCCTGCAGCCCTGGTGACCCTGGGACCCCTTCTCTTAGCCCTATAGTGGTCATGATCCCCTACAGCCTTGGTGGCCCCGGGACCCCATCCCAGAGCCCCAGAATCCCCCCCAGTCCCCTGCCCCACAGTCCTGCCGGCCCTGGGACCCCATCCCTTAAACCTGGTGGTCCTGGGACCCTATCCTCTAAGGGCAGTGGCCCTGGTCCCTTTGCTGCCTAACCCTGGTGGCCCTGGACCCCTTGTCCCCAGCTCCGTTTGTCCCAAAGCTCAGGGACGCCTGGTGTCCCCACACCACCATCACCCCCACAGCTGGGGTCACCCGAGGTCATGGGGACGGGCTGGCAGGTCGGTGGCAGGGCTGTGCCACTGCGTCACCCTGGCACAGCCTCTCTGGCACAGCCAGGGTGGGCGAGCAGGGACGGAGCCGAGGACTCACAGGGGTGGGACCGGACGGGGCAGGGACGGGGGACCAGGACAGGCTGGGGACAGCGGTGGCCTCCCCGCCGGCAGGTGGTGAAGGTGTTCGGCGAGGACGGCGCCTGCCGCTCCCTGGAGGTGTCGGCTGGCACCACGGCTCGGCAGCTCTGCGAGACCCTGGTGCGGAGGACGCGGGCGCTGCAGGACCACAGCTGGGCACTGGTGGAGCTGCACCAGCACCTGGCCCTGGGTGAGCTGCTGGCACCGAGGCGGCACGGCGCGGCGCGGCACGGCCCGGCGCGGCACCGGGCGCCCCCCCGGGCGCCCCGCTGAGCCCTGTCCCCGCGCAGAGCGGTGCCTGGAGGACCACGAATCGGTGGTGGAGGTGCAGAGCTCCTGGCCCCCGGGCGCCGACAGCCGCTTCGTGTTCCGCAAGAACTTCGCCAAGTACGAACTGTTCAAGAGCAACGCGGTACGAGGCCACCCCGGCGCGGCCCGCGGGCGCTCGGCGGGCCCGCGGGCACCCTGAGCACCCCGTGGGCACCCTGAGCACCCCACGGGTCTCCCCTAACCCCTTCTGTCCTCCCTCCCCTCCCCTCCCCTCCCAGCAGTCCCTCTTCCCCGAGGTGATGGTGTCCAGCTGCCTGGAGGCGAATAAGAGCATGGCACACTCCGAGCTCATTCAGGTATGGGGCCACCAGATGTGCCATGGGGACCTCAGTGTGCCATGGGGACCCTGCTCTGCCATGTAGACCCCGGGGGGACCCCATTGTGCCATGGGCACCTCGCTGCACCATGGGGATCCTGCCGTGCCCTGGGTACCCTGCAGCGCTGTGGAGAGCTCACCATGCCACAGGGACTCTGTTGTGCCATGGGTTCCCTGCCTTGCCATGAGGATCCTGGCATGCCATGGGAGCCCTGTTGTGCCATGGTGACCTCACAGGGCTGCCACAGAGATCTCACCATGCCATGGGGATCCTGCTGTGCCATGGGGATCCTGCTGTGCCATGGGGACCTCACCATGCCATGGGGACCTCACCATGCCATGGGGACTCGGCTGTGCCGTGGGTTTCCGGCTGTGCCAGGGGGTCTCGGCTGTGCCAGGGGGACTCTGCTGTGCCAGGGACACCCCACTGTGCCCCTCAGCCTTCCTCTCCCCCCCCCCAGAACTTCCTCAACTCGGGGAGCTGCCCCGAGGTGCAGGGCTTCCTGCAGCTGCGGGAGGCTGGCCGCAAGGTCTGGAAGCGTTTCCACTTCTCCCTGCGCCGCTCGGGGCTCTACTACTCCACCAAAGGCACCTCCAAGGTGAGCTGCAGCTGGGAGCTTGGCTGCAGGTGGGGGCTGCCATGGGACCAGCTCTGATGTGTGTCCCCCCCCCCTCCCCACCTCTCCCCTGCCCCAGGACCCCCGGCACCTCCAGTACTTCGCCGACCTCACCGAGTCCAACATCTACTACGTGACGCAGGGCAAGAAGCACTATGGGACCCCCACAGAGTTTGGCTTCTGCATCAAGGTGGGATTCAGGGATTCAGGGTTGGGTGGGAAGAGACCTTCAAAAGCAGCCAGTTGCAACCCCCCTGCCACGGGCAGGGACACCTCCCACCAGCCCAGGTTGCTCAGGGCCTCATCCAGCCTGGCCTGGAACACATCCAGGGAGGAGGCAGCCACAGCCTCCCTGGGCATCCAAGGGCATCCCTGCCTGGCTGGGGGCTGGGGGTCCTGCTCCTTGCTGAGGGCTCTCTGCCCACCTGGGGCTGCCCCATGATGGCTCCATGATGCCTGTGCTCCCCACAGCCCTACAAGGTGAGGAGTGGAGTGAAGGGGCTGAAGCTGCTCTGCAGCGAGGATGAGCAGAGCAGGAGCTGCTGGATGGCTGCTTTCCGCCTCTTCAAGGTGAGCCCAGGCTCCATACTGGGGGGCGCTGGGGGGGGCACTAGGGGGGCACCCCGGAGGAGTGCTGGAGGGATCCTGTGCAGACAATGGGGAGATGCTGGGGGGCTGCTGGGGGGCTGTCCCCATCCCAGTGCTAGAAGAGATGCAGGGTGGTTGTCCCCATCCCATGCTGGGTGCATGTGGAGGTCCCCATCTCACGCTGGGGGTGTGTGGAGGTCACCATCACCATCCTGAGTGGATGTGGAGGTCCCCATCCCCACGCCAGCCGGGCGCCCCCTCCCCACCCCGTGGCACAGAGGCCCCGTGGGGCCCCCCCGGCTCAGCAGGCTGCCCCCCGCAGTACGGAATGCAGCTCTACCGCAACTACCAGCAAGCACAGGCACGGCTCAGCCAGCCCCCCTGGATCGGCCCCACACCCCTGGTGAGTGCTGCCCCCCCCCTCCCTAAGCAGCCCCCAACCCATGGGGACCCCCAGGTCACCCCTTGCTCTCCCCCCCCCCAGCGGAGCGTCTCAGACAACGCGCTGGTGGCCATGGACTTCTCGGGGTGCACAGGCAGGGTGATAGAGAACCCCAACGAGGTGCTGACAGTGGCCTTGGAGGAGGCTCAGGCCTGGAGGGTGAGCTGGGGCTTTTTTTTGGGGGGGGGGCTGCAAGGTGGGGGTCCCCTTGAGCCCACCCTGACTCCTGCTCCTTGCTCTGCATGGCCAGAAGAAGACAACTCACCGCTACAGCCTGCCCGCCGCCTGCCACAGCTCCCCGCTCAGCACCGGTGAGGGGGCACTGCCAGCTGGTGCCAGGGGTGGGGGAGGGGGTTCCCCTGCCCTCGGGGGGTTCCCCTGCCCTCGGGGGGGTCCTCCCCATCAGGCCTGACGCCCCTCTCCCCGCAGCCATCCACCGCACCCAGCCCTGGTTCCATGGCCGCATCTCCCGGGAGGACACCCAGCAGCTCATCGGCCGCCAGGGGCTGGTGGATGGGTATGGGACCCTGGGGGCAGGGGGTCGTGGGGGTCCCTGGGGATCATGGTGGGGCAGTTATTGGGGGCCTCTGAGGCTCGTGGGGTGGCATAGAACCCGTGGGATTGACATGACCCCAGGGGATAGAGCCCTGTAGCCCCTGGGGTGCTGCAGGATGCCTGCAGGGATCGAAGCACAGTTGCCAGGGCAGGGGGTGGGATTCTTGGGGGGAGGGGCTTGGGACCCCCAAGGGTTTGCAGAGGATCTGCAGCCCCCAGGGGTCTGGAATTCAGGGGGCTGGGGCAGAGTGAGCCCCTGAGGGCTCCCAGCGAGGTAGAGGTCTCCCAGAGGGTTCAGGACCTCACCAGTTTTGGGGCATGGGAGTGGCTCTTAGGATCAGAGTGGCAAAGGGTGCCCGGGGTCAGCAGTGACCCCCCCCGGGGGCTGGCACAGAGTGGCAAAGGGTGCCAGGGATCACAGTGACCCCCCCCCCCCGGGTCTGGCAGGGTCTTCCTGGTGCGAGAGAGCCAGAGGAACCCCAAGGGCTTCGTCCTGTCCCTGTGCCACCTGCAGCGAATCAAGCACTACCTGATCCTGCCGGTGAGTGCCAGCGGGGGAGGGAGGGGTGCCGCTGGGTGGCAGGGGGTGCCAGGGCTGGGGGGGGAGGTCCTGACCCGTGTGCCCTGGCAGAGCGAGGAGGAGGGGAGGCTTTACTTCACCATGGACGACGGGCAGACGCGCTTCGCCGACCTGATCCAGCTGGTGGAGTTCCACCAGATCAACCGCGGCATCCTGCCCTGCAAGCTGCGCCACTACTGCACCTGCGTGGCCCTCTGAGCCTGGCACCGCCTGGCACCGCCCAGGTGGCACAGCTCGGCCCGGCCCGGCGCCGCTGGCACGGTGGGGGCCAGCCCGGCACGGCAGGATGGGGGCCGGCTGGGCGCAGCGCACCCGAGGGGCAAGGACAGCTCCTCCGCCACCCCCTCCCCGCTGCCAGCTCTGCCCGCGGGGTCCCGGGGTGCCAGCGCCTCCGGGACCCCCTCCCCCCCCACTCAAGCACTTTCTCCCCCCCTCCTGCAGTGCCAGCCCCGAACGTCCCTAAGCGACCCCTGGGGCCCTGGCACTCCTCACCCCCAGGCCAGGAGGGCTTGGGGGTCCCCCAGGCTCTGGAGTGGGGTGGTGGGAGGGGGTGAGGGGGGCACCCACCAGCGCTGTGCCCCCACGTCCCCCCCAGGCCAGTTGAACTGTGACTTCTTTTATACCAGTGACAATAAAAGTTATTTTTTCAGAGCCTTGCCTCCTCTCAGGGAAAACTTGGGGTGCTGGGGGGGGGGGGTCCATCCTCACAGCCCCCTGCTGCCAGCAGGCACGCAGCTGGCAGCCTCCCCACGTCCTGCCGTGTCCCCACGGTGCCCCAGGTCTGGCACAAAGGGCCCTCTGTGTGCCCTGGGCACCACGTGTGGCTCGGCCACGGGGCCGCCAGCAAATCCCTGGGAGGGGATTAATTGGGGGGGGGGGGGATTAAGGGCTGGGATTTGGGGGGGGGGGGCAGGGCAGGGCCAGCTGCTATTAAAGGCAGGGGGCAGGGGAGCAGGGCCCTGGCTGTGCCATGGCGCCCAAGACAGTGCTGATCACCGGCTGCTCCTCTGGCATCGGGCTGGCACTGGCCGTGCGGCTGGCACGGGACAGGCAGCAGCGCTTCCGAGGTGAGCAGGGGGCCAGAGGAGCTCCCCCCGCGCCTCCCCCGGTTCCCGGGGGGTACCCCGGGGTGAGGCTGAGCCGGGTCTGTGCCCCCCCTGCCCCCCGCCCTCAGTCATTGCCACCATGAGGAACGTGGGCAGGAGCGGGGCGCTGGCGGCGGCGGCGGGGCCGGCGCTGGGCAGGACGCTGGAGATCAAGCAGCTGGATGTGTGTGACGAGAGCTCCATCCGGGCCTGCCTCGACAGCATCCCCGGGCGCCACGTCGACGTCCTGGGTGAGCCCTGGCACCCCCCTCTCCCACCACGTCCCCCTGGTGCTCCGTGCTTGGCACCCTCCCTGCTGGGCACACTCTGTACCGGCACCAACCTGTGCGCTGGGGACCACCCGTGCCAAGCCTGTCCCACGCTGGGGACCCTCTGTGCCAGGGATCCTCAGGGCACCCTGGGTGGACATGGGGATAGTCCATGTGCCAGGGACCCTTTGTGTACCCAGTGCTGCTACCTCTATGACTCCCTGGGCAGCAGGGACCCTCCGTGCCAAGGGCACCCTGTACCAGGGTGCGCTCTCTGTGCACTGAGGACCTTCTGTGCCGGGGACACCATGTACCAGGGACCCTCTACACTGAGAGCATCCCATGCTGGGCACCCTCTGGGCACCTCCCTGCATGCCAGGGCCACCTTGCACTAGGGACCCTCCACACTGAGGGTATCCCATGATGGGCACCCTCCTGCATGCCAGGGGCACCCTGCACCAGGGACCCTTCAGACACCAGGGACCTGCAGTGCACTGGGTACGGGGAGCTCCCAGACGCCCCACTGATGCCCAGCACCCCCAGTCAGCAACGCTGGGGTGGGCATGGCTGGTCCCCTGGAGTGCCAGAGCCTGGCAGCCATGCAGAGCCTGATGGACACCAACTTCTTCGGCCTCGTCCGGCTGGTCAAGGAGGTGCTGCCCGACATGAAGCGGCGCCGCGGGGGCCACATCGTGGTCATCAGCAGCATCATGGGCCTGCAGGGTAAGGGGCTGGGGGGCAGGCAGGATGCCCTGGTGGGACCAACCTTGGCACCATACCTTGACCAGGACACCCCCCCCCAGGCATCGTCTTCAACGACATCTACGCAGCCTCCAAGTTCGCGGTGGAAGGGTTCTGCGAGAGCCTGGTGGTGCAGGCGCTGCGCTTCAACGTGGCGTGAGTGCCAGGGGCTGGGGGCACACACGCACACACACACACAGCCCCACCACCACTCCCAAGGGGTGGAGGGGTTCAGGGGGGTGCTGGGGTCCCCAGCACCCCATCCCCGGGCAGGATCAGCCTGGTGGAGCCGGGGCCGGTGACGACGGAGTTCGAGGCCAAGCTGTACGAGGAGGCGGAGCGCGCAGACTACTCGCGGACGGACCCCGAGACCGCTGACATCTTCACCAACGTCTACCTCAGGAACTCCAAGGATGTCTTTGCCAGCCTGGGACAGACCCCCGAGGACATCGCCGAGGTGACAGGCAGGGGAGTGGCCCTGCCGGGCCTGGGGGCTGCCCTCTTCCCCTTTCCGCCCCCTGGCTGGGCTGGGCTGGGCTGGGCTGGGCTGGGCTGGGCTGGGCTGGGCTGGGCTGGGCTGAGCTGGGCTGGGCTGGGAGGGTCTACCAAAGCTCCAAGGAGGAGCAGGGACCCCAGCGGCAGGGCAGGGATCCTGTCCTGGCAGATCCTTCCCCCCGAGGTCCATCCTGGTGGGGCAGAGCCTGGCTGGGAACAGGGATGGGATGGGGATGTGGTGGGCTGGAGCGAGGGATAGGATGTGAAAGGGTTGGGGATAGGGATAGGGTGGGAATAGGGTTGGGGGTGGGCTGCAGGTAGGGTGGAAAAGGGATGGGATGGGGATGGAAATGGGGATGGGCATGGAGATAAAATGGGAATGGGAATGGGAAGGAGATGGGATAAGGATGAGATGGAAACAAGGATGGGGATAAGATGGGAATGGGAAAGAGATGGGATGGGGGTGGAGATGGAACAGGCATGGCAAGGAGACAGGATGGGAATGGGGATGGGGATGGAAAGGGGATGGGAGAAGGTCGAGAATGGAATGGAAATGAGGATGAAGATAGGATGGGAACAAGGAGATGGGATGGGAATAGAGATGGGAATGGGGATAGAACTGGAATGAGAAGGAGATGGGAACATGGACAGGATGAGAGGGGATGGAAAGGAGGATGGGGATGGAGCAGGGAGAGGTTGTCATGGAAATGAGGCTGGGCTGGGGATGAGGAGCAGGAGCTGGGGACAGGGCTGGGCCAGGAAGGGGACAAGAAGGGGACAGTGCCGTGGGGGGGATGTGTGTGTCCCGCTGCAGCACACGCTGCGGGTGATCGAGGCGGCCAAGCCACCCTTCCGGCACCAGACCAACGCAGCCTACACGCCGCTGGCAGCCCTGAAGCAGGCAGACCCCAGCGGGGCCCTGCTGACCGCAGCCTTCTCCAAGCTGGTGTTCAAGTACGGCGCAGTGCTGCGCCTCGGGCTGCGCGCCCTGCGCCTGCTGCGCTGGAAGGCTCAGAAGGTGAAGGCAGGAGCTCGCCTGCTGGGCTTCAAATAGCCTCCCCTCCGCCCCCCGCCCCCGCCATGCCCCCTCCCCCTCTCCCCCCGGCAGCCTGGGGGGTGAGCAGGGCTGGGACCCAGCTGGGGTTTCGCTTCCTGCTCCCACCCCACCCAAACAGCCTCCCCCCGAGCCCGGCGCCGCCGCCGCATTAAAGTGGGCAGAGGTATTTTTAACCCCGCAGAGAGGCTTCCTCCGAGAGTGCAGTGGCCGTGACGGGGTTGGCAAGGGCTGGCACTTGCCCCCCCCTGCCTGTCTCCTGCTCCCTGGAGGCACCCAGTGCTCCCCCCACCCCCCCAACTCATCGCACCCAAGGGTGCTCTCCCGGCCACCTGCCGGCAGTGTTGGTGATGCCCCCCGCGGTGGGGAGGGCTCAGCAGGCTGGATTCTGTCACCCCAGATCTGGCGCTGAGCCCCTCGGGGGGCAGAGGGGGCAGGAAGTGGTGGGAGGCACAGAATGGTTAAGGCTGGGAGAGGTCTCCAAGGTCACCAAGTCTGAGCACCAACCAACACCACCGCCTGTGCCCACCTAACCATGTCCTGACGTGCCAACGTCTGTCCCCTCCCCTGCCAGGGGTGCTGCAAAGAGCGTGGGGCATGCTCAGGGGGTGCATTGGGGGTGCCAAGGGGCTGCAGGGGTGGGTGTGGGCGCTGGGTGCATGCAGAACAGGCACCAGGAGCAGAGGTGTCAGCAGGGGGGACTCCAGCACCTTGTGCTGCCCCAGGGGCTTCCCTCCAGCCTGGGGGGTGCATGGGGGGCTGGGTGCAGGGTGCTGGTGTGTGGGTGCCTGGTGTGACTGCAGCTGGGGAGGGGTGGGAGGGTGGGGGATGAGCAGGGGAAACCGCAGGGAGGCCCAGGATGATTCAACCCCACGGGGCCGTTTCTCAGAAACCTTCCCAAGGAGCTTCCCGGTGAGCCCAGGAGGCCCTGCTGAAGGGTTGGAAGGGACCTTCGAGATCATCCTGCTCCAAGCCCCCTGCCGTGGGCAGGGACACCTCCCACCAGCCCAGGGTGCTCAAGGCCTCGTCGTGCCAGGGAGAGGGCATCCACAGCCCCCCCCGCGGGCAACCTGTTCCTCCCTCACTCGCAAGAATTGTTTCTCACTCTCCTCTCTCCCGGCTTCAATCCTCTGCTCCTTCTCCCGCTACAAATCCCTGCCAGAAGTCCCGCCCGTGTCCGCCCCCCGAGTCTGGGATGGAGGGGAAGGGATGCCCCTGGGGCAGGGATAGAGAGCCCTCACTGTAGCCCTCCCCAAAGTCCCTGCCAAGACCCTCAGCCCCCCCCCCCCCAAACCCCTGCCAGGGACCCCCAGCCCCCCTGCGCGGCTGCAGCACCGTGCCCCAGCCTGTGCCATGCACGGCAGCTCCTCGGCCGGGCTGGCTCCAGGCGCCTTGGGGACAGGATGGGGTTAGCGGTGGGGAGGGAAGGAGGGTGGGCAGGAGGGGGAGGAGGAAAGGAAATATTTTCACCTTGTCCCTCCCCCTCCCCGTGCCGCCGGAGCGCAGGGCACAGCGCCGCTGGGGACGGCGGCAGCAGGGCTGTGGCGACGGCGCAGCACCTGCGGGACCTGCAGGGTGACATCAAAGGGACACAGCCTCCCCCCCACTGTGGTTTCTGCAGCCTTGACTAACTTTCTCCACGCCGGGGGGCAGAGGCGAAGGTGGGGGTTGCACCCAGCTCCGGCGAGGGGGGGCCCTGGCCGCAGCTCAGCTCCCCCTGCACAAAGCCACAGCCGTGGGAAGTGAGGCTGAGGGAGGACAGGACCCCCACAGCCCCCCCCAAGTCCCACGGTGTCCCCAGGCCTGCAGGGGGAAGCAGTTGGTGGGGGGGAGGGCAGGATTGTCCCAAGGGGGGGCCCAGGGCAGCAGTGCTGTGATGGCCTCAGCCCTGCTCAAAGCCTGCGGTGGGAATGGGGGTCCCAGACAAAAGGAGGGGGGACCCAAAGGAGCTGCAGTAGCCTGGGGGGAGTCTGTTGGGGGGGGGTGGTGTCCTCCAGCAGTGGGGGGCAGCTAGGCTGTGCCTGCAGCTGGGGAGCATCACCCCCAGCCTGGGAACCTCTCCCTGCTCCTGGAGCACCAAGGCAGAGCAGCAGCCCCAAGCCCAGCCCTCGCTGGGGGGGAGGGGGGGGAGGCTCTGCCGGGGGATGCGTTGGGGGGGGTCAGGAGAAGCTTTTTCTGCAAACAAATATCTGAGGGGACTTGGGGACTTTCCCTTCCCCGGGGACACCACAGGGACAGCTTCTGGCCTCTCCTCGCTCTCTTGCTCCCCGCTGGCAGCCCAGGTGTCCCGGCTGGGTGCCATGCAAATGTGGGGCCAGAAATAGCTCCTCCGGTGGGAAAGGCTGGGAGTGAGCAGCTCCCCGGAGGCTTCACTTCCCTCCTGGCACAGCGAGGAGGGCACCAGGCGTGACCTGAACCCGCTGCCCCCTGTCATGGTGCCCTGGTGACAGCTGGAGCTTCGTCCCTGCTTTGCCACCTGCACCCCGGGGCTGCGGTGCCGGCCTTGGGAACGCTTGGGGTGACCTCATGGGGACTCAGGCTGTGCCCCCCCCGGTTTCTGGGGGCAGTGGGAACCTCACACCTTCCTAGGGGGGCACTGAGAGCCCGGCAGAGCAACCCAGCCCACGCTGAGGGCTGTGAGACACCGGTGGGTCCCTGCTGGGACGGTGCAGAGGAGGTGACTCAGTGAAGGGCTGGAGAACTGGGACAAGGAGGAGGTGGCAGCAGTGACTCAAGTCCTCCCTCACCCACTCTGCCCTTCCAGCACTGCTGGCTTTTGGGTGCTGGACCAAACAGGAGCTGGTGGAGATGCAGCTCAGCTCCTGGCAGAGGTCTGTAGGGGGTTTTGTGCCTGTGTAGACACGTGGGGGGCAAACAAGTCCAACCCTGCTCCATCCCAGTCCCAGCCAGCACCAGGGGCTGGGGCCAGACTCTGCTCAGTGGTGCCCAGGGACAGGACAAGGGGCAAGTGGCACAAACTGGACTCCAGGAGCTTCCATCTGAGGAGGAGGAGAAACTTCTCTGGTGTGAGGGTGCAGAGCCCTGGAGCAGGCTGCCCAGAGAGGTTGTGGAGTCTCCTTGTGTGGACAGCTTCCAAACCCCCCCTGGGCACTGTGCTGCTGGGCAAGCTGCTGTGGGGGCCCTGCTGGAGCAGAGTGAGCTCCAGAGGTTCCCTTCCAACCCCCAGACCATGCTGGGGTTGCCACAGCTAGGAAAGCTTCTCCCTGCTTCCCTCTGCCCAAGCAGTGCCCCAGACCTACCCTGTGGAGGCAAAGATGACAGAAACAAAGGCAGCTTCAAAAATAGAAGAACATCTTCGATGGCTCCAAACTTTCACTCCCCAAAACAAACCAACCACCCCCAAAACAAACATCAGAGCTCACATCAGAGCTGCTCTCTGCTTGTGGCCACTTCCCACAGTGCCACTGACCCCCAGCAGCCAGGCACAGATGCTACAAAATAAACCCCAAACACCCAACAGGTACCAAAGTGTCACCTCCAAGTGCCCCTCCTTTGGAAGTGGCCTAGAGAAACCACTCCTCACATTTCATTATCCTAATCAGACCTCCCTCCCTCCCTCCCTCCCCCACAAAACCCCCCAACCATAACCACCTGACATCCCCCCACTATCACCCCCCTGGTTTGGGTTTTGGACCTAAACCAAAGCTTTTGCCCTCAAAAGGGGAAAGAAAAGCAAGAAGTGGTCCTTCAGTTCCCTTGAAGGTGACCCTGTGGTGCTTAAATTCGATTTAAGGTGACCCTGTGGTCCTTAAATTAATTCCCTTGAAGGTGACCCTGTGGTCCTCAAATTCGGTTTAAGGTGACCCTGTGGTGCTTAAATTCGATTTCAGATGACCCTCTGGTGTTCAAATTCACATAAAAGTGACCATAAATTCGATTTAAGATGACCCTGTGGTCCTTCAGTTCCCTTGAAGGTGACCCTGTGGTGCTTAAATTCGATTTCAGGTGACCCTGTGGTGCTTAAATTCGATTTAAGGTGACCCTGTGGTCCTTCAGTTCCCTTGAAGGTGACCCTGTGGTGCTTAAATTCGATTTCAGGTGACCCTGTGGTGCTTAAATTCGATTTAAGGTGACCCTGTGGTGCTTAAATTCGATTTAAGGTGACCCTGTGGTCCTTCAGTTCCCTTGAAGGTGACCCTGTGGTGCTTAAATTCGATTTCAGGTGACCCTGTGGTGCTTAAATTCGATTTAAGATGACCCTGTGGTGCTTAAATTCGATTTAAGGTGACCCTGTGGTGCTTAAATTCGATTTAAGATGACCCTGCGGTCCTTAAACTGAATTTAAGGCGAGCCTGTGGTGTTTAAATTCACGTGAAGGTGACCCTGCAGGTCCCCAGATTCCCTCGGAGGTGGCTGTCTGGTCCTCAGCTTCCCTCGAGGAGGAGGCTGCAGGCGCTGAGCCTCACTTGAGGAGGAGGCTGTGCTCGCCGCGGGCGATGTGAGAGGAGAACTCGTAGCGGTCGTGGCCGCGGTAGCCGCAGACGTTGCACTGGAAGGGGTCGCGGAAGCCGTGGCAGCCCATGTGGATGGTGAACATCACGTAATCCAGGAAGAGCACTCGGCAGTGCTCGCACCGGTACACCCCCAGCGCCTCCCCTTCCTTGTTGACCACCCTGAAGGCGTCGCGGGGGCAGAGGGCGGAGGGGCGGAGGAGGTCGTGGGGGGGCCTGGGGAAATCCCTCAGGGGCTGGAGGCCGTTGCGGGGCTGGCCGGGGGCCGCCTGGCTCGGGGGGAAGGGGAGGCTCTGCCTCTCCTCGTGGTTGCTGTCCGTGTCTGTGGAGTCTTGGCCGCTGTGGCTGGGGGAAAAGCCTCTGTCCGGGGCCAGGCTCCTGTCCCCGGGGTGGCCGAGGCTCCGCTCAGCCTCCTGCGAGCTGCCGTTGGGCACCTGGGCGCGGGTGAGCGCCAGGGGGTAGAGGCTGCTGATGACTGGCACCATCTCGGCGGTGGGGGCCGGGGGCGTCTGCACCAGGGGGCGCAGGGCTTCGGCCCCCAGGTAGGTGATGGCGTTGCTGATGGCTTGGTCCATCACCCGGCCCTGCACGGCTTCGCTCTCCTTCTCGTACAGCGAGGGGGAGCCGTAGCCAGCGTCGAAGCTCTGCTGCTTCTCACCTGCAAGGGAGGGAGAGGAGAGGCATCTGGGTGGGAGGAGATGGCTTGGAGCTCCACAAAGGCTTTTCCACGAGTCAGAAAGGAGAGAGGGATGAGAAATGAGGCTGGAGCACTGCAAGAGGTTGCCCAGGGAGGTGGAGGTATTCCAGGTGAGGCTCAACAGGGTGACCTGATGTGGTTGAGGATGTCCCTGCTGACTGCTGAGAGGTTGGACTGGAGGAGCTTCAGAGGTCCCTTCCTGCCCAGACCATTCTATGACACCCACAAGTAGCTTTTGGGGGGGTTAGGGGTAGCTTTTTTTGCCTTGAGCCCTCAGAGCAACCTTCCAGTATCTCCAGGAGAGCTGGAGAGGGACTTTTGACTAAGGCCTGGAGGGGTCATTTGGGGTTGTCATGGGGCCTTTGAAAGCCACCAGGACAGAAGCACAGTGGGAGGACAGAAAGCTCAGAGGCTCAGTGACCACCCCCCGGGGGGGCTCTGTCTTGCCTTCTGACAGCCACTCCTGACCAGGAGCCAGCAAGGCTGCTCTGAGGTCTCCCCAGAACCTTCTCCAGGCTCGTCAACCTCAACTCCCTCACCCTGTCCCCACAGAGGAGGTTCTCAAGCCCTCTGATCATCTTCATGACCTCCTCTGGACCCTCTCCAGCAGTTCCAAGTCCTTCTTCTTGTTGCCCTTCTGTACCTTTGGGGCTGCAGTTTTATTTCCTCCCTGTACCTGGCAGAGAGAAAACCTTTTGCTGCCCATCCAACCTTCTGCTGGACGTGAGGAGGATCTCAGCTACATCCTCTCAGCTCTCCTCCTGTCCTGACTGAGGGCTTTCAAGGCTCCCTAACTCCTGGGCTCAGTCCCTGCCTGCAGAGGCAATCCTCTGAGCTGCCCCCTCTCTTTTTTTTGCTTCTATTGCCTTTTGTTCTGGGGGGGGTGGGGGAAGTGTTTTAATTTCCAACTCATTCTCATCTTTCCCTCTCCTGGAGGAGGCTTTGTGAGTCACAGCAGGCTGTGTGTGACCTCCTGGGTTGTCTTCTCCTGTGTGAAGCTGGGGAGTGAGGAGGGCTGGAAGCAGTTAGGCTTCTTTGTGGTTCTTCTTAACCTTTGGGTGCTTTGAGCTGAGAAACGTGAGCTCCTGGGTTCCTGCCTCTGCAGTGAAACCTGGGCAGTTTCAGAGGCATTGAGTCATGGTGTTGACAGGAGGCTGATAAACATCTGCACTGCCCCAGTTACTGTAACTCACAGATGACTGGAGCTGATCTGGGCAAGGCTCCTGCACGTGAAGCATTCGGCCTGGGACACTTCTTTTAAAGCTAGGAGTGGCTCTGGCTTGGCTGCAGCCACCCAGGTTTGGCTGCTTGGCCCTAGACATCCACCCAAACCAAGGGATCTGAGTCAAGAGAATCTCAGAGCAGGTGGCCCAAGGGAGGTTGGGGATGTCCCCTCCATGGAGGTGTTCAAGGCCAGGCTGGATGAGGCTCTGAGGCAGCCTGGGCTGGTGGGAGGTGTCCCTGCCCATGGCAAGGGGATTGGAACTGGAAGGTCTTGAAGGTCCCTTCCAACCCAACCCATTCCATGAACCTCTGAGGTTCAGAGCCAGGCACAGGCTCTGCTGCTCTGTCTGCTCATGGCTGCTGTGCACAGGATGCCAACGTGCAAAACCCAGCGAGCAAGACTGCTGCTGCTTGTCCAGACCTCTGCAGAGCCCTCCAATAACAATCAAGGAGATCTTTCTCTCTCTCTTTTTTCCTCCTCCTCAATAGACTTCATTCACAGACCCCAGCCAAACAAAGATGCCTTGTTAGGGCACATCCCTGGCCCTCCTTCCTGCCAAAACGAGCACTCAGCACCCGTTGGGAGCCCTGCAGCTTCCCAAGGAATCACAAAGCTGCCCTGGCAGAGGTCCTCTCCTGCACACACAGGGTTCACAAAGCCACCCAAGTCAAACCAGGGTCACCCAGCCTGCCCTTCCCTGCCACCCAGTGAGGAATGTTGTCCCACATCACCTAAGGAGAGAGCTGCCAAGCACACAGGGTCTGGAGTAAAAAAAACCCCCAAACCCTGGGTTTCAGAAATGGTTTTGCTGGGGAACTGCCCTGAGCCTTCCACCTCTCCACAAACAGCCTCAACAGAGACTCGTAGGATGGGTTGGAAGGGACCCTGAAGATCATCCAAGCTCCAACCCCCCTGAGCCCTCCACCTCTCTACAAACAGCCTCAACAGAGACTCATAGGATGGGTTGGGTTGGAAGGGACCTTTAGGATCATCCAGTTCCAAACCCCTGCCACAGACAGGGACACCTCACACCAGCCCAGGTTTAAAGCACTCTCCTCTCTCTCTCTCTGTGTGTTCAGCTCTGACTTGAACCACTCCAACTGCAGGGGAAACCAAAGCACAGGAGTGGAAAAAAGCTCATCTTGGAGGTGGGGAAGTAGCTGAGGACACAGCTCACCAACAGGAGGACCTCAGCAGCCCCCAAAGATTTGCTTCAGAGAACCCAAGAATGGGCTGGGTTGGAAGGGACCTTCAAGATCACCCAGTTCCAACCCCCCCTGAGGTGAGGGTGGTGATGGTAAGAGGCTGAAGGTCATAGGAAGGAAAATAACCACTCAGTACCTTAAATGACCATGAAAACCATTACAAATGAGGCCCTACCAGAGCTGGTGACTAAGCCAGGTCCTTCCTCAGGACACCAGAGGTGCATTTGGTAGCCTTTAAAGCCAAGTGACTGAGTAGGACCAGCCAGGAGGAGCTGTGCTGGGTGAGACACAGAACCTGCCTGACTCGTCCTGACCCTTGAAATGAAGTGCTAGGAAAATGCTCTGGAAACATTCTGGTTGCTTAAATGACCACAAGAGAGGATTGGAGGCTTTTAAACCCTCTTCTAATCCAGCAGGATGACTCCAGAGGAACCCAAACACTTCTCTCTTCAGGCCCTATTCCAAGCAACATGGGATTGCAGAGGAGGGCTCTGAGGGCTGGAGCAGCTCCCCTCCAGGGACAGCCTGGGAGAGTTGGGACTGCCCAGGCTGGAGATGAGAAGGCTGCAGGGAGACCTTGGAGCTGCCTTCCAGTGCCTGAAGGGAGCTTCAGGAGGGCTGGGGAGGGACTCTGACAAGGGCTGGGAGGGACAGGACAAGGGGCAATGGATTTGAGCTGGGAGAGGAGAGATTGAGACTGGAGATGAGGAAGAAATTCTTGACACTGATGTTGGGGAGAGCCTGGCACAGGCTGCCCAGGGAGGCTGTGGCTGTCTCCTCCCTAGAGGTGTTCAAGGCCAGGCTGGATGAGGCTTTGAGCAGCCTGGGCTGGTGGGAGGGGTCCCTGCTCATGGCAGGGGGGTTGGCACTGGCTGATCCCGAAGGTCCCTTTCCAACCCAACCCATTCCATGAATCTATGAACTGCTGCTGACCAGCCAGAGCCTTCAGCTCACAACAGCATTAAACCTCCCTGCAAGGAACCCAGCAGAGACCATTTCAGGTGCACAGATACCAAAGCAAAACACCACCCCAGAAACCAACCCAACCCCTGGCAGCTCACCAACCACAGCTGGACCTTGCCCAAGCTCAACAGGCAGCTCCCATCCCATTCAAGCATCTCCCAGAAGAGATCCCTTTGGGATTGGAAGCAAACCCTCTGCACCAAACCACTGCAAAACCTTTCCCCCAAACCCCACCAAGATTCAGAATGATCCCAGATCAGCTGATCCCTATTCAGAATGAGCCCAGATTAGCTGATCTCCATTCAGAATGATCCCAGATCAGTTGATCCCTATTCAGAATGATCCCAGATCAGCTGATCTCCATTCAGAATGATCCCAGATCAGTTGATCCCTATTCAGAATGATCCCAGATCAGTTGATCTCCATTCAGAATGATCCCAGATCAGTTGATCCCTATTCAGAATGATCCCAGATCAGCTGATCTCCATTCAGAATGATCCCAGATCAGTTGATCCCTATTCAGAATGATCCCAGCTCAGCTGATCTCCATTCAGAATGAGCCCAGATTAGCTGATCTCCATTCAGAATGATCCCAGATCAGTTGATCCCTATTCAGAATGATCCCAGATCAGCTGATCTCCATTCAGAATGATCCCAGATCAGTTGATCCCTATTCAGAATGATCCCAGATCAGTTGATCTCCATTCAGAATGATCCCAGATCAGTTGATCCCTATTCAGAATGATCCCAGATCAGCTGATCTCCATTCAGAATGATCCCAGATCAGTTGATCCCTATTCAGAATGATCCCAGCTCAGCTGATCTCCATTCAGAATGAGCCCAGATCAGCTGATCCCTATTCAGAATGATCCCAGCTCAGCTGATCTCCATTCAGAATGAGCCCAGATCAGTTGATCTCCATTCAGAATGATCCCAGATGAGTTGATTTCTATTTCTCTCAGGTTCTGGATTTGAGGAGGGGCTTGGGAAGCAGCAGAGGCCTCTGGCCTGTGTGGTTGGTGGTTGTTTTCTTTCCCTCCCCCCAAGCAGCTTGCAGGTACTGAAGCTTAGCCACAGAGGTGCCACAGCTGGGCAGGGTTTTGTTGTTCTTACCAGTGAACTTCTGAGGCATTGAGCTTTTTCTCTTTGCCACGTTGCTTGCTAGCCTGTCCAGCACCAGGGCTCTTTCACTCCCCAGCTCTGCCTTGCTGTGCCTTGCCTCCACGCTGGCTGGGTTGGAAAAAGGTGGAAAAGAAAGGGGAAAAAACCCTAAAGCAAACCAAACCAAAGCAACAGAACAAACAAACAAACACACAGAGGAAGGAGCCAAACACACACAGCACAGCAGGGGGGGGGAGGGGGAGAGAGGGGCAGGGGGGAGGGAATAAAATGAAATTTAAAAGAGGGAATTAAAAACCCAAAAGAAGAAGAGCTGAATGGTTTCCTCCCACACTGAGTGGAAAGGAGCAGTTGGGAGGGCTGCACTCAGCTGCTTTTGCTTTCCCTCCTTGCTGGTTGTGGCTCTGCGCAGCTCGGGCAGGCAGCTGCGGTCAGCAGGAGCCAGCAGAGCGCAGCCCCCTGCTGCTCAAGCCCCGAGCTCGCTGCAAGGGGAGCACAAAAAAACCCCCTCCAAACCCCAGCAAGCTTCAGCAGGCAGAGGAAGTGTGAGACCAACCGGCTGGGAGGTTGGTTACAGAGCGAGGATGGGGACAGAGCCCCTGGGAGCTTTGCTCTCTGCTTCTGACTAAGAGTGTGACACCTGCAGCCCCAGAGGCCTCCGGCACAGGACCCTCCTGCTGTGCTCTTTGGAGATCAGTCACACCAAGGGGGCTCCTTGGGAACCTCTGAGGACCTGCAGTGCTCCACTACAAACCCTAGAGACCAATCCAGGCTGGGGGGTGATGAGAGCAGCCCTGCAGAGAAGGACTTGGGGGTGCTGGTGGAGAAGCTGGGCAGGAGCCAGCAGTGGGTTCCATCTGAGCACCCTTTGGTGTGAGGCTGCTGGAGCCCTGGAGCAGGCTGCCCAGAGAGGTTGTGGAGTCTCCTGCTGTGGAGACCTTCCAACCCCAGCTCCTGGGCAAGCTGCTGTGGGTGCCCTGCTGGAGCAGGAGGGCTTGGACTGGGGGATGCCCAGAGGTCATTTCCAACCCCAGCACGCTGGGATTCTCTCCTTGCCCTTCCTAAGGCAGTAAAGAAAGGTCAGAACTGCCCATGAGAGGCTCCTGACTGCTGTGCTGTTGTGCTCTTGCCCTGATCTCCCCAACACATGAAGCAGAACCCCTCTGAGAGGGAAGCAATGCCAGAGGGGAAGGAGATGAGCACCCTGGGGACCCTTCCAGCCCTGCCAAATGCAGCTTGGTGAAGCTATGGACTTGCAGAGTGCAGCAGGAGCTAAAACCTGCAGCCTCATCCTTCCACAGCTCTGCTCCCCACAGCTCCCTGCCACTCCTGCTTCGGTTCTTGCTGTTATTGATCTCATAAGGAGTTTCAGCCAGCAGCAGCCATGACTCACCAAAACCCCAGCCTCAGCTCAACCCTTTGGCTAAGGTCTGCTCAGCAGTTTGCAGAGGTAAAGCTGTGCTGCCTGAGTGCTCACTGCCACCAAACACCAGCTCTGGGTATGACTCAGGATGGGGTAAGAGGGCTGAGATGGGCAGGCACCTGGTGCCCTGGAGGTAGCACCACAGCTCCTCTAGGCTGCTTTTTGAGTCCCAGGTGACTGCAATAGGTTTAGAGACTCCAGAAATAGACTCAGCAGCTCCTAAAGTGCTTCCAGCAAGAAACACTGTGAGGCAAAACATCAATCAAGAGGGACAGGGAGCTGCTGGAGCAGGGCCAAGGGAGGCCACAGAGATGATGAGAGAGAGCCTCTGCTATGGGGACAGGCTGGGAGAGTTGGGGCTGTTCAGCCTGGAGAAGAGAAGGCTCCAGGGGGACCTTAGAGCTGCATTCCAATACCTGCAAGAGACCTCCAGGCAGGCTGGGGAGGGACTGTTCAGAAGGGGCTGTGGGGATAGGATCAGGGGCAATGGTTTGGAACTGGAGCAGGGCAGGGTCAGGTTGGACATCAGGAGGAAGTTCTGCACCATGAGGGTGAGGAGACACTGGCACAGGCTGCCCAGGGAGGTTGTGGATGCTCCCTCCCTGGAGGTGTTCAAAGCCAGGCTGGATGAGGCCCTGAGCAGCCTGGGCTGGTGGGAGGTGTCCCTGCCCATGGCAGGGGGTTGGAACTGGCTGATCTGGAAGGTCCCTTCCAACCCAAACCCATTCTGTGAATCTAGGACTCTGGCCAGAAGCTGAAGTTGGTTCTTGGGCATAGAGGGATGGGCTCCAAAGCCTGGCCCAGGCTTCCTGAGCTCGTTGGGTAACTGCAGTTCCAGCCTTGCTTTGGCTCCTCAGGAGGATCATTGCTCAGCTCATCAGGAGCAGTCATTTCCATTCTGAGCACCCCAACAACCCTCAGCTGCCCTGGGGAGAGGAGCTCCACAAACACTGCTTGAGAGGATCCCAGGATGGAAGGGCTTGCAAGGGACCTCCAGAGATCATTGAGTCCAACCCCCCCTGCCAGAGCAACAAAAAGACTCAAAGCCCAACTCAGCCCTGCCAGAGGAGCAGCTCCATGCTCCCCTCTGCCTCAGTTTCTTCTTCTAGCTCCTCCTTTCCTCCCTGCCTTGTGCTCATCCTTCCACTCCAACTTCAATTCCACATTTTCAGAGCCTTTTTCTCTCTCCCCTGACTGACCCCAAGAGGAAAGCTCCTGAGCAGCCCCGGGAGCTGCAGGCAGCAGCCCAGCAGCCACTTTACTGCTCCTGCCAAGGTTATTTATGTGCCACCAAGGGGACTTGGCTTCAATTAGTGTCCAGAGGGCAGGCAGGCAGCTTCCTGCAGAGGTCACAATGGCCTTCACTCAGCAGACACAACAACTATTGACCTCCACCACATCTTCTGGGCCACCTCTGAGCATCAATCTGCCAGCTTGAGGCCCCTCAGTGGCTTCGTTTGAAGGCTGAGGGTCTCTCCTCTCACAGGAAGATTTTTCTGCTCCTTGCCAGGGGCCAATTTTCACTTGCCTTTTGCTCCCCACCCCCCGAAAAAGAAGCCCAACCAGAAAACAAACAGACTATTTATGGCCCACAAAAGCTCTTTGGCAACATCTCTGGAAGATAGCCTGAGGGGCACCAGTGTCTGCTGCTACTGAGCCCCAGGTGGTTGTGCTGCTGGCCTCCCACAGTGCTGCTCTCTCTCTGTCTCTGTCTCTCCCTCCACAAAAGCTAACTTGGAATTATCTCATCCACCTCCTTTCTTCTGCAGCAGTTGTTAACTAAGCCAAGAATAATAGTTAGGGTTTAGGAAACAATCACTCAAAAGCCTTCTTCCACCAGAGACAACTGAGCCTGCCCTGGCTCCCTCCTCCCCTGGGGGACTCCACTGCACGTCAGGACAAGAGGTTCAGGAATTAATTATCTCACCCTAAAAGTGGAGCTGGAATAGAAGTCCCAGGCTGGAGGGGCAGGAATGGTCAATGGCTTTGGTTAAATCTAGGGCTGGTTGGGTTGGAAGAGACCTCTGAGGTCCTGGAGTCCGACCTGCAACCTACTCCTGGCCACCAAACCAAGGCAAAAGTTCTGGTGGCAACGAAAATCTTCTCCTCATGGAGTCCTGCAGTGGGTTTGGGTGGGAAGGGACCTGCAAGATCAGCCAGTTCCAGCTCCCTGCTGGGGGCTAGGACAACTCTCACCAGCCCAGGCTGCTCAAGAAGTTCTTCAGTGTGAGGCTGCTGAGCCTCTGGCACAGGCTGCCCAGGGAGGCTGTGGCTGCCTCCTGCCTGGGGATGCTCAAAGCCAGGCTGGATGAGGCCCTGAGCAGCTGAGTCTAGCTGAGAGCTGTCTCTGCCCATGGCAGGTTGGAGCAGATGAGCTCTGAGCTCCCTTCCACCCTGAGCCATTCCAGGCCTCCAGGATTTATCCATCCAGGGTGAACCCTGAGGTTTCCTTGCAATCACTTGCTGACAAGCCACCACCTCCCCAAGCCCTGCTGTCCCCTGCAGCCCTCACCTCACCCTGGGGGTGCAGAGAGAGCAGGCACTGCTCTTCCAGCCCAGGCTGTGACCACACAGAGCTGTTTCCATGCTGTGGTTTCTGCCCCACCAGCAGCCTGGGTTCATTTTTAGAAGGTGTGGGCATCCTTCACAAACCCAAAGCAGGGCTCAGGCTCGAGCCATTGCTTCCTGTAGCATCTCTGTGTGGTCACTAAATGATGGAGAGTGGAACAGGGAGGTGGCTTCTGGTGCAATGAGAACAATGTGGCCAGAGATTGCTATCAGGGACCCTGCAAGGCTCTGACCAAAAAACCTTTCAATGCAGAAATAATTCCACCCTGCTGCAGCTGGAACATGCAAACCCCCTGGGAAGGGGCAGCCAGGACCCCCTGGGAAGGGGCAGCCAGGACCCCCTGGGAAGGGGCAGCCAGGACCTTAAAGATCCTTAAGGCTCAGCCAGTTCCAACCCCCTGCCATGGGCAGGGACACCTCCCACCAGCCCAGGTTGCTCCAAGCCCTCATCCAGCCTGGCCTTGAACAGGACATCCACAGCCTCCCTGGGCAGCCTGCTCCACTGTCTCCCCACCCTCACTCTCAAGAATTTCTTCCTCATCTCCACTCTCAGTCTGCCCTCCTCCAGCTTCCATCCCTTCACTCTCATCCTATCACTCCAAGCCCTTGTAGAGGGTCCCTGTCTATCACAGGGCACCAACCCCCCCCCCCCCAGCCATCCACACCACTAAACCCTCCCCACATTCTAACCCATTCTGCCCAGCAGCTTCTTAGTCTGAAGAAAAGGAAGCAATAAATGGGCAGAGATGTGGCCAGCAGCTGCCCACAGCCAGGGGCAGCCACCCAAGCAGCTAAAGCAAAGCCACATCAGAGCTGTGACCTCCCCAGCCATGCAGGTGACTGAGTGGCACCTGCAGAAGCGCTGCCCACAGGCTGTGCCCCCAGATGCTTTGCTCACAGGGGCTGTGACAGCAGAGGTGGGGGAAATCAAAGCATGGCTGAGGGCTGGGTGAGGCCAGAGCCTGCTCTAAGTGCTGGGCGAAGGGTTGGAGACTCAGTGGTCTCCAAGGTCTCTTCCAGCCAAAGTGGTCCTGTGAGAAGGTGTTAGAGGAAAACAGAGAGCAGTGGAGTTGTTTGGGTTGGAAAAGCCCTCCAAGGATCAGAGAATTGCCAGGGTTGGAAGGGACCTCAAGGCTCAGCCAGTTCCAACCCCCCTGCCATGGGCCAGGGACACCTCACTCTAGATCAGGTTGCCCAGAGCCACATCCAGCCTAGCCTTAAAGAACCAAGCATCAACCCAACCCCACCATGGCCACCAAACCATGGCCCCAGGTGCCACGGCCACAGGGCTCTGGAGCACCTCCAGGGATGGGGACTCCACCACCTCCCTGGAGAGCCTCTGTAGGGACCTCTGATGATCATCCAGCCCAAGCCCCCTGCCAGGGCAGGGTCACCTAGGGCAGAGCACACAGGAACACATCCTGATGGGTCATGAAAGTCTCTAAAGAAGGAAGCTCCAGTACCTCCCTGGGCAGCCTGCTCCAGTCCCTGACCCCCCCCCAGGAAGAAAATTCTTCCTCATGTCCAACCTCAACCTCCCCCAGGTGCAGCCTGAGGCCATTTCCTCTGACACTGGGCAGAAGAGACCAATCCCCTCCTCCCTCCGTGCCTGCAGTAAACACCGAGTCAGCAGCTGAGGGGCACAGCCTGGTTTGCCCCCTGCCAGGCTCCAGACCCCCTCCCCAAGGCCCCCAGGAGGGGAGGGACTCACCAGGCTCAGCCCCGGCGGCGCCCTGCAGGTACGTGCGGCACCGCTCCTTGTGCTCCTCCAGGGAGCTCCTCTGCTTGTAGCTCCTGCCACAGAACTCACACTTGTAGGGCTTCTCCACTGGGGGAAGAACAGGAGGCTGCTGAGAGACAACCCCCGAGAGCCACAGGCTGCAGCAGGGGAGGTTGGGGATGGACAGGAGGGAGAATCTTCTTCCTGCAGCGGTGGTCAGGGCTTGGCACCGGCTGCCCGGGGCTTGGCACCGGCTGCCCGGGGCGGTGGTGGAGTCCCCATCCCTGGAGGGGCTGCACAGCCCCAGGGATGTGGTGCTGAGGGCCATGGCTTTGGCCCCAGCCCTGGTGGGCTTCAGGCTGCTTGGACCCAGGGACGTTTGTTCCAAGCCAAACAAATCTGTGCTCCTCTGAGCCCAGCCCCCTGCGAGGAGCCTTCGGAAGCCACTTACCAGAGTGTGTCCTCAGGTGACCTGTCAGGGCATCCCTCCTCTGGCAGGCATAGCTGCAAAGGTGGCACTTGAAAGGCTTTTCCCCCGTGTGGAGCTTAATGTGGCGCAGGAGGTTTCCCTTCTGGGTGAAGGAGGCTCCGCACTGCGTGCACTGGAAGGGACGCTCACCTTCAAAGGAGACAAGAGGAGGCAGTCAGAGGCTCCCCGAGCGCCCTGCTGGCCTCACAGCCTCCCTGGCTGGAGGAGAAAGAAGGCAGAGATCCATGGAATGGGTTTGGGTTGGAAGGGACCTTCAAGATCCTCCAGTTCCAAGCCCCTGCCGTGGGCAGGGACCCCTCCCACCGGCCCAGGTTGCTTCAGGCCTCATCCAGCCTGGTCCTGAACACCTCCAGGGAGGGGGCAGCCACAATCTTCCTGTGCCAGTCTCTCCCTACCCTCACTGCAAAGCCCCCTCAGCTACTGGAAGGTTGTTCTGAGGTCTCCCTGGAGCCTTCTCTTCTCCTGGGCAACCTGTTCCAGTGTCTCCCCACCCTCAGGCTGCCCTTGGCTTGGTCACAAGGACACATTGCTGGCTCCTGGGCATCCTTCTGGCTGCCAGGACCCCCCCAAATCCCTCTCCTCTGCACTGCCCTCCAAAGAGGAGCTCTCAGAAGAAGCAGAAGCTTCTAGAAGCAGCAGATTGGGATCTCCTTACCAGTGTGGCTCCGTTTGTGGACCATCAAGACATTGAGGCTGATGCAGGCCAGTCCACAGATGTCACAACTCATTTTCCCACTGGCTGGCCTGATGCTGTCATAGGAGCCAGGATGTCTCTCCAGTTTAATGCTTTCATAGTCAGGGTATTCCCTGGGGTAGCTGAAGGGCATCTCAGCTTCCTCTGGAGTCTCCACAGGCTCTGAGTTCAGAGCACTCTCCTCTCTCTCACTGTATTCACCTTTCACCTGAACCACTTCATCTGCAGGGGGAAAGAAACAACAAAGCACAGGAGTGGAAAATGCTCATCCTGGCCACCCCAGCACACAGCTCAGCAGGGCATCAGCAGGCCTCAGAGGTTGCCTTCAACACCCAAAGACTCAGAGACTCCAAGAATGGCTTGGGTTGGAAATGGACCTGAAAGCTCAGCCAGTCCCCAGCCCCTGCCATGGGCAGGGACCCCTCCCAGCAGCCCAGGCTGCTCCAAGGCTTCATCCAGCCTGGCCTTGGACACCTCCAGGCAGGGGGCAGCCACAGCCTCCCTGGGCAGCCTGTGCCAGAGTCTTCCCACCCTTACTGCCAAGAATTGCTTCCTCATCTCCAGCCTTAATCTGCCCTCCTCAAGCCTGAGTGATGCTCTCCTCAAGCTCAAGCCCAGGGAGTACAGCTGAGATGAGCTTGAATGATGCCCTCCTCAAGCTCAAGCTGCTGGAATGCAGCTGAGCTGAATCTCCATGGGTCATGGATGCTCAGAGCCACTCACAGTGAGACAGCTTAAAGGTGCTGAGCTGCCTGTAAAATCCCCTGGCTGGCTGATTGGAGCAGAGCTAGAAGTGGGGAGATTCAGATTGGATGTCAGGAGGAAGTTGTTCCCCAGGAGGGTGGTGAGAGCCTGGCACAGGCTGCCCAGGGAGGGAGGTGGTGGAAGCCTCATCCCTGGAGGTGTTTGCAGCCAGGCTGGAGGTGGCTGTGAGCAACCTGCTGCAGTGTGAGGTGTCCCTGCCCATGGCAGGGGGTTGGAGCTGGCTGAGCCTTGAGGTCCCTTCCAACCCTGACCATTCAGTGACTCTATGATTGCCTTCTCCAGATGCCAGCAGCTCTCAGAGGGTGCAGACTCCCCTTGCAAGTGCAGAGCAGCACCGAGAGAGCTTCCTGTATGAAAGCAGCGTTCCCCTGGCCACCTGCTCCTCTCTCAAAGCAAGGCTCAGAGAGCTCAGTAGGGCACTTGAGCACTTGTCCCTTCTCCAAGGCACAGGAGGTGGACTGCTGAGTACGAATTAGCTCTGGTTCTGAGTAAGGAACCACATCAAACAAGGGCTGAGAGCAGGGGGTGAGGTGGCAACATGAAAGCAGAGCTGGAAAAATAAAGATCTGGTGAGCCAGGCTCTCCTCAACTCAACATCTGCAGCTACACTGCAGTGATAAAATCACCCCTCTGCCCTCAGGGGCTGCACTGAGCCCAGCCAGGCTGTCTGGCTTGGGCTGGGAGGAACAGGTGGGTGATGGTTTCTTCATCCCAGGGAGGAACCCACATCAGTGGGAAAAAATTCCACAGGTCAGAGCATCACAGAATGGGTTGGGTTGGAAGGGACCTTCAAGAGCAGCCAGTTCCAAACCCCCCCTGCCACGGGCATGGACACCTCCCACCAGCCCAGGCTGCTCAAGGCCTCATCCAGCCTCGGCTTGAACACCTCCCTGAGCAGCCAGGTCCTCCTGCTGGTGTCCCTGGATGATGATCTCCACACAGCATCACCTTCCACCCCCACCCCCCATGCTGGGTGTGTTGATGCCCCCACCCCAGACATATTTTGGAGTCTGGGTTTTGGGGCAGGTTTGGAGGTTTGCTCAGGAGGTGGCAACCAGGTCTGGATTCACCTCCAAGTGGAATATTTCCCTCTTCAGCTCTGCCTCACAGCCTGAGGATTCCCTCTGCCACCAAAATGGCTTCTTCTGAGGTACCTTCAGCTGCCACCAGCACTTCAGGGGGCAGGGGACTGACCCTGCTGTTGAGAGCCCTCCAGAATTACTCCACCCACCCATCCATCCATCCATCCATCCACCCATCCATCCATCCATCCACCCATCCATCCATCCATGCCTCCACCCACCCCTCCCTCCCTCCCCACCACTCTGAGGAGCTGCTATTGCCAGTTGCTGGCAGCAGCTTTCAGCAGCAGCTTTTTCCCAAGCTAAAGGAAGGATTTTGGGGGGGCTGTGAGAGGTTGATTTGGGTTTTTCCCCTCCCCAAGAGCAGGCAGCTCCAAGCTGCTGTTCTGCATCCTGCCCAGGAGGGCCAGAGGAAGCCCAGGGCTGCAGCTGCACCTTGGGGCTGCTTTCAGAAGCGATTTCAATTCCCACTTTCTGCTCAACGTCTTCACCTTTGCCTCCCCCCCTGCCCCCCCAGCCGTGGTGGAGGACAAGTTGTAGCCTCCAAGTGAGAAGATTTCTCTGCTGTTTCTCACCACAAGTTCACAGCTCAAAGCTTGCTGCTCAGGCACAGAGCTCTGCCAGCCTGAAGCCGCTTCGAGTCCCCCGCGGCAGGCAGCTGCTGACTGGCACAAACTGGGCACAGCACCCTGTGGTCCCACCGTGGAAAATCAGCACCTCTGCACTTTCCATGGCTGTGCTGCCTGCTTCTTTCCTTGCACAGTAACAGAGAAGGCTGCACCAGGGCTCTGACCAAGGCTTTTCCACTGCTGCCTCCCCCAGAGGCATCACCTCCACTCCAGCTCTCACCAAGAGCCCACCGAAGCCTCGCAGAGTGCAGGCAGGCACTCGAAGAACCTCAAGGGGAAGAGAAAAGTCACCTTCTGTGGACAGAGAGCAGGCAGCAGAAGCCAAAGGGAATCACCAAATGGCAGGGGTTGGAAGGGACCTCTGGAGAGCATCCAGTCCAACCCCTCTGCCAGAGCAGGGCCACCCAGGGTAGGTCACACAGGAACACATCCAGGAAGGCTTTGAGTGACTCCAGAGCTGGAGGCTCCAGCACCTCTCTGGGCAGCCTGCTCCAGGCTCCAGCCCCTTTCAATTCAAGAAGTTCCTCCTCATGTTCAAATGGAACTTCTCAGGTTCCAGTCTGTGCCCACTGCCCCTTGGCCTGGCCCTGGGCACCGCTGAGAAGAGGCTTTTGAGAAGCCACTCAAGGTGAGGGGGGTTGGGATTCTGCTGTCCCAACACACTGGTTGCTGTCTAGGCTCCACTCTGTCTTCCTGCCAGAAGGAAGCTTTGGTGGGAGGGTGCCAGAGCCCTGCAGCAGGCTGCCCAGAGAGGTGCTGGAGCCTCCTTCTTTGGAGACTTTCAACCCCCCCTGGCTGTGTTCCTGTGTGACCTGCCCTGGGTCACCCTGCTCTGGCAGGGGGGCTCTGACTGGATGATCTCCAGAGGTCCCTTCCAACCCCTCCCACGCTGTGGTTCTCTGAAGCAGCCTCAGGCCAGGGCACCCCAAAATTCACCAAGGGCTGGCAGAGGTCTGAAGCAATCAGATTTCCTTTTGCAGCCCCCAACTCCTTGCTCCATGTCCTGGCAGGCAAGGGGAGCTGCATGGAAAGGGTTGGATATAGCACTCAGGGGGGATGGGTTGAAGCTTGAGGAGGGCAGATGGAGAGTGGAGATTAGGAAGAAATTGTTGCCAGTGGGGGTGAGGAGGCACTGGCACAGGCTGCCCAGGGGGGCTGTGGATGCCCCTTCCCTGGAGGTGTTCAGGGCCAGGCTGGATGAGCAGCCTGGGCTGGTGGGAGGGGTCCCTGCCCATGGCAGGGGGTTGGCACTGGCTGAGCTTGGAGGTCCCTTCCAACCTGAGCCCTTCTCTGCACCCATGAACTATTTTTCTCGAGGCAGCTGAAGAGAGGGCTGCAGCACAAAGTGTGGTTGGTTTTACACAAGCCAGTCCCAGGGTGCTGTGTGAAGGCTGATGCAGAGGGTTTCATTTCCTGGGGAGATGATTACCAGATGAAAGACCTGCTCCAGAGTCATATTTTTGTTTCACCTGAAAAACGTTGTAAAAACAAAGAGGTTCTGGAAAGCCTCCAAAACAAAGCTGTGGTGGCAGCTTCAGACTGAGTCACTGCACCAACAGAGCTGGGCATGTCCTGGGAGGTGCAGCACTGGCAGCAAACAACTGGGCACCCCCAGCTCGTCCCAGAGAGACTGGGAGCTGCTGCAGAGAGTCTAACAGAGGCTCCAAAGATGCTGAAGGGGCCTGGAGCAGATCTGTGAGGAGCAAAAGCTGAGAGCCTGGAGCAGAGCAGCCCCAGAGGGGAGCTGAGCAATGCTCAGCAAGAGCTAAAGGCTGGGGGGCAAGAGGCTGGGGCCAGACTCTGCTGAGGGGTGCCCAGGGACAGGACAAGGAGCAATAGGCATAAACTGGACCCCATCTGGGCAGGAGGAGAAAGTTGTTTGGTGTGAGGGTGCTGGAGGCCTGGAGCAGGCTGCCCAGGGAGGTTGTGAAGGCTCCTGCTGTGGAGAGCTCCCAACACCTCCTGGGCACTGTGCCCCTGGGCAAGCTGCTGTGGGGGCCCTGCTGGAGAAGGGGGGGTTGGGCTGGGTGAGCTCCAGAGGTTCCCTTCCAATCCCCTGGGATGCTGTAGCTGGACCAAGGCAGAGCATCATCTTAGCTTTTCTCTTCAGGCAGGAAGGAAAAGAGGGGGAAGGAAAACCCCCCAATCCCTAGGATTTAATCCAAGACCTTGGCAGCAAACCCAGAGGGGAAAGAAGACAACCTGGGAGCTGAATCTTCACTTTAATCCCTGCCAGCCCCAAGCAGCCCCTCCGAGCTGCCCACCTCAGCGACTCCCTTCCTCCCTCCTCCTCCTTCCCCTGCATCCCACCGACAGCTCTCAACCCCCTGCTAAAACTACTGCGCTGCTTTCCCCCTCGCTCCGGCTCTGAAGTTTTCCCACCAGCAGCAGCGCGGCGGAAGCAAAGGCAGAGAGAACAACAAGGAAACAAAAACCTTTCCCCCCTAATCCCCCCCCCCCCCCCCCAAGAAGCTATTAAGCAGAGAACAGCACCGAGGGGTGGATGTCGCTCAAGTGTTTTACAAGGAGCTGAGGTCATAACCATGAAAATCCTCAGCGCAGGCAAAAACAACAACAACGACGACGGCGGCGGCGGCGAAGCAGCCACAAAAGTCAACTGGATAACAAAGAGACTTAATCATCTTAATGTGGCGTTTTAACGACGCCGCTGATTTGCTGTGCCACTTCCAGCATAATGAGGCCCTAATGCTACAGATGTTCAGGCAGACTAAAGAGGGAAGGGAGGGGGGAAGGATAAAGATAAAGAAGAAGAAAACAACACAAGACACAAAAAAAAAAACAGAGGGGGAAAAGCGAAGCTTTTCCTGTCTGCCGTTTCCTAACTACCCAATTAACCACATCGGGAAAGCGTCGCAGGGGGCTGACAGCTGGAGGAGGAGAAGGGAGGGAGGGAGTCGCTGAGGTGGGCAGCTCGGAGGGACTCCCTGGAGCTGGCAGGGGTTAAAGTGAAGATTCGGCACCGGGCAGGGCGCCGCAGGATGCTTGTGGCGGGGGGAGGTCTTTCGGCGTTCCCTGACTCTGCCTCGCTCCAACCCCGCAGCGCCACAGCTCTGCCCCGTCAGCAGCTCCGGGCATGGGGATTCCATCGCCCCAAGGCCTGCTCCAGGCTTCGAGAATCTTTGAAGGGCAGCAATTTCTTCTGATGTCCAACCTAACCCCACCCTGGGGCAGCCTGAGGTCATCTCCCCTCCTCCTAACACTTGTTCCTCGGACATTCAACCCCCACCTGGCTCCAGCCTCCTCTCAGGGAGCTGTAGAGAGCAAGGAGGTCTCCCTCAGCCTCCTCTTCTCCAGGCGGAAGAC
Source organism: Dryobates pubescens (assembly GCF_014839835.1). Lineage (NCBI taxonomy): Eukaryota > Metazoa > Chordata > Aves > Piciformes > Picidae > Dryobates > Dryobates pubescens. The sequence continues at coordinate 1,144,653 of NC_071647.1, read as the reverse complement.
CCCCAGGTCCCTCAGCTGCTCCTCACCAGATCTGTTCTCCAGACCCTTCACTGGGTTAAGACCAGCTTTGAGTTTATTTTCCCTTTGTGCCTTGCAGCATCTCCTCAGCACTGCTGCTCAGCACCCACTGCACAGAATCCCAGCATGGGAGGGGCTGGCAGGGACCTCTGGAGATCATTGAGTCCAAGCCCCCTGCCAAGGCAGAGTCACCTGGAGAGGGTCACTCAGGAACACATCCAGGTGGGGGTTGAATGTCTCCAGAGATGGAGACTCCACCACCTCAAGCCTTTAGGCACCTTCCAGGGCAACACAGGATGAGAGGGAAAGGATGGAAGCTTGAGGAGAGCAGATTAAGGCTGGAAATGAGGGAGAAATTCTTGCCAGTGAGGGTGGTGAGACTCTGGCACAGGCTGCCCAGCAAGGCTGTGGCTGCCTCCTCCCTCGAGGTGCTCAAGGCCAGGATGGATGAGGCCCTGAGCAACCTGGGCTGGTGGGAGGTGTCCCTGCCCATGACAGGGGCTTGGGACTGGCTGATCCTGAAGGTCCCTTCCAACCTGAGCCACTCTCTGCACCTCTGCACACTTGAGTGGCGATGCCTGAAGGAACCCAAGGCCCAGGTGGAAATTTCACTGCTGAAAAACAGAGGAGAGAGAACCTTTCCTGACTGCCCCTGGTGGTGCTGGGTGCTCTGTGCTAAATGAGGCTGCTCCCTTCCCACTGAAACAGAAATGGAAACAAATCAAATTGAAATGCAACAGAGAACTGGAAATGGAGCTGGGGAGGGTGGGAAGAACAAACCAAACCCCCAGCCCAGCCAGGCAGGCATTCATTTTCCAGGCACTTGGATGTGTATTTTCTACTTCATTAATAGCAGGGTGGCTCTCTCATTAAGGCACTGTGTCATTTGGCTCCTTGTGCAATTAATTACCAATAGCATCAACAGCAACAGAAAACCAGAAAGAAGCAAACAACACAAATCAGCTCCAAGCTGATGAGAGCCAAGAAGCCTGAATTACAGAGCAGCTTCCTCGAGCAGCTAACTCCCAGGCAAAGGTTTTCCTCCTAGAGGTGCTGGGTTCATCTCTCATTTCCTACCTGATATTCCCCCATCTGTTACCAAGCTCCCCAGGAGCCAGCAGTGGCCTCCTGCAGCCCAGCAGGCAGCTGTGTGCTGGGCTGCAGCCAGGGGAGTGTGGGCAGCAGGGCAGGGGGGGGCATCCTGCCCCTTGGCTCTGCTCAGGAGCACATCCAGGTGGGGTTGGAAGCTCTCTAGAGATGGAGGCTCCAGCACCTCCCTGGGCAGCCTGCTCCAGGGCTCTGCCACCCTTCAATTCAAGAAGTTCCTCCTCATCGTGTTCCACTTTGTGCCCATTGCCCCTTGGCCTGGCACTGGGTGCCACTGACAACAGCCTGGCCCCAGCCTCCTACCACCCACCCCTGAAGTATTGATCAGCATTGATCAGATTCCCTCCTGAGGCTTCTCCAGACCAAAGCAGCCCAATTCTCTCAGCCTTTCCTCCTCACACAGAGGTTCCAGGCCCCTCAGCATCCTTCTAGCCTCCACTGGCCACTCTCTGCCACATCCCTGCCCCTCCTCAACTGGGGAGCCCAGAACTGGTCCCAGTACTCCAGATGTGGCCTCCCCTGGGCAGAGCAGAGGGGGAGGAGAACCTCCCTGTGCCTGCTGCCCACACTCTTCTTAATGCCCCCCAGGATGCCATTTGCCTCCTTGGCCACCAGTACACATTGCTGTCCCGTGGAGAACTTATTGTCCACCAGGACTCCAAGCTCCCTCTCCATGGGGCAGGGCAGCCTTGCCTCAGATGCCAGTGGCAGGGGTCCCATGCCAACCAGGCTGCCCAGGGAGGTCCTGGCTGCCCCCTCCCTGGAGGTGTTGAGGTTGGCTGAGGCCTCGAGCAAGCTGGGCTGGTGGGAGGTGTCCCTGCCCGTGGCAGGAAGGGGCTGGAACTGGATGCTCTCACAGCTCCCTTCCAACCCAAACCATCCTCTGCATCTCTGAGCCACTTCCAGGCTGCGGTGCCACAGCCGCTGGCGCTGATGTCACCGAACGTGCTTGGCAGCATTCCTGCTTGTGACAGCACCGCGGCCGCTGCCAAGCAACAGCAAAGCCAGGCAGGATCTGCTGCTGATAAGGACACCACCGCTCCGAGGAGACTTTCAGTTCACCAAGAAGCCACCGAGGCAGAGACAGCCCCAGAGCGGCGGCGGCGCCGGCGGAGCCTCGCCTGGCTTGGAGAGGCTCAGAAATCCCCTCTCAAGTGAAGCTGCTCAGCCTGGCAGCTCTGATGTTGTGAGATAACCTCTGGGTCCCACGAGCAGCAGGGCTCCGAGCTGGGCTTGGGAGATGTAATAGTCTGATAAAAAACGGCACTTCCTCTGGCAGCTGATAAGGACCTGAGCTCGGCGGCAGCGCCGGGACCTCAGCGGAGCTTCCTCAGCCCTCTCCTGTCTCCCCCTCCAGCCTTTTAACCACCCCCTTGCAGACGCCTGAGAGGCAGCAGCAGCAGCAGCAATTAGCATCCATAAACCACCAGGGTGGCTTCGGGTGCTCTTTATTTCACAACCAGGAAAGCAGATCGCTGCCATTCACCACCAGCACCACCCCCTCCCCCGGAACGCTGCCTGCCTCCGGCAGGGCAGGGCAGGGAGAGGTAACCAACCCGGGCAGGGACTGGTGGAGAAGGGCTGCTGGTGAGGGGCAGGGGTTTGAAAGTGGAGCAGGGGAGATTTAGGTTGGACATCAGGAGGAAGTTCTGCACGGTGAGGGTGGTGCCTCCAGAGCCATCCAGGCTGGGGGTGATGAGATTGAGAGCAGCCCTGCAGAGAAGGACTTGGGGGTGCTGGTGGGGGAGAAGCTGGGCAGGAGCCAGCAATGGGCACTGGCAGCACAGAAGGCCAAGGGCAGCCCCAGAAGATGGAGAGAAGGGATCCTGCCCCTCTGCTCTGCCCTGGGGAGACCTCACCTGCACTGCTGGGTGCAGATGTGGAGCCCTCAACACAAGAGAAACAAGGACCTGATGGAGAGGGTCCAGAGGAGGCCACAAAGATGATCAGGGAGCTGGAGCCCCTCCCCTGTAGGGACAGGCTGGAAGAGTTGGTGCTGTTGAGCCTGGAGAAGGGAAGGCTCCAGGGAGACCTCAGATCTGCATTGCAATACCTGCAAGGGACCTCCAGGAAGGCTGAGGAGGAACTGTTCAGAAGGGCTTGGAGTGATAGGCTGAGGGGCAATGGTTTGGAACTGGAGCAGGGCAGAGTTTGGTTGGGCATCAGGAGGAAGCTCTGCACAGTGTGGGAGGGGAGACACCGGCACAGGCTGCCCAGGGAGGTGGCTGAGCTCAGCTCCATCCCTGGAGACATTCAGCCTGGAGGTGTCCCTGGGCAGCCTGCTGCAGCTGGAGGAGTCCCTGCTGAGTGCAGGAGGGTTGGACAAGATGAGCTTTGAGTTTCCCTTCCCACCCAAACCATTCTATGACTCTCTGGAGATGACCTTTGGGAGTCCCTTCAAACCTGCTGCCCTCTGGGAACCAAACTCCTCTGCCTGGCTCTGACTCCTGCAGGCCCAAAGTGGCTTTTATGCTCTTTTTAGTTCCTTTTCCAATGCAGGAGGCTTCACCTCTTGGCCACCAAAGGGCACTGGGGACCCATGCAGACACCAGGGCAGTGTTTGCTGCCCTCTCTGCCTCGCTGCTCAGCCGAGGCACAGGAAGCACCACGGGAGCAGGGGATTGGTATGGCTGCAGGCAAGCACAGCCCATGTGCACCACAGCATGCAGCCTCCATTCCCCTGAGGCAAAAACCAAGGTGGGGGTGAGGGGGAGGGGGAGTTGCTGTCTGTATTTCCCCCCCCCCCCCCCCCCCCCCCCCCCGTTCTCCTCCATCAAGCTTTTAATTAACACATTAACTCCAGCCTGCTGCCTGATGGTTTGCTCCACACATCCCAAACCTGGTGGCTGAAAAGGACTTTGGACAAGGGGTTGGAGTGGTGAGGTGAGAGGGGGTGAGGTGAGGCTGGGAGAGGAGAGATTGAGAGTGGAGATGAGGAAGAAAGTCTTGAGAGTGAGGTTGGGGGAGACCCTGGCACAGCTTGCCCAGGGAGGCTGTGGATGAGGCCAGGCTGGATGAGGCCTTGGAGCAACCTGGGCTGGTGGGAGGTGTCCCTGCCCATGGCAGGGGGTTGGAACTGCCTGACCTTGAAGGTCCCTTCCAACTTAAACCATTCCATGAACCTATGAAACTGGCCAGAAGCTGAGAGCTGTCCCTGGCCTGCGGCAGGGAGTTTGGGGCAGAGGATCTCTGAGGTCCTTTCCCACCTGAGCCATCCTTGGACTCCATGGAAGAAGAGCCATGATCCAGAATAGACTTTTGAATCCCTCTCACAGCATCATCAGTGAATGAAAAGAGAGAACTGAATGATTGCTTTTCAGAGTTAAACTTCACTTTACCTCCTGCTTCCTCACTGGGCTGATTGTGCTCCTTCACATCCTCCCCAGGAGCCACAGTCTCCATTTCCTGGGACTGGTTCAGGTCACCATCAGTCAAAACCTCCTGGCCCTCTGTAAAAAGAACCCAAACATCCCTCATTGACCCTTCATGCCCCGAGAATATTCCCTCAGAGTATCTGCTGCACCCCAGCACTGCTCACAACCCCCATCCAGGTCCTCCTACAGACCCAGCAGCTGCAGCCTGGGGAGGGGATTTGCTTCCCCAAGTCTGATGTAAACCCTCACACACAGCAGCCCAGCGAGGTGAGGGTTGGAAGGGAACCTCTGGAGCTCACCCAGTCCAACCCCCCCTGCTCCAGCAGGGCCCCCACAGCAGCTTGCCCAGCAGCACAATGCCCAGGGGAGGTTCAAAGCTCCACAGAGAAGGAGACTCCACCACCTCTCTGGGCAACCTGCTCCAGGCCTCCAGCACCCTCTCAACAAAGAAATTTCTCCTCCTGCTCAGATGGAGCCTCCTGGGGTCCAGTTTGCATCCCTTGCCTTGTCCCTGGGCACCCCTGAGCAGAGTCTGGCCCCAGCCTCTTTCCCCCCCAGCCTTTAGCCATTTAACAGCATCCTGAAGATCCCCTCTGGGGCTGCTCTGCTCCAGGCTCTCAGCCTTTGCTCCTAGCTCCTCAGCAGCTTTGTAGTCTCTGCTGGACTCCCTCCACCAGTTCCTTGAAGATCATCAGATCCAACCATTCTCCAGCCAAGCCTGGTGCTAAGCCCTGTCCCACAGCACCACATCCCTGCAGCTGCAACCTTTCAGGAGAGGTTGGAAGGACATAACTCAAAGAGCACAGCACCTGCAGCCACTGGCTGGTCCTGAGCACAGCTGAGGTCCATACCTGCCTGGGAACCTGCAAGAGAGAGAAGAGCTGTTGGGAGTCTTTGGAACCATTCACTCTGCAGCTGTTGCAGGATGATCAATTCCAATTTCCCTTGACTGAAAGCCAAGCTGAGAAATAAAAGCCCCAAAGTCTCCAAGGATCCCAGAGTGAGGAACTGCTCTGTGTGGTTGCACAACTTCCCTCTGCAGCTGCCCAAGAGGAGGCTGGAGGGAGACTGGAGGTGGCCTCTTCTCCCAGGCAGTTAACACCAGGACAGGAGGAAATGGCCTCGAGTTCCTCCAAGGGAGATTTCAAATGGGACAGGAGGAACAGTTTGTGCCCTGCCAAGGCAGGGTCAGGTACAGAAGGTCACTCAGGAACACATCCAGCTGGGGTTGGAATGTCTCCAGAGATGGAGACTCCACCACCTCTGTGGGTACCCAAAACTCAAGCACCTCAAGCCTTTAGGCACCTTCCAGAGCAGCACAGGAGGAGGAGAGGGAAGGGAAGCTTGAGGAAAGCAGATTGAGACTGGAGATGAGGAAGAAGTTCTTGCCAGTGAGGGTGGGGAGAGCCTGGCACAGGCTGCCCAGGGAGGCTGTGGCTGCCTTCTGCCTGGAGGTGCTCAGGACCAGGCTGATCTTGAAGGTCCCTTCCACCCCATTCCATGGCCCTGGCTCCCAGGAGCACTCAGCAGCCCTCTCTGAGGATCTCAGATGCTGCAGGGGTTTTCCACTCTCCTCTCCAGTGCCCAAACTCAGGCTGCTGACCCAGCCTGGGGGCACAGACCTGCAGAGTCCAAGTCCAGCCCAGGCTCTACTCCACTCTTTGGTGTCCTGAGACTCCCCCAGGGCAGGGTTGATTTGCTTAACCAGGTCACAGCTCCCTGCTTCCTTCCTCCTTTCTGCCCTCCAGGTTTTTTCCTATTTTTTTTTGTTTAATTCCTCTTTTTTATACTTTTTGGGGGGGGCAATTATTGTAATCTCCATCTGCAAGAAAAATCTTTCTCAATCTATAGATAGAAGGGGGAAAAAAATGCAAACAATAACAGCTCCAGGAGCTGTGAAATTCATTCCTGGCAGTTACATAACAGAACTGCTCCTGCCATGGCTGGGAGGTGTTAACCACCAGTGACATTTCCCCCCCAGCTCTCTCTCTCTCTCTTCACCACCACTGCACATGGAACATTTCTGTGGTCTCTGCAGCAACGTCAGAACACAAAGCTCCATGAACTCTGTGGCAAAGCCTCCAGCCAGACCAGAATCCCCAAATCCCAGCGTGCTGCAGGCTGGAAGGGACCTCTGGAGCTCACCCAGCCCAACCCCCCCCTGCTCCAGCAGGGCTCCCACAGCACCCTGCCCAGCAGCACAGTGCCCAGGGGGGGTTGGAAGCTCTCCACAGCAGGAGACTCCACAACCTCTCTGGGCAGCTCCAGGCCTCCAGCACCTTCACACCAAACTTTCTCCTCCTGCTCAGATGGAACCTTCTGGGGTCCAGTTTGTGTCTGTTTCCCCTTGTCCTGTCCCTGGGCACCACTCAGCAGAGTCTGGCCCCAGCCTCTTGCCCCCCAGCCTTTAGCTCTTGCTGAGCATTGCTCAGCTCCCCTCTGGGGCTGCTCTGCTCCAGGCTCTCAGCCCCAGAGGCTCTCAGCCTTTGCTCCTCACAGCAAAGAAGTTTCTCCTCCTGTTTAGAAAACCACAGAATCATTCAGGCTGGAAAAGACCTTTAAGGCCAAGAGCAAAGTGCAGGAGCAGCTGGGCTGAAGCTGCAGCAAAGGAAAGGCAAACTCTGAGAGAGCAAAACAGCATCAGAGAACCACTGAGGTTGGAAATGCTCTCTGGGGGCATCCAGCCCAACCAGCAACCCAACCCCACCAAACCATGGCCCCAAGTGCCATGGCCACACATTCCTTGAGCCCCTCCAGGGATGGAGACTCCACCAACCCCCTGGGCAGCCTGCTCCAGCCCCTGACCACTCTTGCAGCACAGAAATTCTTCCTAATCTCCAACCTGGACTAAAGCAGCAGAACTATTCCATTCCCCACCCCCAATCCTACAAAAGAGTTTTTTTCCCCGGGGTTTATTTCAAGGTTTGGTTCCTTTGTTCCCTAAAGGGAAAACATTCAGCTCCCATTTCTCACCCGGAGTTCCATTATCCAGGTAGTTGCCACAGCTCTGAGCTGGCTGCGAGCAAAGAGCAGCGAGAAAAAAATCCTCCCTGTTAAGGGCTGAAACCACCCAGGAGCAGCCTGAGCTCCCCCGGGGTGCAGCTCCTGACGGCAGAGTTGTTAAGCTGTCAGCACTTGGGAAATGATTCCTCAAATTAAAGCTGAGCTCCTTTCCCTCCCTGCAAATGCAGCAGGAATTCGAACACTTAAAGTGGCTTTGGTGAGAGCTGGGATGTGGCAAAGTCCCTGAGCTGAAGGGGGGCGAAAAGTGCAGCTGGCTGCGAAGTGAAAGACATCGAGAATCCTCAGGAAAGTAAAGAAAGAAGGGGAGAGAAAAGGAGATCAAGGGAAATAAAAGGGAAAATCAAAATGAAGTGAAAATCAAAACGAAGGAAAAATCAGACTCAAATAAAAATCAGATTAGGTCTCCCTGGAGCCTTCTCTTCTCCAGGCTGAACAACCCCAACCCTCTCAGCCTGTCCCCACAGGGGAGGTGCTCCTGAACACCCCCAGGGAGGGGACAGCCACAACCTCCCTGGGCAACCTGTGCCAGGGTCTCCCTACCCTCACTGCCAAGAATTTCTTCCTCATCTCCAGCCTCCCTCTCCCCTCTCCCATCCCATCTCCAGCCGCCCTCTCCTCTCTCCCATCCCATCTCCAGCCTCCCATCACTACTAACCCTTACAGAAAGTCCCTTCCCAGGCAGGAGAAGGTTTAGGAACCTCCCACCCTTGATTCTGGACAAAGAAAGCCACAATTCCTCCCTCCCCTTCAGGAGAGCAGGATGGGAGAAGTGACTTACAGATGCCCTTGGTCCTCCCAGAGCTGCAGTGCCCAAGCGTGTGGAGGGCCAGGGTCTGCCTGGGTGCCCTGCAGCCGCCACGCGCTGCTGGCTCCCAGAGCAGAAGTGTCACCTTTGGGTGCTTTTGAAGCCAATCCTTCCCCATCCCTTGTTCCACCCCAGCAGTCAAATTGAGAGAAAAAAAACCACCCAAACCCACCCAATATTCAAATCTATTGCTAAAAAAATCTATCCCAAGGGCTGTGGAGCTGCCAGGGCACAACTGCTGCTGCGTGGCCAGGCAGCAGAACCAACCAAGCCACCTCTGCCTTAACCCTCCCTACAGAATCAGAATTGGCAGGGTTGGAAGGGACCTCAAGGATCAGCCATGGGCAGGGACACCTCACACCACAGCAGGTTGCTCACAGCCACCTCCAGCCTGGCTGCAAACACCTCCAGGCAGGAGGCTTCCACCACCTCCCTGGGCAACCTGTGCCAGGCTCTCACCACCCTCATGGGGAGGAACTTCCTTACATCCAATCTCAACCTCCCCACTTCTAGTTTTGCTTCATCCCCCCCAGTCCTATCCCTCCCTGACACCCTCCAAAGTCCCTCCCCAGCTTTCTTGTAGCCCTCTCCAGACACTGGGAGGCCACAAGAAGGTCTCCTCAGAGCCTTCTCTTCTCCAGACTGAACAGCTCCGACTCTCTCAGTCTGTCCTCACAGCAGAGCAGCTCCAGCCCTGTGATGGATGTGCCTCAAATCAGCACTGCCTCTAACACCCTTTTTGCTCTCTGGTAGCCAGCAGGGCAGGAGGAACAACCTGAGTGAGCCACATCTCACCTTTTTGCCCCCAAAGCCAACAGCACAACATCACCTTTCCACTGCCAGCTTCACTTCCCAACCCTCCAGCACCACGACAGGGCTGGTCCCAAACGCTCCCAATCCTCCTGGCCCAGCACCCAGAGGTTGTCTCCTTCTCTCTGCACCTTCTCCAGAGGCACAGAATTACCCCAGAGTAACTCCACAGCAAGTGTGGCTCCTGCCCTTCTCCCTCAGCACTCACAGCACAGGCAGTGACCTTGTGTCCAACTTCTTCCCCCCCAACAGGCTGTCCACCTTCAGCTCTGCGTTGGGTTTGGGCTGAGCTGGAGTTAATTCTCCTCAAGTGATTAGCTCCAGCTGAGCCCAAACTCAATGCAAACTGAACCACAGCACCACAGAATGCCAGCTTGGAAGGGGCCCCAAGGATCCTCTGGGGTCCAACCCATGGAAAAGAAGGAAAGCCCAAATGATTTCCCCATGGAATGACCTCCACCAGCACCTGCAGTGCCAAGAAGAAGGCTGAAGGTACCTGGTCAAAGCCTCTCCGTGCAGGGTCTCAGGCACTCTGCTGCTCTGAAGCACCATGGAACATCTGAAGTGCCAGGGGCTGCTCCCTCCCTTTTGGGGAGGAGATTCTGATCTTGGGGCTCAGATCATAGCCTATGACCTTCTGACACCAGCAGAGCATCTTCCAGTAACTCAGCACCTCCATCCCAGTAGAGCAAATGGAAATGGCAGTGGGAGCTCAGCTCTTGCAAGACCAAACCAGTTAGAGACACAACCCGGGGCTGTCAGCTTTGCCTCCTCAGACATCTCTCAGCAGTGCTCATCTCCCACTCTGTGCCTGTGCTGAGCCTCCTCACACTGGACAGAGAACTGAGGCCAGGAATGTTCCTCTTGTCCTCAAATTCCCCACAGCCTGCAGTGGAACCAAGATTTTCCCATGGAAAGAGAGACTCTTGGCAGCTGCTGTACCCAGGAAAACTCTTCCACACCAACTTCATCCCCAGCCTGCCAAGCTCAGGGCATTAACCCTCAGAGCAATGAGTTAAGCTAAGAATGTTCAGCTCTGGGGTGATGCTCTGCCAGCCTTGCCCAGAACTCTGCTGATTTGGGGTTTCCCTTTCCCACTGAAGCCCAAATCTTGCCTGCAGTTTGCTGGCCCTGGAAGTTCCAAGCCCCTTCTAGGCTCCAGAAGAAGCCAAGGCGCTGCTTAACTCCTTATAGCCCGGGCCAGGAGCAGGTGCTGCCCCCAGCTCCCTGCCACGCGTGGGGATGTGTCAGGAACTGAACTCAGAGCAGGGGGGAAGCTCCGTTCGTTTCCCGTTTAATTGCCGCAGGCGAGTCGGTTCCCGTCGGTAAAACGCGGCCGCGGAAGCCGCCGGGAAGCAAAGGTGCGGAGCGCGGTGCGGGCACCCCGAGGGGCTCAGCGGGGATGGCGATTGAGGCGGAGGGCGACACACGACGGCGGCAGCAGCTTCCCCACCCCGGGCCCGGGGAAGAGCGGGGTCGTTCCTCACCTGCCATGCTCCGGCCGCGGCTCCGGCTCCGCCTGCGAGCCCCGCGGGGATCGTCCCGGAGGGGACCCGGCCCGGCCTCGCCTCCCTCCCGGGCTCCGCCACATCCGGGCCGGCGCTGGGCGGGCGGAGAGCGGCGCCGGGCGGCGGCAAACGGAGCTGACCCGGGGCTCGCCCCGGCCCGGGCACTGGCCGCCCCGGGGCTCGGCGGTGGTGCCCAGCGATGGGCACTCGGCAGAGACAGGGGCACCGACGGGGCCCCGGGGAGGGTACGGGGGGCTAGGGGAGGACAGCCTCTTCCAGGCTCCGAGAACCCTTTCACTGAACAAATTCCTCCTGACATCCAACCTGAGTGGCCAGGTGTCAGCATCCATAACCTGATCGAAACCATCACTGAGCTTTGTAGGGAGCCCTTCACCTTAAAGCCCACAACGAGATGGGAGCACCACGAGCTGGGTTAGCTCCCTCCAGGGTCAACAATGGCTCCCAGGGGGACAGCAACGGCTCCCAGGGTGACACAGAGCTGTTCCACACTGGCAGCCTCTTGACTCATCTCATGTCGTGCTGCAGAGCCAGGCTTGTGTGCCAGGGCTGGGGTGGCAATGGTGGGCTGCGGTGGCAGGTGGGAGGGTGACCTCTCCACACACTGAGTTTCCTTTACACACCACCTAAAGGTGGCCTCAGGGTGGGTTACCCTTTCAATGGTGTGTCCTTGACTACTAATCGCTCTCCTCAGGCTGCTCATTACCATTCAGTGACTAAAACAGGGGTAAAAGAGCAAACTTCAGTCAGCTCTCAGTCTGCTGCTTAGCAGAAAGCCAAGCTGTGAAATTCTTCCCTGAAAATAACTGGGATAGGGCAAGGAACAGCAGCCCCAGGCTGGAAGCCAGGAGGTGCCACCCTCAGCATGAGGAGAAATTCCCTTGAGGTGAGGGTGGCAGAGCCCAGGAGGCTGCCCAGAGAGGCTGTGAAGCCTCCATCTCTGGAGAGCTTCAAACCCCCCCTGGATGTGTTCCTGAGTGACCTGCCCTGGGTGACTGCTCTGGCAGGGGGCTTGGCCTCAGTCCTCAGAGGTCCCTTCCAGCCCCAACCATTCTGGGCAAAATTAAAGCAAATACAGAAGGCAAAGTGCTCAGGGGGGTGGTAAATGAGGATTTCTCTAGCAGAAGCTGGGTGGAGGCTCTGAGCAACCTGCCCAGGTCCAGGATGTCCCTGCCCACAGCAGGGGGGGGGTGGCACCGAGTGACCTTTACAGGTCCCTTCCCACCCAAAGCCTTGCGTGGCTGTTGGGGGGTGGGGGGGGGGAACTGTGAGCTGTGCCAGACCAAGGCAGCCTCAGCTTCATGTGCAAGCTAAGCACAACTCTCAGAGCTTCTGCTTCACCCAAAGCCCAGAGCTCTTTACCAAGAAATGGCCTAAAAAGGTACAAGTTGGCCTAGATCTCAGATCAGCAGAGAACATCAGCACGGAACATCTGTGAGGAGCAGCCTGTACCTGCTGTGCCTCAGAGCACAGAGCTGCTGGCTGCAGCTTCCCAGGCTGGTGAGACAGAGAGAGCAAAGAAACACAACCCCAAAACATCAACCCCACGGTGCTGAAGCTCTCCAGCACCACTGCAGCAGCCAGGAACATCTCCAGAGCCTTGGGGCTGTTGCTGCATCTCTTGAGTGCAGTTTCCTTCTTATTTTTCATCACACTGAGCTTTTGGGTTGGTTTTTTTGTGTCCCCACGACTCAGCAGTGCTGCAATGAGTGAGACATGAATGCTTGGGGGTGAGAGGATTGCTGGAGGCTTAGTGCATCACTGTGAGAGTTGGGGATGTCCAGCCTGGAGAAGAGAAAGTTTCAGGGAGATCTTAGAGCAGGTTTCCAGTACTGAAGGGGCTCCAGAAGAGCTGGGGAGGGACTTTTAGCAAGCTTGAGGAGGGCAGATTGAGGCTGGAGATGAGGAAGAAATTGTTGGCAGTGAGGGTGGGGAGACACTGGCACAGGGGGGCTGTGGATGCCCCCTCCATAGAGGTGTTCAAGGCCAGGCTGGATGAGGCTTTGAGCAGCCTGGGCTGGTGGGAGGGGTCCCTGCCCATGGCAGGGGGGTTGGAGCTGGATGATCTCTAAGGTCCCTTCCAATCCAAACCACAGGCTGTAAACATCCTTAGGAGGAGAATGTTCAGACTGAAACAGGATTGGGTGGCAGCAGCCACGTTACAAACTGAATCATTTTGCCCATGAAATGTTAGCCTTGAGTAAAACTGAAAGCCTGCAGCTCATGGGAGAGGTTGGATCCTCTGAGGTGGTCCTGATGACAAAGCCTCCCTGCAGCTGAAGGGGATGGAAACCCTGAGATGGTTCTGCTCTGCCTTTAAGCCACCACTTGAGAGTTAATAATCCCTCGGTCTGAGGAAGGAGGACGTGTGGCTGCCCCCCTGCGAGGAGGGAGGAGTGAAATGCTGAGGCAGGGCAGACCTGGGGGAGAGCAAGGAGCTCTGCAAGAGGGACACCACTTCGAAATGCCACCAGGCTCGAGGGCAGGCAGCTTCCACCCATGGCTTGAGACCTTCTCTTTCACACTCTATTAAACTCGGGACCTGAGGGCTTCTGAATTCAGCCTTCTACCAAAATAACTCAGCCCTGCGCTGCCTGGGCCCAGATTTGTTATGCAAATCCCACGACGTCACCTCGGGAGGCTGGCAGGGGCTGGGGCTGCACCAGAAAGATGATTTCCCTCACTAGCCCCAGCTCTGATCTCCTGATCTGGGGTCTGGGCAAAGGCAAGTCCTCTCCTGCCCTTCCTTGGCTGTTTCCTGAGCGATTTCTTTCATAGATTCCCAGAATAGGTTGGGGTTGGAAAGGACCTTCAGGATCACCCAGTTCCAACCCCCCTGCCACGGGCAGGGACAGCTCACACCAGCCCAGGGTGCTCAGGGTTTCATCCAGCCTGCCCTTGACCACCCCCAGGGAGGGGACAGCCGCAGCACTCACTCTGGAAACGAAATAGTTCTACTTTTAAGGGTTTAAGAAGGTCACAAAGAGGTCTTCCAGAACATGTAACTGACTTTAAAACCACCGAGGGCTTGGAGCGAGGTCGTGGTGTGCAGCTCTGCTTTTGAGCCAGCAGCTCTCTGAGCCCAGCTCTTGCTTTCAGTCTTTCTCACAGCCATGGCAGGAATGGTTTTGGTTTATAGCTGAGCAGACACATCCCAGAATGAGTCGCTCCAGAAACCTGCAGCTGGAGCACACCCAGGGCTGCCGAGCTGGGAGCCACCTCCCAGCGTGGAGGTGCAGATCCTGCCCTGAGCAGGCAGCTCCCAGCCCTGCTCCCATTCCCTCCTCTCCCAGGAGTTTCCCAGCCCTGCCTGCACACTGGAAATAGAATCCCCAGTCCCCAGAGTGGTCTGGGGGTTGGAAGGGAACCTTTGGAGCTCCCCCAGCCCAACCCCCCTGCTCCAGCAGGGCTCCCCCAGCAGCCTGCCCAGCAGCACAGTGCCCAGGGGGGGTTGGAAGCTCTCCACAGCCTCTCTGGGCAGCCTGCTCCAGGCCTCCAGCAGCCTCACACCAAACAACTTTCTCCTCCTGCCCAGATGGAGCCTCCTGGGCTCCACTTGGTGTCCTTTGCCACTGAGCACCACAGAGAAGAGTCTGGCTTCATCTTCTTGCCCCCCACCCTCTAGCTATTGATCAGCACTGATCAGATCCCCTCTCATCAATGGGGAAACACCATCCTGGAGTGCAGCCCAGCCCTCCCTAGGCTGTGGAAGAGCAGCGTGGTGGCTGCTGAGTGGGTGGCAGCACCAGGGACATCCTTCCCCTCCCAGCACCCCAAAGCTCTTAGGAACAAAGGAAAAAAAGAAGAAACCACAACAAACCAGCAGCAAAAAAATGCTCATTTTAGAGCAGAGAGTGTGGGTGAGGAGGAGCAAGAGGCCCACCTGCCCCCCCCAGGGGAGCCAAGGGCGGGAAGTGGCACTGGTGGCAGCGGCCGTTGGGGTGGTGGCAGGGATGGGGGGGGCAGGGATGGGGGGGGCAGGGTTAGGTGCTCAGCCCCAGGGCACAGCATGGTGCTGGGGGGGGCAGGGTTAAGTGCTCAGCCCCAGGGCACAGCACGGTGCTGGGGGGGGCAGGGTTAGGTGCTCAGCCCCAGGGCACAGCACGGTGCTGGGGGGGGCAGGGTTAGGTGCTCAGCCCCAGGGCACAGCACGGTGCTGGGGGTGGCTGTGGCAGGGCTGGCTGTGTAGGATGGAGGCAGTGGGGTGGGAGCAGCAAGAGGTGGCCCTGGGGCAGGTGAGGGCCCCACAGAGGGCAGCTCTGTGGGGAGCAGTTGGCCATCGGACCACAGAACGCATCGGGCTGGAAGGGTCCCTCGAAAGTCATCCTGTCCAACCCCCTGCAGTGAGCAGGGACAGAAACTGTTCCTCACGTCCAACCCAGACGCCCCCCGGGGCAAGTTCAGGCTCATCCCAAGCCAGCCCAAGCCAGGCTGCTCTGCAGCTCTCTGCTGCTTCACTGTTTCCTCTCTTGTTTGTTTGTTTGAGTCTCTGGGAGCAGAGCCTGGGCCACAAGCACAGAAATTCCTGGACGTTTCAAACCGAAGCATCTCTTCCTCTGAGTCAGCTCTGGCTGAGGGCTCTGTTTGTTCTCTTCGGGGGTAATGAATAACTTTATTTATTTGTTTACTTCTGCAGGGAGCCCTGGGCTCCAGAGACAAAGTGCACCGATGGAGGAGATAAGAGCTCCGTGCTGAGATGCAAGCTGCGATTGCAGCCCAGAGCTCACCCAGCAGCTCTCTGCTCGCAGCCTGCGGGGCAGCTGGCCGCATGCAGCAGGTGGCTGTGCCACAAAGGGATGAAAGGCAGCGGCCGGCAGCCACTTCTCCAGAGGAACTAAAGATCTTCAGCAGCAGCATCACCAGCCTGAGCTGCGGGAGGGTTGGGGCTGTTCAGCCCGGACAAGAGAAGGCTCCAGGGAGACCTCAGAGCAGCCTTCCAGGACCTGAAGAGGGCTGCAGGAGAGCTGGGGAGGGATTTTTTTACGTGGGTGATAGAGGCAATGGCTTTGAGCTGGGAGAGGGCAGATTGAGTCTGGAGGTGAGGAGGAGATTCTTGCCAGTGAGGGTGGGGAGACACTGGAACAGGAAGGTTGTGGATGCCCCTCCATGGAGGTGCTCAAGGCCAGGCTGGATGAGGCTTTGAGCAGCCTGGGCTGGAGGGAGGGGTCCCTGCCCAGGGCAGGGGCTTGGAACTGGAGGATCTTGAAGGTCCTTTCCAACCCAACTCTATGTGGAGTCATCCTGCAGCTCCCTGAGAGGAGGCTGCAGTGAGGTGAGGGTTGGGCTCTTCTCCTTCCTATCAGGTGATAGAGTGAGAGGAAGCAGCCTCAGGTTGCACCAGGGGAGGATTAGTTTGGCAATTAGGGGAGGGGAAATTGCTAAAAGAGTGGTGAGGATCTGGCACAGGCTGCCCAGGGAGGTGGTGGTGGAGTCCCCATCCCTGGAGGGGTTCAAGAAACCTGTGGCCATGGCACTGTGGGACACAGTTTGGTGGCCACAGTGGTGCTGGGTCCATGCTTGGACTGGGTGCTCTCAGAGAGCTTCTTCAGCTGACACAGCTCCACGGTTCTCTGCCACCCCCACTCCCTGCAGACTCCCATCCGAGGCCTCTGCAGTTTGCTAGTTTCAGGTAACAAATCTCAGCCTCTGCTTGGCAAAGGCTTCCTTTGTTTCCTAAACAGCCTGAGCGCTGCAAACAGCTCCTGCAGCCCAGCCGGGGCAGCGCAGCCTCGGCAGCTGCTTCCCTGCTTCCTCTCTCACTTGCCCACAGATGGAGCTAAGAATGCAGTTTTGGGCCGGGCTGGCAGCCTGGTGCCTCTGACAGCCTCAGGAGGAGTCCTCAAGGTGTGCAGGGTGGAGGAGATGATGAGAAAACCTTTTTCAGCTCCATTTTCAACTCTGGTTTTGGACTGTAGTGGAAAAAAAAAGGGAGGGGGGAGGGGGAAGGTTGGATTTGGGTTGAATTCTTTGGGGTTTCTGAGACCTCTGTGCTTTGGTTTAGCTTCATTCTAGGAGACTGCAGAGAGGTTAAAAGCTTCACAGTTCCCTCATGGCTGTGATCTCCTCAGCTTCTAAACCAGGTGCTCTGAACCTTGCTGGCTGCCCCCATTCTGAGATGGTTTATTGCTGAGGAAAGGAAATTGCTCCTGGATGCCCTGACCACATCCTCTCATCACACACCAGAGGGGAATCATCCTCCTGCAGCCCCCTTCAAACACTGGCAGGCAGCTCTAAGGTCTCCCTGGAGCCCTCTCCTCTCCAGGCTGCACAGCCCCAGCTCCCTCAGCAGAGCTGCTCCAGCCCTTGGATCATCTCTGTGGCCTCCTCTGGCCCCGCTCCAGAGGAGCAGCAGGGAGAGGCCAGCTCAGCTTCATCCCCCTGCAGTGTGGGAGAGGCCAAGGTGCTGTCTGAGGGTCCTGGCCAGGGCCAGCTGGCTGACACTGCTCTGCTCTCCTCCCCGTGGTCTGCAAGCCCAGAACTTGCAGTCCCAGCAGCGACCTGAGCTGGCAGCTCTGCAGGAGGCCTCGAGTCAGGGAGCAAGGAGCAGGCTCCTGCTCATGAGCTGACAGCACAACGTGGCAGACCACAGAGCAGCTGCCAGAGCAGGAGAGGCTTTGTGAGGCTCTTCTCATTTCCAACTGCCAGCAGCCACAGAACATCAGCACTCAGGCACCTCTGGAGCCCCTGCAGGCAGGGACCACTTGAACATGCTGCCTGAAGGAAGGTGTTGGGAGGAAAAGCCAAGGCCAAGTTTGTCACCTGGCTGTCAGGGCAAGGAGCCTGCTCCTTGCTGGTGACACCAGAGCCTGCCACAGCCTTGCTCAGGACCTGCAAATGCTTCAGGGATTGTCCTGCTGGAATTCCTGGCCACAGTGACAGGTGACAGAGGCTCTGGGAGCAGTTTCCAGCAGATATTAATGGGAGTGTTTCATCTTGGTGGTTTGAAAGCATTCAGGCTCTGCCCTTTGGGTTTCCCTCTCTCTCTCTGTGTCTGATGTGCTCCAGCCTGCCCTGTGCAAGCCTGCACCACTTAATGGAGCCCAACCAGCCCAGGGCTTCACAGCTGCACAGACTGCACAGGTTGGAAGGGATCCTCAGAGCTCATCTTGTCCAACCTCCCTGCCCTCAGCAGGGACTCCTCCAACCAGAGCAGGCTGCCCAAGGACACAGCCAGGCTGAGCTTAAATGTCTGCAGGGATGGGACCTCAACCACCTCCCTGGGCACCTGTCCCAGTGTCTCCCCAGCCTCCCTGTGCAGAACTTCCTCCTGATGTCCAACCCAACTCTGCCCTGCTCCAGCTTCAAACCATTGCCCCTGGCCCTGTCCCCACAGCCCCTTCTGAACAGTCCCTCCCCAGCCTGCCTGGAGGTCCCCTGCAGATATTGCAATGCAGCTCTGAGGTCTCCCTGGAGCCTTCTCTTCTGCATCCTGAACAGCCCCAACTCTCCCAGCCTGGCCCCACGGCAGAGGTGCTGCAGCCTCTGATCACCCTTGTGGCTTCCTCTGGACCCTCTCCAGCAGCTCTGTGTCCCTCTTGTGTTGGGGGTCCCAGAGCTGGCAGCAGCCCTGCAGGTAAGGTCTCACCAGAGCAGAGTGGCAGCTCTGGGGGGGATCTCGAGACCAGCAGAGGGTTAACAAATGTCACAGCCAGGGGAATTCAGGACCCGGCTCTCCTCTGCCGCTGCTCCCCAGGAAGAGGCTGAGCACATCCCAGGGGGAAGCAGAGAGGCTGCAGAGCTTTCTCCACCCACCTCCTGCTGCAGCTTCTCCTTCAGCTGCCTCAGCTCCTGGCGGCAGAGCCCTGCTGGCCCCAGGTGCTGCGCAGCAGATGAGCTTCTTACACCAGCTGGAGATTTCCCCCCCCGAGTTCAGCGGATGAGGAACAAGTCACGACACAAATTGCCAAAGCTCTGAGCTAATGGGAAAGCTTCCTGCCCAGAAAAGGCTCAGCTCTGAAGGGTAGCTGCTGGATCTGCGGCAGCAGCAGCTCCTTCTGCTCACCAAGCACCCAGCAAATGGCATTTTGCTGCTTTAAGAGCTTCTCAAGTGTCCAAGCTCCTCAGCAGCCCCACAGGGAGCTGGGAGAGCCTGCTGGAGCAGCCAGCCCCGGGTGCCACCACAATGCCAGCTTCCAGGACTTGGCTTCAAGCTGGGGGAGCTGTTCCCTGCCAGGAGCTGCTGCCTTCCAGCCTCACTTCGTGGAGGGACAATGGAGAGCTCTCATCCTCCTTCCCTTCAGAATCACAGAGTGGGAGGGGTTGGAAGGGACCCCCGGAGATCATCCAGTCCAACCCCCCTGCCAAGACAACTGCCTTGGCTGGATGGTGTGCAGAGGAGAGATCACCCAGGGAAGCTCACACAGGAACACATCCAGGTGGGGCTGAATGTCTCTGGAGATGGAGGCTCCAGCACCTCTCTGGGCAGCCTGCTCCAGGCTCCATCCCCCTTCAATGCAAGAAGTTCCTCCTCGTGTTTAGCTGGCACTTCGTGGCCAACGTGGACCCCGTGGAAGCCACAGCAGAGCTGTGACACAGACCCCCCCACCCCCCCGGCTGCCAGCAAAGGAGGCTCTGCTCTGCCCCCTCTGCACCGCGGCTGCCCTGCGCCCAGCCCTTCCTTCCCTCCCTCTCTGCACTCCGGGCACCAAGTCAAGCAAAAGAGCAGCTCCTCCTCAGTGACTGCAACTTCTTCTGGCATCCAGACCTTTCTTGGTGGCCATTCATCCAAAAATCGAGGAGATTCAACCCGGTTTAACTTATCCTTTTTGACAGGAACACAGCAGGAGCCGGCGCGGGCACAGACCCCGCTCCGAGCTCTGCAGGATCAGCACTTGGGAAAGGCTGAGGAGGGAACCACGGCGTAAGGAGCTCGGCAACTGCCCCTGGGCTGGGTGCCTGAGCTGCCAACTGGACACTTGCATGCGTGCAGAGCAAAGCAGAAGGGCTCCAGGAGAGCTCTGCCACGGAGGAACACCACAGGCAGCAATGATCACGGGGTGGAAACGCAGCGAGGAGTCACAGAAGGGGTTGGGGTGGAAGGGATCTTCCAGCTCAGCCACTTCCAACCCCCCCCTGCCACGGGCAGGGATACCTCCTGCTGGACCAGGGTGCTCAAGACCTCACCCAGCCTGGCCTTGAACACCTCCAGGGAGGGGGCAGCCACAACCTGTGCCAGGGTCTCACCACCCTCACTCCAGAGAGAAACGGATCCCTCCGGCAGGGGAGGCTCTGCAGGTCCTCCTCTTTCATTGCCAGGCACAAGCTCACCTTAAAACCATGGCAGTCAGAACAATGCCTGATGCCCAGCAAGGCCTGGGGATGCCCAGGGATGCCCAGGGATGCCCAGCTCACACAGGGGGCAGGGGGGAGAATCGAGAGCTAGTCAAGAGGGGAGCATGGGACCAGCTACACTGCTGAGCTCTTGACCACAGGCATGGGAAGAGGCTTTGTGGTTTTGTAGCTCTGCTTTGGCTTCACAGAATGCATCAGGTTGGAAGGGACACTCCAAGGTCTTCCTGTCCCTGCACTCAGCAGGGACTCCACCAGCCAGAGCAGGTTGCTCAGGGCCACATCAAGTTTGACCTTGAATGTCTCCAGGGATGGAGCCTCCACCACATCCCTGAGCAGCCTGTTCATGGAACCAGAGAAGGGCAGAGGTCGGCAGGGACCTGCAGAGATCATCCAGTCCAACCCTTCTGCCAGAGCAGCATCCCCCAGGGCAGGGCACACAGGAGCACACCCAGCCAGGGCCTGAAAGCCTCTGGAGAGGGAGACTCCAGCACCTCTCTGGGCAACCTTGGGAATGGGAAATGGGAATTTCCTTCCTCCCCAATCCAGTGGCCACATTTTTGGTGCAGCAGCAGCGCTCCCAGCAGCAGCAGCAGCCATGGATTAATGAATCCTTTGCAGCAGTGATTCCTTATGGGCAGCCATGCCCCCAGACGTGGATTTCTTTTGGGGGGGGTGGTTTTGGTGGTGGTTTTTTTTTTGTCGTGGTGAAAATCAATCAGGAAGGTTTCCATAACCCAAGGGCTGCTGCTGAAGGGTGAGGCCAAGCTTTAATCACAGCCCTAATTGCAGCCATCAGTTCTAATTACTGATAAATATTTTTTTCCTAATTGTGGAAATTAAACAATCAGACATCCTTCCTTCCCTCCTCCAAAATCTAATCAGCTCGAACAAAGTTCAGGATGCAGGCTGGGGGCCGCGGCTGCTGCCTTCAGAGCCGGGGAGGACCCAGCTCTGCCTTTCCTCTCCAGCGCAGAGCCCTGCGACAGCAACACAAAGCAAAGCGCTCAGCCCTGCCACGGAGCAGAGCTCCCAGCGCTGCTGCTGCTGCTGCTGGAGAGCCGGACCCGCGTCCAGGTCACCCCTCCCAGGGCAAATCATCTCCCCCGAGCTCGCTGCAGGGTCTTAGGAGGTTTCTTGAGGTCCATCCGTGCGGGCTGGGGGCTGCTCCACAGCCTGGAACGCAGCTCCTCGGCGCTGGCTCCAACGAGCCGCAGCCTGCTGCTTCCCACCCCTCGGGCAGGTCGCTGGGGCAGGCACCAGAGCAGGTGCTGGCCCTGGGGACTCGGCGTCACCCAGCTCCGTGGGGGGACACCGGCAGGCCCCTGAGGAGAGCCACAGCTCCACGGACAGGGTGGCAGCTGGGGCTTTGCCCATCCTGCTGCATCCCTTGGTCCTCCCCAGCTGCTCCTGGGCTGTGGCAGGAGGGTCCCCCGGGAGGCAAGTGGCACGGGGGGGGACAGCGGCCATCTGCTCAGGAGCCTGGGGTCCGGGGGGCTGTCACGGCCCTGCCGCGCCGCGTCTGGAGACAGCCGAGTGACAAAGGAGGTTAATGTCCCGCGAGCGAGAGCTGTCACTGCGCGTTAGGGCCCAGGTGGCATCGCTGCGGCAGGCAGCGTGCGGGCAGAGAGGTGCTGGCAAACCAGGACAGGGCTGCTCGTGGGCACTGGCACCAGGGAGGGATCGTCCCACACAATGCCTGGGTCCGGTCTGGTGGGCAGGAGAGCAGGGGGCAGAGCAGGGCCCCAGCAACCCTCCCAAGAGGGCAGCGGTGCAGCGTGGCTGAGGGACTGGCACGGTGCCAGTGACCTGAGCCCGGCTGGCAGGGGCCGAGCCGCTGGGTGTTCATTTACTGAAGGCAGAGGCAGAGTTACCAAGGGCCCTGGTGTCCTGTTTCTGAGAGCAGCAGCCCAGGAGCACCCAGCAGAGCCAGACCTGGCTCGGGGAAGCCATCGCCTGTCGCGGGCACCCTGTGTCCTCCCCTTGCGGCCAGGGTGTCACTGGGGACCCCTGGCACAGGGCGGGGATGCCACCCGCCTCAGCCCCCCAGGGACACACAGAGTGGGCACAGGCTCCAAAGTAAAAGCCAATTTATTGTTGTATAAAGTGAGAACATAAAAGGTCCCTTAAAGAAAACACAGCTGGGGGCAGGCGGTCCCGGGCACCGCCCCGGGCATGGGAGCGGCCGCCCCGGGGATGCCCACGAGCGGGCAGCACCTGGGGCCACGGTGCAGCCGCTGGCAGTGGCTTGGCCTGGTGCCCCCCAGCCCCTTTCCCTCCACAGCTGGTTGTGATGGTGGGGAGCTGCTGTGGGGCTGTGGGCCCAGGGGATGCCCAGGCCGGAGCTGGGGCGTTTGTGCGTGGCAGAGCCCCTGGTATGCCCTGGCAAAGAGGCACTTGTGGAAGGCCAGCCCTGTCCCACGGCTCCCACTGGCACAGGGGCACGGGGCCAGGGCCCTGCCTGCGCCGAGAGGCGCTGCCCACACCGGGGTCTGAGGCCAGACCTGGCAATAAGCTGTGCCAGGGCAGCCAGAGCCGGTTCTGGCCTGGCACAGAGGATGTTCAAGCAGCTTTGGTTGGTGCTCTTGGTGAATTAAGGCAACTTAGCTTCAGTTGGTTTAAAAACAATGGGCAAGACCCAGAGACCCCAGCGGGACCAGAGCAGCACCCCCAGGTACCACAGTGGGCAGAGGCCTGGTTGGAAGGGTCTGGGTCTGCCCTGGCTTTCCTCTGAGTCACTGCTTGGACCCTGCGTGCCCACAGGTGGGCACCAACCACAGATCCCCCACCAGCACCTGGCACCGCAGCCTTACCTCTACCTACCCACACCGGGAGCCTGCAGCCCGAGACCGGCAGCGCCAGGAAGGGACTTTGGGGCATTTTGGGGGAGATTCAGGCTCCTGCCAGCGGCGTGGGAGGGGGGAGAGGGTGGAGGAGCCCCCCCGGGTCCCTCCATCCCTGCTTCCTGTCACAGTGACCGGTCGGCAGCTTGTGAGTCCTTGGGGGCCAGGTGGGAGCTCTGCTCCGGAGCAGGCTGCAAACAGCCACCCGGGGAGCCCCGGGGGGAAACCTGCTCCCCCCAGCACCCCGGCAGGGCTGGACCCACGGCTGGACCCCCCCTCGGCTCTGCTCCGGCAGCACCGGCACCCACGGGTGGCCCTGGAGGGCTCAGCCCTGCTGGGGAAGGGAGGTGCTGGGGTCTGCCACAAGCTGCCCATCTCCCCCCACCCCTCTCACTTCAGCTGTCCTGGGGGAGCCAGGAAAGGAGCAGGGAGCAGCAGGGGGCTCAGGTGGGAGATGGGGCAGCACCACCTGGCACGAGTGCCAGAGCTGGGCACCCTCAGACCTGCCTCTTGCCTTTCCCAGCTGTGTCCCCACCTCCTGCCCCATCCTTTGGTCCCGGCAGGCTGTGGGCAGAGGCTGTGACCCTCCTGGGGCCGGCGACCCAGCAGGACACTGACCCCGTGGCCTTGCCGCTCCTCCCCACGGCCCAGCGCCGCCCACTGCCCGTCCAGGCAGGATGCCAGTCCCAGGCCGCCCGGGCTGCCGGCAACATCCCCCAGGCACCCGAGGCTGAGGCAGGGAGGGATGAAAACCCTGATGGATGCCCCAGGGGATCTCTGCAAAGGAAATGGAAAAGTTCTAAACCGAGTCTGAATGTCCAGGCCGGGCAGGTGCCAGGGTGGCACTCAGGGTCTCTCCATTACGCCAAGGCGGTGAGCAGCTGCCACAGCTGCTGAAAACCACTCCCCAGCCACAGCCACTTCACCCCTGGCTGCGCCAGAGCCAGGCACCCACCAGCTCCTGCTGCCAGATGCCAGCTCCCAAAGGAGAACAGCACAAACCCAGGACGGTCCCCGCGCAGCGCTCCTGGCAGCTCCCCCCGGGGAGCGGCCGATGCCCAGCGCCGCCGGTGCCCCGCGGGGTGCCGCTGCCTCACACCACGGTGCTGATGGTGGAGGACTCCTCCGACCTGCGCTGCTTGCTGGGCAGGGACTTGAGATACTCCAGGTGGCGCCGGGCGTCCTCCTGGTTCTGGCGCACGTAGTAGACCAGGTAGGAGATCACCATCGCGAACCAGCCGAACATGGTGACCAGCATGGCGATGTCCGTGGTCCTCTTGTAGGCGTTGCAGAAGTCGGTGTCGGCCATCACCTGCAGGAAGGCCTTGCCCACGTGCTCCTCCTGGGCCGAGGAGTGGCACAGGATGCCGGCCGAGGAGCCGGCCGCCAGCTCCACGGCGCGGAGCAGCTCCTGCAGCCGGCAGTCGCAGCGCCAGGGGTTGTCGGAGAGGTTGACCTTGGCCTTGAGGTGGCCGAAGGCCTCCTTGCCGAGCGACACCAACCTGTTGGAGGAGAGGTCCAGGGTGTGCAGGTGGTCTGCCAGGCCGCGGAAGGCTCCGCTCTCCACGCCGGCGATGGAGTTGTGGGACAGGTCCAGCTCCAGCAGCACGGGCAGGTCCCGGAAGGCGTCGCGGGGCAGGAAGGGGATGCGGTTGGAGTCCAGGTAGAGCTTGTTGGTGTCGTTGGGGATGTCCCTGGGCACCTCGGTCAGCCTGGCGTGGCTGCAGCGGAAGGTCTTCAGCCCCTCCTCTTCCGAGGGGTAGCAGCCCTTGGGGAAGGCGGAGGCGGAGCGGAGGCTGGAGGCCAGGAGGAGGCTGTGCAGGAGCAGCCACATGGTGGCCGAGCGGAGCAGGACCTGCTGGGCAGCAGGCATGGTGCCAAGTGGCCTTGGTCACAGGGCAGCCAACCTGGCAGCTCTCACCCTGGGCGGATTCAGCTGGGCTTGGCGCATCTGAGACAGAGACGGCAAAGGGGCAGCGTCAGACCAGGGGTGCCGAGGGGCAGAACCACCACTGTGCCAGCTGCCAGCATCAGACCTACCCCAGCACAGTGGGTTGGGGGCCGGGATGGGACCCAGGCCAACCAGCAGGGCTCTCACACCCCCGTCCCTGCCACCAGCAGCCTGGCTCAGGGCTCCTGCACAGCAGGATCAGGCCCTGAGTGGCCAAACAAAGCCTCAGCTCCTGCGTGGCAGCAGCTGGACCATAACAAACAGAGTCACTGAGGCTGAGCCAGAGGTGGGGGCGAGCTCCAGCCCTGCCAAGGTCACCACTGAAGGCTGAGATCCCACAGCAGCAGGCAGCAGGACACAGCAGCCAGCGAGCCCCAGCTCCGGGTGAGCCCCGGGGACCACAGTGGAGAGCACACAGGAAGAGGCCAAGCAGGCTCCCAGCAGTGCCAGGGGGGCACACGGGCACACACCAGGGATTCCCCTTTGGAGGGAATGGGCACAGGTGGGTGGCTGGGCACCGCTGTCCCCTGCCCGGTGCCATCCCAGCCTTGCCCACCTTGCCCTGTAGCCATGGTCCCCATCCAGCCCTTTTATTCCGGAGGGGAAAAACGTCAGCAGGAAAGAAACAAAAGCAGCCAAAGGAAATTCGCTGGAGCTGAGCGTGCAGAGAGTTCCCAGGGTGGCAGCAGCAGATAAGAGCCATGCCTGAGCCCTCTGAGCTCTGCCCGGCTCTGCCAGCCACAGGTCCCTCCACAGCCATGGGCCACAGCAGGTGCCCAGCAGGGCCACGGTGATGAAGCCACCGAGGCAGGATGCAGGAACTCTGCCACTTCCCCACCACTAAAGATCCCTGCGTCAAAGGGCACCCCCTTGGCACCCCACCAGGGAAAGCCCCATGCCGTGCCAGCCGGGCACCTCCTGGGCAAGACTGGCTGCTGGTCCCATCACCCCCTGCTCCCCAGAGCACCCTGCCCCTGGCAAACGTGCTTCGGGGCTGCCCAGTGAGGGGCAGAGGTGCCCATCCAAGGGTGGCACAGCCTAGACCAGCACCCCCGCTGCTGGGCACCGGAACGCAGCCCACCCGAGCCGCAGCACCCCAAGGTCACCCCGGTGCCGAGGCGACCCCTGCGCCGCCAGCCCCACCCCGGGCTCCGCGGGGTCCCTGAGCGGGGGCCGGGGCTCGGAGCAGCCGAAGGGCTCCGGGAACCCACGTTGGCACCTCCGCAGAGAGGGGGGGACCGCCCCCCAAGTCTGCAAAATGTGACCCGGGAGAACCTTGGGACCCTCTTACCGCCGCCCGCGGGAAATCCACCGGGCTGAGGCGGTAGCCGGTGCTCCGGGACCGGGGGTGCTTCGCCCATGGGACCCGGGGGACCCCCGCGGTTGGGACACTGCTCTCCGCGGTCCCACGGACCGGGGGCTAGGACGATACCCGGCCGCGGTTCTCGGCAGCGAGAACCGGCACTACCCGCCCACACCGCCACAGCGTCCCCCGCCCGCAGCCGAGCGCGGGGGTCCCCGGTCCGGCACCGGGACACGCTGCCAGCCTCGGGGAGGGCGGCTGAGGTGCCCGGGGGGTCGCGGAGCTTGCCCGGTTCTTCTTTACGAGAGAACCGCCATGCAGCCGGAGATGCCCGGGGTTCCCCCCGGCCCCGCTGGGCACCGGGGGCGTTGCGGGCGAGGGAAGCCCCGGTGCTTCCCCGGGGGAAGCTCAGCTCGGTGCTGCCGGGGACCTCCCCCACCGCTGCCTTCCGCCCTGCCCGTTCCCAGCGCCGTTGTCCCAGGGAGGAGGTAGAGGAGGGGGGATCCTGGTGAGGACTCACCTGCCGTGAGCAGCCCCGCGGCGGCGGAGCGGCCCCGCGCCCCGGGCCGGAGCGGCCGCGCCCCGCGCAGCGCGGCGGGCCCGGAGCCGGCGGCGGCGGGGCCAGTGGGCGGGATCCTTCGCCCGGGCCTCCCCGGGGCTCCCCGCCCCCGGACCGCCCCGCCGAGGGGGGGCCGGACAGCTCCGAGCACCCCTGGCCTCGCACCCGGGGCTCTTCCAGCTCCCCCTCCGCCCCGCGGGAGAGAGTCTGCCCCGAGTGCTCAGCACAGGGTTGGGGAAAGGGGGGAAGAACCGGGGAGACCGGAACAGGAGCTGCCGGGACCCCCGATCCCGGAGCAACCGGAGCCAGCTTCTCCCGGAGACCCCCGCCCCGCTGCGTGTCCCCTCCCCGGCCCCGAATCTTCGCGCAAGCATCCCTGGACCTCCGGACCCGCAGGTCCCCCGGTGCTCTGCGCCCCACGGCTCTGTCCCCGTCGCCCCCCAAAGCCCAGAACGCCCCCAGCTCCTCCACAGACCCCGGGGCGAGCAGGACCCCCCCACTCCGGTGGGATCAGGGTCCCCCCGCCCGCAGCCCCCGCCCGACACCGGCATCGCTTACTCGGGGAAACCTGAGATGGAGCAGGGCGGACCGGGGCGGGCGGAGCGGCCCCCCAGCCGAGCCCCGAGCTGCCCGGGACCGGGGGTCGCTGGACCGGGCAGGAGCTCCGTGTTACGTGGGGTCCCGGCGCCCCGGAGCACCGGCGGGGCCGGCTCAGGACCATGGAGAGCAGCCGCCGTTAACGGGCCCCGGTGTGCCCGGGGTCGCCGAGCTGGGCGACCCCCCCCCCGCTCTCGCTGCTGCCTAAGGCATCACCGGGGCTACAGCTCCGCCAGCACCGGGGGTCGACCCGGCGGGACCCCGAGTTACAGGGCCAGGGTCGGGCCCTCGCCGTGCTGCAGCAGCGGCTGCCAGCGCCCCGTCCCCGGTTCTCCCGGAGGGAGGGAGGGAGAGCCCAGCCCTGCGCGGCCACATTCTGCCGCTGCTCGGGGAGCATAACGCGGTTAGGAGGCGCCTGGCCTGGATCTCGGCTCCATTAGGAGAACAAAACCTGACAGGAGAGGTGCAGCCGGGCAGGGCCGGAGCCAGACTCTCCCCCGGGACTCCCCGCGCTCCCCGGGAGACTCCCGGGCTCCAGTCGCGGCCGGTGGAGGGGTCGGGGTCGAGCCGGTAGTGCAGCAGGAGCTGGGTCTGGTGCCATACCTCAGGGTGATGCAGCCAGCAAGGGTTTGTGGGGGGTGATGGTTTGGCACACACCAGGGTAAGCTGTGGGCACGGCTCCGAGGCTGCCAACGGGGCCGTGCCAGCGATGCCTCAATTGGTCACCACCGGGGCTGGGACGTGAGCCAGGCCTGACACCGGGCTGGGGGTCACTGGGGCAGGGCTGGCCTGGGACACGGTGGCTGTCAGGGAGCCACAGTCAATGCCCTGGGGCCCCTTGGCTGGCATCTGCCCATTTGGCAGGGAGCAGAGCAGCCACACACTGCCCATCAGCAGTGCCAGCACCACCGGGAGCTGTGCATAGGTCAGGATTGGAGCTGGGACCCGCTCTGGATCACACAGGGACAAGGCCTGTGGGGATCCGGGGGCCAGGCAGGGCCCTTTGGGGTGCTCAAGCTTTTGGGTCACCATAGCATCGAGCAAACACCCCGGGTCCCACCCCCCTCCCCCCCCTCAATGTGCCAGGACACAGCACCCCAAAGCCCTGCACCTGCAGTGCAGCACCACCCTGCACAGACCCTTCCCTGCTGCAGCTGCAGCAAGGATGGCTAAAAATAGCCACCCCTGGCACCGCGGCGCTAAATATAACCAGCATCGACCGGGCAGCGGCACCGGGGGAGCGGGAGGTGGGCACAGCCCAGCGGCACCAGGAGCAAGCAGGGCCTGGGAATCCGCACGGGCACAGAGCCCCCTCCCCACCCCCATCGAGCAGGGGGAGAACCCAGGGCCAGGCAGCTGGCGGCTGGCAGCTGGTGGCTGAATCCCCCCCGGCTCCCCCCCGCCCCGGGGAACCCCCTGCCCCCGGTGCTGGGGTTCCCTGAGCCCGGTGTGGGGAACCCAGGGAGTGGGTGTCCCCCTCCCGCCCCCGCGCTCTCCCCGGCAGCGAGAGGCTGCCGCTGCCGCTGCCGCTGCTGCATCACCGAGAGGGATTTAATATTGATGGGGGTTTAAAAATAGCTGCCGCATTCCGCTTCCCCCTCACGTGCGGAGCCGGCGGGGGGCAGGGAAGCTGCCAAATGCGATGGCACCGCGCTCGGGGGGGCAGGGAAGCTGCCAAATGCGATGGCACCGCGCTCGGGGGGGCAGGGAAGCTGCCAAATGCGATGGCACCGCGCTCGGGGGGGCAGGGGAAGGGATAAAAATAGAGGCTGCCGGGCGTGCCTGGCTCTCCTGCCGAGCAGGGCTGGATCCCGTGGGATCCCCTACCTTGGTATCTCCTCACCCCACTCACCTCCCCCCCCCACACACACACACTCCCGTGGGATCCCCCCCCTCCCCCGCCTTGGCACGCTGGCATCACCAACACCTCACCCCTCCTGCTCCCTCACCTTGGTACAGCAACATCCCCCACGCCTCACCCTGCCAGCGAGGGCACCCTGGAGAAGCTGGGCAGAGACTTGGTTCTCCTTGGCTGGTGCCCACGGTGCCCATCAGCAGCCCAACAGCTGCTTTAAGCACATGTGTGCCCCATGGTGCCCAGGGCCCACCAGGAACAGTTTACAGAGCTCTGGTTCCTGGAAGCACCCCTGGTGCCCTGCCAGCAGCTCGGTGCCAGCACGTCGCACACAGGCTGCCCCAGCCCTGGCAGCCAGTGGGGTTTCCATGCCCTTGCCATGCCCAGCGGGCACCCAGCCGCCTGCTGAGATGTCCTAAGCCTGCAGCTGGTGCTGGGACCAGGCGGGGACACACGGGGTCGGGATGCCCAGCTCGGCCTGGCACGGCGGCTCAGGGGCACCCGCCTCGGGGAATCCTCCATCTCTTCTGCACCCAGCAGCGCGGTGAACCCATCCTGGGCAAAGGGGCAGGCTGGGAGCAGCCGCGCAGGGCTGGGGGGGTGCTGCGAGCGGCACAGGCTGAGCTGCGGCGCGGGCAGCCGGGGGGGCACCACGCTGTGGGCACCACACCCAGGGCCAGGGACCGTGCCCAGCCCCAGCACCCGGGCACAGCTCCGGGCAGGGGGTTTGCAGCACAAAGCGCCGCAGCCGCTGCCGGCACAAAGCGAGGCACAGATGGCAGAGCGCACCCAGGGGCCGCGGCGGCGCCAGGGATGAGCTCTGATCGTCCTGCAAACAAAAGCCCAGCACAGATGGTGCCCCGCTGCGCCCCAGCACAGGAATCCTGCACCCCCAGACCCCCACCTTCGCCAGCCTGCCCGCGCTGAGCTGCCGACAGCCGGGGGCTGAGCCCCACAGGGTACAAGCCCTGAGCAGGGTGGATGCAGCCAGAGGGCTCAGAGCCCCCCAGGGTGCAGCGTGGGGCGGCCACAGCCCTGGAGAAAGGCGAAGGCGCCCGGAGGGGTCTGAGCCCCGCAGAATGCAGCCCCCGAACAGGCTGGAAGCTCCCGGGGGGGGGGGAATGTGTGAGCCCCCCGACGGTGAGGACTCTCCGGGGGCCGCAGCCCCGGCTCGGGGTTGGCCGAAATGCGGTGCCGTGGGCGGAGGAACCCCCGGCCCCGAGCACCGGACGGTACCGGAGGGACGGAAAGGCCTTCCCCCTCCTCCGCGGGCTTGCCCCGTCCCTAAAGCAGCGCCGTCCCCGGTGAGCGCAGCCTTGTCCCCGCCCCGGGGCCGGCCTCTGCCGCTGCTGCCGGGACTACAGCTCCCGGCGTGCCGCGGCGGAGGGTTGGGTCCTGCCGAGGTGGCCGCCGGGAGCGCACCGGGGCGGCGGGGAGCGCGACGGAGCGAGCCCCGGCCCCGCCGAACCGAGCCGAACCGAGCCGGGCTGGAACCGGACAGAGCAGCGGTGAGTGCGGACCGGGCGCGGCGGCTCCTCCCCGGCCTCTCCCGGGGCTACGGAGCCGGCCTGCAGGTCGGTGGGCCCGGGCTGGAGGCCGAGCCCCGGTCCGGACCCACGGGCGGGGGCGGCGGGAAAAGGAGTCTCGAGTGGGGCTGTCCCGGGAAAGAAAAGTACCCCCCAAGAAACGAACCGCGGCTGGGAGGAGTCCCCGTCGGGGCGGGGGCAGCCCGGGGGGCCGGGGGTGGGGAAGGGTCCTGCTCGGGGCTTTGGGGTGAGGGGCAGCAGGGTCCGGGCCCCCCACGTGCGCCCGGAGACCCCAAGGCGCCGCGCCCCCAAACTTTCCCTGGAAGTTGAGCAGGAAGGGCCCGGGGGGAGGCCAAGCTCCGGCTGCTCCCCCCCAGCCCCGGGGCCGCCTCAGCTTCTCCTCCGCCCCGTGTCCGGCGGCTGGGGCTGCGCAGCCCCCGGGGGCTGCTCGCAGACCTGCGCAGGTTGGAAGAGACCTTGCGGGCCGTGGAGTGCAGCCCTGCTCCCTGCCCTCCTGCCGGCTCCCCCAGCTCCAGGCCTGCTGGCTGGGGCTGCCCCATAGCTCTGCAGCCCCCCACGCTCCGCCTGTGGCGTTCCTGAGGTTGGAGGAGACCCTGAAGATCATCAGGTCCAGCCCTGCCTACTGCTGGGCTGCCAGCTCCAGGCCCTCCTGGCTTCCCAAGGAGGAACCCAGCAGCTTTGGGGTTCAGATGGGAGAAAGTTTAATGGCCAGGGTGGGCTTAGGTTAATGGTTGGACCCCGTGGTCACAGAGGTCTGCTCCCACCTAAACAGCTCCATGGTTCTAAGTCCAAACTCCCAGCAGCGACCAGGATGTGAGGTGGTGGTGCCTGGGCGAGCTCTGGCTCAGCTCTGGCTCCTCTGGCTGCCACCTTTGCCAGGGCCTTTGGTGTGCTCTGGCTGAAGCCATCCTGCAAGGAAGGGGTTGCAGTGTTCACTGGCTGTGGAGGTGGTGATTGCTGTGGTGCCAGAGACAGGGATCTGGGCTCCCCGGGGCAGGAGCACCAGGCTGGCACTCTGGGAACGCTCAGAGCCTGAGTCCTCCTTCCCTCTGCAAAGCTCCTGCCAGGGGATGAGCCAGAACAGGCTGCTGGGCCCAGGCTGTGAGCCTGCAGGAGGGCTGTGGGAACAGCAAGGCCCCTGTGAGGGGCTGGGCACAGACAGAGGGGAAGGGGCTGCCCCCTGGGCTGCTGGTGGCGTGGCTGTGGGTCCTCAGGAGCTGGCAAAGCCAGGGGGAAGCTGCTGGAGTCATTTTGCTCCCCCCTGCCTCACGAGTGGGGAGATGCTGCCAGAGCTCCAAGCCCCAGGATCTGTCCCAGCAGAGCTGTGGGCAGGCAGCAGGATGTGAAGGGTCAGAGGAAGGGCTCAGCTCCACCATCTGCTCGTTGCCTCTGACCACAGCCAGGACTTTTCCCCTCCTTGGATGGACACTGTCCAGTGGCAGCACAGCCCTGACCTTCCCTCTGGGTCTGGTGAATCATTAAAAGCTTTTCTGTCCCCAGCCCCCTGCAGTCCCTGTGGGAAAGCAGAGCCCTGCTGCCAGCCCTGCCAGGGGGGGCAGGGTTCCTCCTGCTGCCACGGTGCCTGCAGGTGAACCTTCCCAGTGGAAAACCAGGAGGCAGACAGGGTGGGATGGGGGCAGGGGGCAGAGCTCTGGGAGCCCCAGGGCCAGGCTTTTGCAACACCCTGTGGTGCTTGCAGCCTGCTGTGGGCACAGAGCTTGGGCAGGGGCTGTACCCCTGCCAGGGCAGATGCCCAGACCAAGGGGTTTAAGGTGGGGAAGGGGAGGACTGGAGGAGCAGAGAATTGTCCCTGCAGGGCTGAATGCTTGGTGTCTCCATGTGGCCCTGCTGCTGTTCCAGCATGGCACCCACCCCCCTCTGCTTTAGGAGAGGAGAGGCAGGAGGAGAATTCCTTCACAAACAGCTTCTGAGGTTGGCCCTTGGCAGCCTGCTGCAGGCTTGCCCCTGCCCAGGCCTGCAGCAGGGGCCAAGGAGCAGCTGCTCTTTACTCTGTGAGAATGCCACTGGTGGGTGTCCTCAGCTGGAAGTGCCACCTCCCTGCCAGGCAGCCCTGGGGCAGGGCTTGCCAGCTGCTGCAGCCTGTTGGTGCCACCACCTCCAAAGAAGAGAGGCCTGAAGAGGCCACCTGGCCAAGCCCCACCGGTGCACAGAGCAACCTTCGTTCTTCACCTTGCTGGGGAAGCCCCCAGGGAGGCTCCCAGTGGCTGCCCAGGAGCCTCCCCCCAACATCAGCCTCCTGCACTGTCCCCTCCGCTCCAAGCCTCAGCCCTGCAGTTGTCTCCCTCCCTCTGGGCAGCTCCCTCCAGGGCTTGAGGGCTTTCCTCAGCCCCTCTCTAGACTAAACAAAGCTCTTCCCTTCAGGCTGTCCTCACAGGTCATGTTTTTTCCTACACCTCTGCTCATTCTCACTGCTCTGCCCTGGATTCCCTCCAGCTCCTCCAGACCTGGACAGGCTCTGGCTGAGGCCTCACCAGTGTCCAGGAGGATTGTTCCCAGGGTCTGGCAGAGAGCACTGCTGTTTACACATTCCACAGGGCTCTTGGCCTTCTTCTCTTTGTTGCTGCAACAACTTGACTCCTTTGGACTCTGTTGTGCTTCACCACAAGCCCTCCACTTCCCTCCTCAAGCCCTTCAGAGCTGCCCCAGGCTCAGGATGGAGCCACTCTCCCTGCTGGGGCTGGAGGGCTGAACCCTGCCTCCAAGTCCTGCTCCCAAACCCAGCTTCAGGCTTCTCCCTGAGGTCCTCAGACCCAGGGGGCAAGAAAAGGAGCACCCTGCAGCCTCTCCTTCTCCAGGTGCAAGCCCTGTGACTGACCCCAGGTAGCCTCTGCTCTGCCCACCCAGCAGCTCTGCCTCACCACAGGCTGGGAAGAGGTTGGGAAGTGCCAGGGAGCATCTCAGGAGCCAGAGCTTGCTTTGTGTCCTGGCCCTGGGCAGGAGGAGGAGTGAGTGCCAGCTCCTGAGGGGAGCCAGGCCCAGAGCTCTGGCAGGACACAGAGTGTGAGGAGGGAGCTGGCTCCCACTCACCCCCTGAGATGGGAGAGCTGGAGAGGACAGCAGCACCTGCTCCCAGCTGTGGGAGCTGTGAGAGCAGGAAACAGCCCTCAGTGTGGGGTCCTCTGGCCAAGGAGGGGCTGACCCTGGGGCCTAGTGAAGCCTCCAGACAGAGATGGGTTTGTGCCAGAACATCTCTGCTCTGGGTGCAAAGATGTGCAGCTTCACAGCAGTTCTGAGCTCTGCTGCTTCCTGGAGCCCCTGGAACACAACAAACCAAAGCTCTCCTCCTCCCAGGAAGCCTCAGAGCTGCCCCAAGCCCTGCTGCTGCTGCTGCTCACAGTGCAGCAGCCCCAGAAGCTGCTCCCACACCTGCAGCATCCACAGGGCACCAGGCCAGAGCTGTCCTGCTTCCTGGTATTGTTCAGCTGCACATCCCTCTGTCCTCCTTGTGTGGCAGATGTTCCTCCCAGGTAGGGGAAAAGCCTCCTCCTGCAGTTCCTGCTGCTGGAACAGCCCAGCTTGGGCAGCTGCTCCAGAGGACTCTCATTCCTTCCCTGCAGGAAATTGGTTTTGTTGCAGGGGAATTATTTTTGTTGCCTTCTTTTTTTACCTCCACACCACCCCCTCCCCCCCCCCTCCCCACCCTCAGTCTTAAATTGGAATCAAACCATCTGAGGCAGCCCAGCAAGCCTCCAGAGCAGAGCCCTGCTAATTGAGCTGAGCTCATTAGGAGATCTGTTGATAGAGAGCTGCCTGCCCTCTGCAAACCCTCCTGCTCTGGGGCTGAGGTCTGGTGGAGCTGGCAGTGGGGAAGAGGCTTCAGGTGCTGTGTCCCAGCGCTGTGGTGGTGGTCTCAGCACTGGGTGTAGACTCATTTGAGCCTTGCCAGGTTGTGGTGGGGATCACACAGGATGTTAGGGGCTGGAAGGGAGCTCCTGAGAGCGAGTCCAACCCCCCCTGCCAGAGCAGGACCACAGAACCTATGGCAGGTGGCACAGGAGTGCACCCAGGTGGCTCTGGGAAGGCTCCAGAGGAGACTCCACAGCCGCTCTGGGCAGCCTGCTCCAGGGCTCTGGGACCCTCACGGTGCAGAAGTTCCTCCTCCTGTGCAGGTGGAACCTCCTGTGCTGCAGTTTCCACCCACTGCCCCTGGTGCTGTCCCAGGGAGCAGAGCCTGTCCCTGTCCCCTGACCCCCAGCCCTCAGCTATTGATAAACATTGATTAAATCCCCTCTCAGTCTTCTCTTTTCCAGGCTCCAGAGCCCCGGGGCTCTCAGCCTCTCCTGATGGGGCAGTGCTCCAGGCCAAGCTTTGGCACCTTGGCAGCTCACAAGGAGCTTCCCACCCCCCATCCCCACATCCCAGCTTCAGCCTCCCCTGGGGAGTGAGGCTGAGGAGGTGCAGGGAGGACTGAGCTCGGCTCAGGGGGGGTTGAAGGCCGCCAGGAGCTCTGCAGCAGGGCAGGGCTGGGGTCCCCCAGCCGGCCTGGAGCAGGGGGGGCTCCAAGCCCTGAGCCAAGTCTGCTTCAGTTGCAGGGGTGCCGGTGGCACGGGAGGAGGCACCATGAACGTGGGCACGGCCCACAGCGAGGTGAACCCCAACACCAGGGTGATGAACAGCAGGGGCATCTGGCTGGCCTACGTGCTGGGCATCGGGCTGCTGCACGTCGTGCTGCTCAGCATCCCCTTCTTCAGCGTCCCGGTGGTCTGGACCCTCACCAACATCATCCACAACATGGTAAGGGCAGGGCCCGGCCCGGGGCACCCCGGGCTCGGCTCAGCTCCCATCTGCTCGGGTCTCTGCTGACACAATTCCCTCCTCTGCCTTCCCACAGCCCGGCAGGGAGTTGCTCAACCTCCTCTCCTCAGCTGGCACCTTTGCCTCGGGGCTGTGCATTTAGCTCCTGCTGAGGCCGCTGGGGGAGGGGGGAAGACCGAAGCTGTTTGCCTGAGGGTTCAGTCCCTTTGTCATGTGCCCCCCCCCGGAGGAGGAGGAGCTGAGAAGGGCCCCGGAGGGAGGCTGCCCCCGGAGGCTGCCCCCGGGGGCTGGCCCCGCAGCTCTCACCCAGTGACGCAACCTGAGTTGGCCTCAGAGTTGAAACCATCCCAGGAGCCAGCCCCAAACTTTGCTCTGATTCAAGTCAAAAGGGACTCCAGGAATGGATCCTCCCCTCCTGTGGATCAGGTCCCTGAGTGAAGGGTGTCAGAGCCCTCTGCTGGGGGGCACGAGGTGGGCACAGCAGGCAGAGGTCCTGGGGGGCACTGGGCTGCCAGTGGGGGCAGAAGCTGCTGTGTTTGACTCCCTGCTGTGCCTCTGCTGCATGGGGCCTCGGGTCCTGGGCAGCCTCAGGCCCAGGGGACAAAGCCTCTCAGAGCTGCAGTGGTCACTGTGGTGTCCTTTATTTCAAGTATCTCAGCCCCAGAATATTGCAGAGCCAAAGCCAAGCCCTTGCTGGGTGCCAACCTCCAAACCCACCTGGAGCTGCAGCTCAGGAGCTGCCCAGGGCTCAGCTCAGGAGCTGCCCAAGCTGCTGCAGCTCCTCCTCAGTGGGCCCCAGTGCCAGCACAAGAGGTCATGGGCACCAGCTGGGGCATGAGAAGCTCCATCTGAGGAGAAACTTCTCTGTGTTGAGGGTGGCAGTGCCCTGGAGCAGGCTGCCCAGTGCTGGAGTCTCCACCTCTGGAGACTTCCAAGGTCCCCCTGGGTGTGTTCCTGTGTGACCTGCCCTGGGTCAACCTGCTCCAGAGCTCCTTTCCAACCCCTACCACGCTGTGATGCTCTGACTCCTTCCCCTTCTCTGGCAGCTCAAACCATTAGGTCCAGGGCACAGAAAGGACCTAAAGGTGGCTGGAGGTAAGGGCTGGGAGGCAGCCAGGCACCTGCTGTTTATCTGTGGCAGGAGGTGAACTCTAATCAGAGCAGGACCAGGCTGCTGCCCACAGCTCCCCCAGCGCTCTCTGGACAGCCTCTGCCCTGTGTTGCCCAGAGCCAGCCCAGCCTAATCTCCTGATCCACAGATCCCAGGGCCCCAATCTCCAACCACCTGCTTGGCTGACACCCAGGAGAGGCCTCACGTGTAGCAGCCGAGCTGAGCCGAGCCGAGCCGGCCGGAGTCCACCCTCCTCTGCCTGCTCTCCAGCAGCGCCCGGGCGTCCCTCTAGCGGAGCTCCAGGCTGCTGCAAGCACCTCTGGGCTGCTCTGCCTGCAGCTCAGCTGTAGAGCATCACAGAATGGTTTGGCTTGGAGGGGACCTCCAAGAGCACTCAGTTCAACATCAACCCAGCACCACCGTGGCCACCAAACCCTGTCCCCAGGGGCCATGGCCACAGGTTCCTTGAACACCTCCAGGGGTGGGGACTCCACCACCTCCCTGGGCAGCCTCTGCCAGTCCCTGACCACTCTTGCAGCAAAGGAATTGTTCCTCATCCCCAACCTAACCTTCCCCTGGGGCAATCTCAGGCCAGTTCCTCTCCATCCCCTGACATGGGGAGCAGAGCCCAACCCCCCCCCGGCTCCAGCCCCCTCCCGGGGAGCCGCAGAGAGCAGTGAGGTCTCCCTCAGCCTCTTCTTCCCCAGGCTGAGCGCCCCCAGCTCCCTCAGCTGTTCTCTGGAGCCCTGTGTGCTTCCTGCTGCCCCTGTCTCTCCCCAGAGCATGTACATCTTCCTCCACACCGTGAAGGGGACTCCTTTTGAGACGCCAGACCAGGGCAGGGCTCGGCTGCTGACGCACTGGGAGCAGATGGACTACGGGGTGCAGTTCACAGCCTCGCGCAAGTTCCTGACCATCATGCCCATCGTCCTGTGAGTGCTCCCCTCCCCCTCAGCTGGCAAAGACCTCCAGGCTGCCACCTGAAAAGCCATTTGAAGGCTGTTGGTGTGGGGGGGGGGGGGGTGAAGCACCTCTTCAGGCTGTGGTGGTGGTGGTGGGTCAGCGGTGAGGCTCAACGGCCACGGAATGGGTTGGGTTGGAAGGGACCTTCAGCGTCAGCCAGTTCCAACCCCCCTGCCCTGGGCAGGGACCCCTCCCACCAGCCCAGGCTGCTCAAGGCCTCATCCAGCCTGGCCTTGAAGACCTCCAGGGAGGGGACATCCACAGCCTCCCTGTGCCAGTGTCTCCCCATCCTCCCTGTCCAGAATGTCTTCCTCACCTCCAGTCTCGATCTGCCCTCTCCCAGCTCAGATCCATTGCCCCTTACCCTCTCACTGCAAATCCTTGCAGCAAGTCCCTCCCCAGCTCTCCTGTAGCCTCCTTGAGGTACTGGAAGGCTGCTCTAAGGTCTCCCTGGAGCCTTCTCCTCCCCAGGCTGAACAACCCCAACCTCTTCGAGGTCTTTTCCAGCCGAAACGCTTCCGATCCCTTTGGGCAGCTGCTGTGCAGCCCTCGCCGCTGCTGCCGTCCCAGCAAGCACAACACCCTGACCATTATTCCCCCCTGTGTCTTTCCCCCCCACCATCCCAGGTATTTCCTCACCAGCTTTTACACCAAGTATGACAGGATACACTTTGTCATCAACACCATCTCCCTGATGAGCGTCCTGATCCCCAAGCTGCCGCAGCTGCACGGCGTCCGCATCTTCGGCATCAACAAGTACTGAACCTGGAGCCCGAGGGAAGAGGAGCAGGGGAAGCTCCTTCTCTTCCCCCCACCCTGCCCTACCATCCTGGCTCCTCCTCAGCCCTGCACACACTGGGATTGAACCTCACAAGCAGCTGTTCCAGGCAGTACCTGACAGCCACACGCCGCATGCTGGCTCCTCCTGCCCAGCCGAGCCACGGCCAGCTCCGGGGTAGAGCTTAGCGCGGAGCAGGATGCGCCACGCTGGGTCTCCTCCTCCTCCCAGCCTCCATCACTAGATGCAGATAGCACTGAGACTTTGAGGTACAGCGAGGGGGAATCCATCTCAGAGCCTGAAGGAAGAGGAGAGGGATTGAGGTTGGGGGGGGGGAAGCTTTTCTTAGTGCTGGTACTATTGCTGTGGTAAATGCACTTTACAGTAGAGCTCCCGTGCCGAAGCTTGGTGCTTTAAAGCAGTTAGGTGAGGGGAAATCCAAAGGGATGCAGCCAGACTTGCCCCAGAACCTTGATTGGTTGGGGGGGAGGCTGAGTTCCTTTTCTTTTTATCCTTGTTTTCTGGGGTTTGGGGGGGGAAGAGAAGGACTGATTTGGACACCACCGAGGGAGGAAGTTCCTCCGCTCCAGGCAGCGCCGACCTGCGGCTGGGCAAAGCTTTCGGCTCCCGACGGTGCCGCTCATGGGGCTCGGGAAGGAGGGGAGCACAGCCCAGGACATCCTCCTCCTCCTTTTCAGCTTGCACCCAGATTTCTGGGGCAAAACCTTGCTCCCCACCCCCAACCCCCTCATTGTTGTGTTGTTTTTTAAGCACACTCCAAGCAGTGCAGTGCTTGGGTTAAGGGCTGCAGGTTGTGTTTGGTGATCGACCACAACCACCACCGAGCTCCTCGGGACGTGGAGCAGGGGAGGCCCTGAAGGCTCAGGGACTGTAACTGAGGGGTTGGGGTTTTTTTTTTCCCCCCCTCCTCAGTCCAGCTCCTTGGTTGCTTCAGTCTGCCTGCATGTTCCTGGCACTTGCCAGTGGGCTTCACTCTGGCTCCAGGCTCCATTGTTTTGGTGCCCCCTGGAGCCTGTCGCTGGGCTCCACGCACAAACCCTGCAGCAGCAGCAGCCCTGAGGGGGGAGCAGCGCCAGGCTGAGCTCCCAAGCAGAGATTCTTTTACTCTAGGAACACAATTCAGCCCTTCCCCACCCCCTGAAATTACCACCTGAATAAAGCAGGTTCAGCTCTCCTGGCTGAGGCAGCTTCCTGCTGTTCCTCCTCATGCCAGCTGTGGCTTTGTTGTCTTAGCGCTTCCATCGTCTTCCTTGGGCAGAGACACCTCCCAGGGGCTGGGGTTTTGGTCCTGCATTAGCCCCTTCTAGCTCTAGAGGCCGCAGGGGGCCGTTGCTGAGTTGCTTTGCTGGTCTGAGCACAGGCCATGGGTGGGGGCAGGTGAGGGCTGTGTGGATCTTGCGCTGCTCCAGGTGTCCTTCCCGGTGAGCTCAGGCTCCCCAGGGGCTGCTGCAGGGCTCAGCACACCTCAGAGGGCTGCTGGAAGGCAGAGAGTCAGAGTAACTGCTGGGAAAAGGGGCAACCCAAACCAGAAAGGGGGAGAAGGCAGCAAGGAGTCTGGCTGGCTGCTGAGGCTGTGCCCAGCAAGGGGCTCTGACAGTTTGCTTGCTGGGTGTGGGGAGGTTAAACCTTGCCAGCACCACACAAGGACTGCTGCTGAGTTCAGGGTCTAGGTGCCCTGAAGCTGAGGCAGCCTTTGGGCTACTGGACAATGACTTTGGCAATAAGTTTCTCTTGTTTTCAGAGCAGAGATACTTCAGCAATCAGCTTGGACAGGGACAGAGTCAGTCCCCAGAGTGCTGCCCTCCCAGGCGGAGCCCTGGGGACAGAGATTGATGTGGGCAGGAGAGGAGGGGGAAGCCAAACCCTGCTGCAAGAGAGAGCTGCTGCTGTGCCTGGAACCATCCCTCCTGCAGAGGCAGAGGCACAGTGCTGATCCCTTGCACTCAGAGCAGCTTTGGTGTTTTCAGTGGGAGCTGAAGGCCAAGGCCAGCTCAGCCCCATGGAGTCCAGCACTTCCCAGCTTCCTCCAAAGCCTGAGCTGGGGGTTGGAGGATGTCTGGGGTTTGGGTTTGGTTTCTCTCTGTGCTGTTAACTGACACTGGGGACACCTGATCCTGCTTGGCTGAATCAGAGAGCAGCTGTAAAGCAGACCAGGAC
The DNA here is from genome assembly GCF_014839835.1 of Dryobates pubescens. Lineage (NCBI taxonomy): Eukaryota > Metazoa > Chordata > Aves > Piciformes > Picidae > Dryobates > Dryobates pubescens. The sequence continues at coordinate 1,104,240 of NC_071647.1, read as the reverse complement.
CAGAAATGGCCCCAACAGGGCAGGCTGCAAAGCCTGGAGGGCTCAAAGCTGTTAGGCAAAGCCTTAATTCTAACAGGAAGCTTTTCTGCTGTAGCTTATTCACACTGAAATGATGACACAGAGCCACCAGACAGCTGGGGGTCCCATGGCAGAGGACAAGACTGCAACACAGCTTTGCCACCAGGGCTGAACTCAGAGTCACAAAGGTTCATCCAATCAAGGGAAACCTAAATGAAGAGGGGGAGAAGTTGGGAGAGGAGAGGGAGAGGTGAAGGAAGGTTCTGTGTTAAGGATGGAGGCTGACAGCTCCAGAAGGTTAACAATTACCTGAGCAACTCTGGGGCTGATGGCAATGGCACCTCCCCCCCCCCAGGACCTCCCCTCCCCCTGGGATCCCATCTTTGAGGTCAGCATCAGAACTACTCAAAAGCAGCCAAGAGCCCCCAGATAATGATCCTTAAACCACAGCTGCTGCTTGGGAGGAGGACCTGAGGCAGCTCTGGCTGCTGGGTGCTGCTGCTCTCAGTGTGGGTTTGGTGTCCCAGAGGCTGGGAGGTCTCAGCTCAGTTCCCAGCTGCCTGTGGTGGTGTGGAAGGAGCAGGCAGTGCTGAGTGTCCTGGTTTGGGTTTGTTAAATGCAGGTGGAAGTGAGTTCAGCACTGGAAGGCTGAGCTGGCCCAGAGTGCAGCCACAGCACCCTCCTGGGGTACCTCACTCCTGAGAAGGGCCAGCAGGACACCAGGGGCAGGAGGAGGGGGCCCAGATGTGGGCCTGCAGTGGTGTGAGGGAGATCCTCAGCAGGGAGAGGCAGAGCATGAGCAGAGACTGCTCAGCCCTTCTCTGGGGCTCTGGAAGCTTCTCTGGGTGCCTGTGGGAAGGAGACAGTTGGCTGTCACTGATTTTGGATCACACCTCAGAGGTTTTCCTCTCCAACTGTGAGCAACACCAGGAGGAGAATTAGAGGTGGGCTCCATCCTGGGAGCAAGAAACAATCAGTGGGTGGGGAGGGCACTGAAAAGGCTTTGCTCTATTGTCCTGCCAGGAGTGCTGAGGGAGGAGAAAAGCTTCTGCAAAGCACCACTGGAGCTGCTCACAGGCACTGGCAGAAGCCATCCCTCTGCCCCACACTCTCCTGGGCAAAGCCTCTTCCAAGCCACTGCCAGAGCAGGAAAGCCAGGACAGAGTGGAGCCCTGGCAGCCTGATGCCCCCAAAGCAGGGCTCCTGCCCCTGATCCCTTCCCCAGAGCCAGCAGGATGCCAGCCAGGAAAACAACCAAACCCCAGCAGAAAGCCTTCAAGCAGAGCAGAGCAGAAGGCTGAGGGCTGAGGCTGCTCCACTCCTGGGTACTTCTGGGGTGGGTTTTTATTTAACCATTCTGGAGTGAGTTTGTTTTTAATGGCACCACAGAGCTGGCCCCTTGGAGGGGAGCCAGCAGCTGCTTATCTTCTGTTGACACATTCATATTTCTGAGGGGGGCTCTTGGGTGCCCTTTCTCTTGGGCCTAAAGCCTCTCTGGAGCAGGCAGCAGTGCTGGAGCTGACCTGAGCTGGGGTTTTTGTTTGGGGTATTTGGGTTTGCTGCCCTCTTTTTATTGCCATTATTATCAGTGGGAGGTTCTGAGGGTGTGCAGAGTTTGAGGCTTGCTTGGTTGGTGTTCTGGTTTGGTTCCCCCTCCCCCCAGCAGCCCTTCTTTTGCTGTGTCTGCAGAAGTCTCACCTAGAGAACTTTCTACAAGAGAAGTGTGAATATTTTTATTACTCCTTTGTACAGTATTCTAAGAGAGAACTAATAAAGTATTCATGTACAAACTCTGTGAGGCCTCTGCCTTCCCCCGGGGGCTGCTCCCTGCTGGCAAAAGCAAGCTGCAGAAGGGCTGCACAAGGAGGCTGAGGGGATGGGAGCAGCTCTGGGAGGAGGAGAGGGTGGGAGAGGTGGAATCATGGAATCAAGAAGGCTGGAAAAGACCTCAAAGGTCAGGGGAGGCTAAAGAAGAGCAGCCTGAGGGGGGGGAACTGATCAATACTTCAAGGGTGGGTGGCAGGAGTAGGAGGGGGCCGGGCCTGGGCAAACAAAGTGGCACATGAGAGGCTCCATCTGAAGGTGAGGAGGAGCTTCTTGACCTGAAGGCTGCTGGAGCCTCCATCCCCTCACACAGAAGCAGCTTCTCCTCCTGCCCAGCTGGAAGCTCCTGGGCTGCAGTTTGTGCCCCCGGGCACCACTGAAGGAAAGCGAAACCCAGGGGGCAGGAAGGCCCCGGCTGAAGGCAGCCAGCCCTGCCAGCTCCCCCCTCCCCTGCCACAGGGCAGCGACAGCCACCCCGGGGCGAGCAGAGCTGCGCCAGGCTCTGCCTCCCGCAGCCGCTTCCGGCGGCAGGGGCCGGGCAGAGAGCACCTCCCGGCCGGCGCCGCTCCGAGGCCACCTCCCTGCGGAGCACGGAGCTGCACCGAGCCCTGTGCCGGCGCCCAGGGGAGCCCAGGCACTGCACACAGGCAAGTACAGCCCCAGGAGCTGCTGGGAGGCAATGAGAGGTGGGAGCAGGGGGGCTGCAAGGCGTTCTGGGGGGAGGTTTCTCTCTTTTGGAAGTCTTCCCCCAGAGTGAGTCCTGGAGGTGCTGCTGGCAGGATCCTGCTCCCCCTGCAGCTCTGCTGCCCGCAGCATGCCCTGGGCTGGGGCTGCCCCTGCAAGGGTCAGACCGAGTCAGACTGCTGGGGAGCTTCAGGGAGAGAGGAGATGCTGCCCTGCCTGCTCCTCTGAGCCCAAATGGGGAGCAGGCTGCCCAGAGAGGTTGTGGAGTCTCCTGGTGTGGAGCTTCCACCCCCCTGGGCACTGTGGCCCTGGGCAGGCTGCTGTGGGAGCCCTGCTGGGGCAGGGGTTGGAGTGGCTGAGCTCCAGGGCTCCCTCCCAGCCCCTCCACGCCGCGGGGCTGGGCTCAGCACCTCCTCTGTGGCCAGAGCTGGGGGAGGAGGGTGCAGAGCTGCAGTCTTTCCTCCCCCACAGTTCAGCTCAGGAAGGTTCTTCACCTGCAGCTCCAAGCTCCCCAGCACAGCTCCCAAAGGAGCAGCAAACCTGAGCTGCTGGGGCACAAACAGAGCCACAGGAGGAATCCCAACTGCAGTTTGCTTTCCTCTTCTTCCAGAGCCTGCTCTGCCCTGCAGGGGACACAGGCAGAGCCCACCAGGACACTCCCAGAGCCCAGCTGGGGGTGGGCTTGGGGGAGAAGTCTGTCATGGAATAAACTTTCTCACTTCCTCCCACCACCCACTGCTCAGCCTCAGCAGTTTCACTTCCCTTCAGCAAGGCCTGGACAAAGTCAGCTCCAAGTGAGTCCAAAATGCCCTCCTGCCTGCCAGGGGCAAGGGCACAGGAAGGGAGGGAGCAGCAGAAACCAGCAAGAAGCTGCTCAAGCTGTTTGGGTTTTAAACCTCCACCAGAGCAAGGTGTCCCTGGCAGAGCCTCTCAGCCCAGAGCCTCTCCTCAGCCCAGAGCCTCTCAGCCCAGAGCCTCTCCTCAGCCCAGGGCCTCTCCTCAGCCCAGAGCTGCTCCTGTCCCCCCTCCAGCACTTCCCTGAGGTCCTTCTTGACCTGGGGAGCCCAGAACTGGCCCCAGGACTCCAGATGTGGCCTCACCAGGGCAGAGCAGAGGATCAGGAGAACCTCCTTCAGCCTGCTGCCCACACTCCTCCTGATGCACCCCAGGATGGCCTTGGCCCCCAGGGCACACTGCTGGCTCCTGGGCATCCTGCTGTCCAGAGCTGCTCTCAGCCCCCAGCCTGCACTGAGCCCTGGGGCTGCTCCTCCCCAGATGCAGAAATTTCCACCTGCCCTTAGGGAATTCCCTTAGCTGCAGCCCTGCAGCCTCTCCAGGTCAGGCCTTGTGCTGCTGGGGCCTCTGGGGAGGTCACTCTCCACCTGGACAAGCTCTCCCTCACTCATGCCTCTTGCTCCAACCTTAGGATCATAATGAAGTCATTTTGCTTCTCTCAGCCTCTTTCCCTAAGGCACAGGCAGCCCCAGCAGGATGTTTAAGAAGGTCACCCAGTCCATAGTGAACCAGATGGATCCAGGGGGAGACCTGGTCCCAGTTCGCAGCATCTTGGACCAGGAGCACTTCCAACCCCTCTGCCTGGTGAGGAGAAAAAGGAAAGCCATGTTCCAGCCATCCCCCTGCTACAAACAGACCTGGTACAGGCTGGAGGATGTGCTGCTGCCTGCAGGAGCTGACAACAGCTCAGGTAGAGGCCTCAGGGGCCACCACCTCCCCAGCCACAGCCCTCTCTCTGGGTCACTTGGGCCTCACCTTCCACCACGGGGTCCTGTGCAGCTTGAGCTAACCCAGGGCACTGTTGCAGGGTCCCTGCTCCCCAGTGGAGCTGGTCAGGGCTCCCAGCAGTTCACAGTCCAAAGAACCACCAGTGACAAGGTGGATGGGAGCCTGAACATCAACATTGACTCCACCAACATGGAGATCAGAGGAGCTGCCTCCTCCTCCAAAGGGTGGACCATCAAGCTGCAGAAGAACCACATCCCAGTGCCACAGCTGGAGGCAGTGAAAGCAGAAAGGTAAGGCAGAGCCCCCTGTGCCCCCTGCTGCAGCCCAGGCCAGCTCCATGGCTCCCCAACAGCCAACCTGAGAGTCCAACAACAAGAGGGCAAGGGGCACAAAGCCCAGGGGGCTCCATCTGAGCAGGAGGAGAAAGTAGTTTGGTGTGAGGCTGCTGGAGGCCTGGAGCAGGCTGCCCAGAGAGGCTGTGGAGAGCTCCCAACACCCCCTGGGCACTGTGCTGCTGGGCAGGCTGCTGGGGGAGCCCTGCTGGGGCAGGGGGGGGAAGGACAGGAGAATCACAGCCCATTTTCTGCCCCCTCCCCCCAAAGCCCCTACTGCTGTGGTATTTATTGCTCAGGGCCATGGCTTAGTGGTGACCTTGCAGGGCTGGGTCACAGGTTGGGCTGGGTGAGCCTGGCCACATCCTGGGCTGTACCAGCAGGAAGGACACAAGCAAGAAGCAGCCTCAGGGGTCAGAACTCAGAGCCAGCACACTGCACCCTTCTCCCTTCCAGGAAGGTGAACATGCAGCACTCCTTCATCCAGCAGCTGCAGAGAGCAGGCCAGGACCTGTATGTGGTCCATGAGTCCATAGAGACCTCGGAGGAGGCCAACTGCGAGGAGTCCGCCGCGGCCCAGGGCAGCCTCCTGGCCCAGCTCTACGCCAAGTTCTGTGCCAAGGTTTGCCTCCTCCCCGGGCTCAGTGGTGCCCTCCTGGCACCCAGCCCTGGCAACAGCATCGCTGTCCTTCTGCAGGGCACCTGGGAGAGCAAGCAAAGCATCACCATCCCCAAGGGCTGCACCCTGGCTTTCAAGGCCATCCAGCTGGCCATCGCCGGCGGCCCGTGGAGTGAGTGCCCCGGCGGGGGGAACACATTGTGAGGCCTCCCCCAGGCTCATGGCCACCCTGAGGCCTTCTGCATGCAGTGCCAGGGGACAGGAGGAGAGGAAGTGGCCTGAAAGCACCAGGGGAGGGTCAGGCTGGAGATGAGGAAACCTCTCTTTGCCGCTGGAGTGGTCTGGGGCTGGAACAGGCTGCCCAGGGAGGGGCTGGGGGCTGCACCTCTGTCTGCAGGTGACCCTGCTCTGGCCTTGCTGGGAGATGTCACTGCAGGGGGGCTGGGCATACCTTGGAGGCCCCCTCCCAGCCTGCTGCATTCTGTGAGGTGTCCTTGGTCAGCAGTGCCCTCCTGCTCTCCCTGCAGACCTGAAGTATGTCCCAGGAGGAAAGGCCTCCACGTTTGTGTCTGACAGCACAGGATCAGCTCAGGACCACACCAGGCAGCACTCTCCCAGGAGGACAAAAACACCTTTCAGAGCCATCCCAAGCACCCAGGGCTGTGTGTCTGATGCAGAGCACTGGCTGACACCTGAGGAAGGACAACCATCCTGCCCTGACCTCCACTTTGCTCTTGGTATGCTCCAGAACCTAGGCTGAGAGAGCTCCTCCTGGGGCCACTCAGCCCAGGCTGATGCTTGGACTCCTCCTGCTGTTCAGCTCCAGCAGCAGGAAGATTTGAGGACCTGAAGGCAGAAGTCCAAAGGAGCTGTGGAGCTCTCCTGCCAGTGGCTCCTCATCTGCCTGCCATATTTCTGAAGGCCATCAAAGCTGTGATGAGAGACAGGAAGCTCTTTGAGGAGCTGAGCCACAAGGTAAGTCAGGTTCTCTTTACTGCCAGGAGCTGCAGAGGCATCCCTGCTCCTGCCCAGGGAGTCTCCTCTCCTGTGCCACAGCAGCCCCAGATTCCTCCCCTGGCCACATCTCTCTGGTCTCCAGCACCACACAGAGAAGAAGGTGCCCAGGACAGAGCCCAGCAGATGGACCTGGAGGTCAAAGCCACTTCCATTTGATGCTCTGACTGGAGCTGCTGTGGCTGCCAAAGCCTCCCTGGCAGCCAAAGGAGCACCTGAGGAAGGGGAACCACAGACTCCATGCCCAGAAGGGACCAGCAGCAGCCTCTCCTCTGGAATCCTGACACTTCTTTCTTACCCCCCTAGATGGATGCAGTTCTTGGTGGAGCTGACAGCAGTGTGCTGCAAACAGCAAGCTCAGACTTAGAGGAGCTGCTGAGCATCTTCCAGCACCCCTCAGGACAGCCCAGGCTGGCAGCAGCCCTTGCCTACACTCTGGATGCTTTGGAAGGTAAGGTTGGCCCTGTCCCTTGAGCACAGAACTCCAGCAGGAAGATTCCCACCAACAGGGCTGGCAGAGTAAGGCAGCTTCAGGAGCATGAGGCACTGGCAGAGGAGTGACAGAGATGGGGGGAGGGAAGGGCAGTTCAGTGCTCCCCAGGGGTCAGGACTGGGTCCAGCCTTGTGCAGCAGCATCAGTGACCTGCTGAAGGGACAGAGTGGAGCCTCAGCCAGTCTGCTGATGGTGTGAAGTGGGAGGAGTGGCTGCCAGCCCACCAGGCTGTGCCCTGGGCAGGCTGCAGGGTTGAGAGGGACCACACCAAGCTCAGTGAGGCCAAGGGCAGGGCCCTGCTCCTGGGGGTGGGGAATAACCTCCTGCACCAGGGCAGGGGGGGACTGATCCTCCCCTCAGCCTGCACTGGGCCCTCTGAAGAACTTCTGACCAAGCAGCTGTTCCCTGTGAGTCAGGCAGTGGGCAGCTCTCACATCCCACCAGCTGCCCCTGGGACACTGGAGAGTTCCTCTGGTCCAAAGCTGGTTTCATTTCACAGAGCTCACAGAGGATCAGCTGCTGCTGCTGCTGGAGTCCTTGGACAAGGAGATGGTGTCCCAGCAGCTCGAGATGGTGAGGGAGCACACATCACTGGGGCTCACACTGAGGGGGCAGGGGGGTGGGATGCCAAGTAAAGCAACATTTAGGTGGTGTTGAAGGTAGTGGAAGGGTTCAAGGCCAGGCTGGAGGAGGCCTTGAGCACCCTGTTTGAGTAGGAGGTGTCCCTGCCCATAGCAGGGGGGTTGGACTTGGATGATCTTCTGATCTTCCCTCCAACCCAAACCATTCTGTGACTTCTGGACACACCAAATCCACCAGAAACTGGGAAGAGGATGCACAGGAGCACAATAAGCCTTCAGGGAGAGAAGTCCCACATAGAAGTGTGGACTGTTTGATGCACTTGCAAAGCCACTGAAGCACCTCCCAAGTCCAAGAGGTCATTTCTTTAATGCCTTCCACAGCTGGGAGCATTAAGACACTGACTTGGCTTTGCTTCTTCTTGCTGGGAAGGTTTCAGGCACCCTGGCACAGGAGGGGACGTGGAGGCCTTTCAACATGGCCAACTTCTTGAGCTCCTTCTCCCAGGAGGAACAAGCACTGCTCACAGCCATGGCTGAGAAGAGTGGGGTGGCACTCCAGGAGGATGGCTCTGCTGTCTTGCCAGAAAAAGCCTTCCCAGCTGTGGCAGCCCTGTATGCATCTCTCTCTGTCCTTGACTTCCTGAGCAACTGAGCCCAGGCTGTGGCCTGATTTAAAGGCCACCAGCACAGCTGAAAGCCTCTGACTGCAATCCAGTTTCTCTACTCTTTACCCCTCCCCAGGTGACAGCCTCCTTGCTCGTGCCCAGTGCTGCTTTGTAATGAGTGAGGGAAACAGACTTGAGGCAAGACAGCTCCTTAGGGAAGGCAGAGGATAGAAACCAAACCTGAGTTTTCTCTCCCCCTGTGTGAATGCAGAGTGGCATTCACTCAGCCAGCAGCCCAAAGAGAGTGCAGCTGGCAGGCTGGGGACTGTGTGAGCCTGGATCTGCTCACAAGCATCAGCACAGAGCTGCTCCAGGGCTCAACAGGGCACAAAGAAATCCATCAGCAGGGATGCCCTCGGCCTGCTCCCCTCTGCCACTCACCTGGGGCTCAGGAAGCTGCTGACTGGCAGAAGTCTGAGGGCTCCCAGGAGCCTCTGTGAGGCACAGGGCATCTCCAGCACACACTAACACAGCCCCCGGGGAGGGAGGGACGTGCCACGCCTCAGGGTGAGCTGACAAACACCTCCATGACTGCCCTGTGAATAAAGAGAAGCGTTTCTTACCCAGCACGTTCTCATGTTTAACCAGGCCCTCAGTGCTGCCTGGAGGCCCCAGCGCCCCCTGGGCTCCAGTCCCGGATCCTCTCAGGCCCGAGGCCCCCAGCGCCCCCTTGGCAAGGGGCAGCGCTGCTCAGCTGGCCACTCACCAATGGCTCCGGGGGGCACCGTCAGGACGAGGGCCCTGGCCGTGCTGTGCCCCAGCAGTGAGGGCAGCCCAGAGGCGCTCGGGCCGGGGCCCCCCACAGGCGGCGGGGCCGGGGGCCGGGGCCGGGGCCGGGGCCCGGCGCAGCGCCAGGGCCTAGCGCCAGGGCCTCGCACCTCGGCCGAGCGCGGCGGGCGGGAAGCGACTGCGCATGCGCCACGCGAGGCCGGGCGGGAAGCGACTGCGCATGCGCCACGCGAGGCCGGGCGGGAAGCGCCGAGCGGCGGGCGGAAATCCCTGAGCGCCTGTCGGAAACGCCCGAGAGCCTGACGGAAATACCCGAGCGGGCGCGGCGGGAGGAGCCGACAGGTTGCGGTTCGCTCGGCGCTCGACTGCGCGGGCCTGGCGGCGAGGCCGGCCGGCCGGGCGCGGCTGGTCGTGCCTGCAGTCCCGGCGTGCCCCGCGCTTGTTGCAGTGTCACGGCCGGCCCGGCGCGCCCCGGCCATGAAGCAGGACGGCGCCTCCCGCCGCCGCGGCGACAAGGCCAAGGCTCCCCCCGAGGGGCCGCCGCCGGCACCTCCCGACGTAGAGATGCAGGAGGAGGCGGCGGCGACGACGACGACGGCGGCGGCCGAAACGGCTGGGGAAAAGCAGCCGCAGAGAGAGCTTGACGCCATCACGTTGGAGGGTGAGGAGGGGGGGGGCGGTGGAAGGGAATGGGAGGGCACCGGAGAGGGGTCCCTGTGGTGGGAGGTAGCGGGGAGGGGTCTGTGGGGTGGAGGTGCGAGATGGGGGAGCCCGGAGAGGAGTCTCTGGGACGGGAGGTGGCGAGGATCTGCTGAGGGCTCATGGCGGAGAGCGGGACCCAGACCGGCCCGGGGGGGTCTCCGGGAGAGGTCTCTGTAGGAGAGGGTCTGGGAAACAGGGGAGCCAAGGGAGCCCCGGAGTGTGGGGGGGAGGGGGTCTCTGTAGAGAAAGGGTAGCATGGAGCTGCCTGTTGAGGGGGAATACTGGAATGGGTGTTGGAAGGGGGGAGTTGGAGCTCGCTTTGAGAGAAGGGAGGTTGTGAGCTGCGTGTTTGGGGCAGCCTCTGGAGGGTCCCAGTGAGGGGCAGGGGGAACTGCAGACACCCTCTGGTGGGCCCTGCAGGGGAGGAAGTGACCTCTGGAGGGGGTTTTCTCCAGCCCCTTCCTCTGAGCAGGGCGCTTAGGACGCAGCCCCCCGAGCAGGCGGCAGGAGCAGGCAGCGGCAGGGCAGAGCAGCTGGAGGGATCCCAGCGCCGTGGCGCTGCTGCCGCGGGCAGGCAGCTGCTGATGGCCCCTGCCCTGTGCCGCTGCAGACATCAAGGAGCATGTGAAGCAGCTGGAGAAGGCTGTGGCAGGGAAGGAGCCTCGCTACGTGCTGCGGGCGCTGCGGGCGCTGCCCTCCACCTCGCGCCGCCTCAACTCCAACGTGCTGCACAAGGCCATCAATGGCTTCTTCACCTCCAACACCACCCTGAGGGACTTCCTCCTGGCCTTCCTGGAGGAGGTATGGAGACGAGAGGGTAGGCAGAGCTGGCCAGCTGCCGGGGGGACTCTCCTCCTGCCCCGTGGAGCCTCCAGAGCGCTGCTGTGCAGGGGCTGGGGGACACCCAAGCTGCTCAGGGCTGTGTGTGGCACTGCAGCTCTTGGCAGTGGGGTGCCTGTAGTGCCAGCAGCCTGGGCTGGCTCTGTTGTCACACCTCAAGCAGAGGTGTGGCTGGGGCCGGGCTGGGGGGGGGGCTCCAGCACATCTCTCTCGCCCCCAGGCCATGGACACAGAAGCTGAGCTGCAGTTTCGCCCCCGGACGGGGAAGGCAGCCTCAGCCCCTCTCTTGCCAGAGGTGGAGACCTACCTGCAGCTGCTCCTGGTCATCTACCTGATGAACAGCAAGCGGTACCCGGAGGTGAGGTGCCCTGAGCTGCCAGCTGAGCTCTCCACCTGCTGCTCCTGTGCCAGGCAGGGCGCTGGGGGCCTGCGGCCTCCCCTTGCCTTCGGCTGTCGGCAGCCTGGCTGCCCTCGCTGGGCAGCAGTTTCCTCCTCTGCTCTGAACCCTTTTGCCCCTCTGGCAGGCTCAGAAAGTCTCTGACGACCTGATGCAGAAGATCAGCTCCCAGAACCGCCGGGCCCTCGACCTGGTGGTGGCAAAGTGCTACTACTACCACTCCCGCATCTACGAGTTCCTCAACAAGCTCGACGTGGTCAGGAGGTAGGCTGGGCCCTGGCTCCTGGGCCCTCCCTCAGCTCGACCCTGTGTGCCCCAGCAGGCAGGGCAGGTCCTCTCCCCCTCCCTGATGTGCTAGCATAGAATTCTCAGGGTTGGAAGGGACCTCAAGGCTCAGCCAGCTCCAAGCCCCCTGCCATGGGCAGGGACACCTCACACCACAGCAGGCTGCTCACAGCCACCTCCAGCCTGGCCGCAAACACCTCCAGGCAGGAGGCTTCCACCACCTCCCTGGGCAGCCTGTGCCAGGCTCTCACCACCCTCATGGGGAAGAGCTTCTTCCTAACATCCAATCTCAATCTCCCCACTTCTAGCTTGGCTCCATTCTCCCCCAGTCCTGTCCCTCCCTGACACCCTCCAAAGTCCCTCCCCAGCTTTCTTGGAGCCCCCTTCAGATCCTGGAAGGCCACAAGAAGGTCTCCTGGGTGCCTCCTCTTCCCCATCCTGACCAGCTCCAACTCCCTCAGTCTGTGCTCAGAGCAGAGCAGCTCCAGCCCTCTGCTCCTCCTCGTGGCCCTGCTCTGGACACCTCCCAGCACCTCCAGCTCCTTCCTGGAACAGAGGCTCCAGGACTGGATGCAGTACTCCAGGAGGGGGTCTCAGCAGAGCAGAGGGGGAGCATCCCCTCCCTGCCCTGCTGGCCACACTGCTCCTGCTGCAGCCCTGCCCCTGCCTGTGTCCCTCCCTGGCAGCTTCCTGCACGCCCGGCTCCGCACGGCCACGCTGCGGCACGACGCCGACGGCCAGGCCACCCTCCTGAACCTGCTGCTCAGGAACTATCTCCACTACAACCTCTATGACCAAGCAGAGAAGTTGGTCTCCAAGTCTGTGTTCCCTGAGCAGGCCAACAACAACGAGTGGGCTCGGTACCTCTACTACACAGGTGAGCGCCGGCAGCTTGGCGCAGCGCTCTGGGGCTGCAGGGAGCCCCTGGCAGGCCTTGCAGGCAGGACTTGAAGGCCCAGGGAGGCTTGGCCTGGCTGGGTTCAGCCACCTTCTGCCCCCCCTGTGAGCGCAGGGCGCATCAAGGCCATCCAGCTGGAGTACTCCGAGGCGCGCAGGACCATGACCAACGCCCTGCGCAAGGCCCCGCAGCACACCGCCGTTGGCTTCAAGCAGACGGTGAGCAGGGGCAGCCTGGGGGCTCGGGTGCCCCCCAGGGAAGCTGCTTGGCCCTGGGGCTCGCTGGGGCTCACTGGGGCCCGGTGCTGCCTTTCCTCCCCAGGTGCACAAGCTGCTGATCGTGGTGGAGCTGCTGCTGGGGGAGATCCCGGACCGGCTGCAGTTCCGGCAGCCCTCGCTCAAGCGCTCCCTGATGCCCTACTTCCTCCTGACCCAGGGTAGGAGCCTGCCCCTGCCCAGCACCCCCTGCTGCAGGGCACCCCTGGGGGGGGTGGTGTGTCATGGATCCATTCAGAGGATGGCTTGGAAGGGACCTTCAAGATCAGCCATGGGCAGGGACCCCTCCCAGCAGCCCGGGCTGCTCCAGGCCTCATCCAGCCTGGCCCTGAGCCCCCTCCAGGGAGGTTTTTCCTCTCCCTTGGTGGGGCTGAGCTGCAGGCCCTGCTTGGGGAGGAGGCAGCTGCCAAGAGGAGCCTGGGGCTCAGCCCTGCCCCCCACTGACTCCCCAGTGTGCCGCTGGGAGCTGCAGCAGGGCTGAGGGCCGCTTGCCCCCCGCAGCTGTCAGGACTGGCAACCTGGCCAAGTTCAACCAGGTCCTGGATCAGTTCGGGGACAAGTTCCAGGCGGACGGCACCTACACCCTGATCATCCGCCTGAGGCACAACGTCATCAAGACAGGTGGGAGCCTGCCGCCGCCTGGGGGCCTCCCCACAGCCAGCCCCCGGGGCTGGGCAGCCCCGGGGCCGCCCGTCCCGGGGGGCTGCACACTGCTGCCGCCCCCCAGGTGTGCGCATGATCAGCCTCTCCTACTCCCGCATCTCCCTGGCCGACATCGCCCAGAAGCTGCAGCTGGACAGCCCTGAGGACGCGGAGTTCATCGTGGCCAAGGTAGCTCCCCGGGGGCCACTGCAGCTGGCAGAGCCCTCCCAGCGCCCCCAGCCCAACCCTCCCGGGGCAGGGGCCCGGCCCTGGCCCTCTGCAGCCTTGGAAGGGGCTGGGGGGATTCGGCCACCCCCCCGCAGGTGAAGTGTTGGAGGTTGGGAAGAGACCTTTTGAGGTCAGCTGCTGGGCAGGGCACAGCCCCCTGGCCAGCCTGGCCCTGCCCCCAGCCCGTGCCCCCCGGAGGGGAGTGCTCACAGCCCCAGCTCCCCTTCCTGTGTGCTGAGCCCAGCGCCCCCGGCCCGGGCACGCAGCGGGGGCACCCCGGGCACACAGCAGGGACCCCTGGGCACGCAGGGGGGGGCACCCCGGGCACGCAGCAGGGACCCCCGGGCACGCAGGGGCCGCCCTGAGCCTGCGGCCTGGGGCTTGCAGGCCATCCGGGACGGTGTGATCGAGGCCAGCATCAACCACGAGAAAGGCTACGTCCAGTCCAAGGAGATGATTGACATCTACTCCACGCGGGAGCCCCAGCTGGCCTTCCACCAGCGCATCTCCTTCTGCCTCGACATCCACAACATGTCAGTCAAGGTGAGGCCAGCAGCTGCGCGGGCGGGGCGGAGCCCGCGGCTCCTCCCCCCCGGCCCCGCCCATGGCTCCTGCCCGCGGCTCCGCCCACGCCCCGCCCACCCTCCGCTCCCCTCCCTCCTCACTGTTTTCCCTTCTCTCCTTCCCAGGCCATGAGGTTCCCACCCAAATCTTACAACAAGGACTTGGAGTCTGCCGAGGTGAGGCCTGAGCTGGCTCCAGAGCCTGTGGGGAAGGGCAGGGAGCCACAGCAGGGTTTGGGTTGGAAGGGAGCTTGAAGGTCATCTCGTCCCGGCCATGGGTGGGGGGACACCCTGTACTGCACCAGGACACAGAGCCCCCCCCCTGCTGCAGCCCCTCTGCTGCCCCCTGCCCCCCTGCAGCCCCTTGCCTGTGCCCTCAGGAGCGCCGGGAGCGCGAGCAGCAGGACCTGGAGTTCGCCAAGGAGATGGCAGAGGATGATGATGATGGCTTCCCCTGAGCCCCTGGCCTGCCTCCAGCGGTTTTTATTTGTCCTTAGGGAAGATCCTGCCTGGGGGGGGAGCCTCCCCCAGCCCAGCCCTGGCCTCCCCCAGCCCAGCCCTGGCCTCCCCCACCCTCTGTCTACCTTTCTTTTATAAAGCCTGCATGTCTGTCCTGTGGGAGGGGGAGACATCTGGGGGGCGGGGGGGGGGGAATGTTCCCTGGGCCTGCAGCCACCTGCCCCTCTCTCCTGGCCCCCTCCCCCCGTGCTGGGAACCTCTTTTTCCTCCCCTTCCCCCCCTTCCCCCCGCCCCCAACCACCATTCTTTTAAGGTTTGTTGTGGTCAGGGCTGGCTGAGCCCAGCCGAGGAGCCCCAGGGCCTGGGAGCTGCTGGGGAAGCAGGGCCAGGAGAGGTTGGGGGTGGGGTGGGGGTGGAAAGAAGAGAGGAGCTCAGCTCTGCAGGGCCCCCCAGGGTCCCCCCAGCTCTCACAACAATAATGGGGTCAAATTTTGTTAAGCTTCAATTATGACTTTTAAAATAAAAGTTGGAAAAACACTGCCCTGGCTCTGGGGGCTCGGGGGGGGGTTGGGGCTGGCAGCTCAGGGGGGCTGGGACTGCCTCTGGGGGCACGGGGAGGGGGGTGGGGGGGGTGCTCCAGGCCCTCAGGCATGAGCTGATGGGCACCCAGGGGTGCCCACCCCAGCAGGGCCCAGCTGTGGCTCCTGCCTCAGCCCTGCTGTGTTCTGCAGCCAGAGCTGGGGGCAGCAGGGGAGGGCTGGGGGCAGCCAGCCCGGGGGGGTCCTGCCGGCAGCTGGGAGCAGCTGGGAGCCTTCTCTGGGGCAATGTGGGAATCCCCCGGGCAGGACGGCGTGGGGCTGGGGGGCTGGGGGTCGGGCGTGGGGCTGCCCCATGCCGGCAGCCGCAGCCTGGCCCCGCTCCAGGGGCGTGGAGCAGGGAAGGCGAAAGCGCAGCCAGCCCCCGGGGGCGCCGGATCCGGAGCTGGGGACCCCCCCCCGGCCGCTGGGAGGGGGCCGGGGGCGCCCACTCGCGCCTCGCGCAGGGGAAGGATGCCCACGAGGCACAACCGCAGCGGGTGGGGGCCTGGGGCCGGTCCCGGGGGCCAGCCTGGGCAGCTCCAGCGCCGGGGGGGGGCTGTGCCGGGCCGGCCCCACCGCCCCCACCCCGCAGCCACGAGGTTTCGGCTCAGGTCACCACTTCCTTCCTTGGAAAGCCGGCAGGGGCCGGGGCGCTGATTCACCTCCCCCCGCCCCGACTCTAGAAAGCACCAAGCGGCTGAGGTGGCAGCAGCTGCCCTCCGGGAGCCAGGGACCCCGGACCTGCCCCCTCCCAGCCCCCTCCCAGCCCCCTCCCTGCCCCCTCCCTGCCCACCCGCTCGGGAAGGGCACCAGGGGGAGCGGGGGGCCCACGGTCCACTGCCTAGGACCTTCAGCCAGGCTGGGAGCAGACCCCTGGGCGCCCCCAGGGGCTGGGGAGGAGGCCATCGTTAGGCTTCAGGGTTAACAGCTGCCCGGTGCTGGGCCTGGCCCTGCGCTGCCCAGGGATTGGCCTCAGCTGCCTGCAGGGTTCCTCACCCCGGGGCGAGGGGGAGCAGCTCCTGGGGCTTGCTGCTGGTGCCCCACAGGCTGCATCCCGCTGGCTCCTGGGTCTGCCCTGCTGCGGTGTGCGAGGCTGGGGGGTCCCTGTGCCCACCCCTGTGCCCACCCCTGTGCCCAGGGCCCGCAGGGGGCGGTGCTGGACCCCAGGGGTCAATAGTGCAGCGAGACCCCTGGCTGAGCACCACCCCCAGGGTCCCCCCGCCTGGTCCCCTCCCAGCCCCGGGGGCCGTGGGTCAAGCCGGTGCCTCCTGAGCCGCGGCCAGCCCCGTGCCGGGCAGGAGCTGACCCAGCTGGCACCGGCCCAAGAGAGCCTCCTGGAAGTGCTTGCGGGAAGCAGCCACAGCCAACATTCCCAGCGGCAGTGCCGGGGGGGCAGGGAGCAGCCGGCCCCAGGCCTGGGGCTGCCCTGGCAGCCACTTCCCCGAAGGGCTAGGTGGGGATGGCACCTTGCCATGGGGAGGATGGCACCTTGCCAGGGTGGGGATCAGGCTCCCGATGCTGCCAGGTGCTCAGCGCCGCACACAGGGATGCTGGGCACGACCTGGCCCTCTGGCACCCAGCAGGGCAGGATCTGGCCCCACGGTGCTGAGCCAGGAAGCTGTCGCCCTGGGCAGGTGCCAGGAGAGGCTCTCACCCTGGCCACCTCCAGCTGATCTCACCAGGCTGGAGGTCACCCAGGTGGTGCCTGCCCTGACGCTGGGCTGAGGGGCTTGGGCAGCTGGCACAGGAGATGCCCACAGGGGCTGGGGATGGCAGCGGTGCCAGAGGGACACCACCCGTGAAATGCCACAGTGCCCTTGCCCAGTCCCCCACGGATGACCCTGGGCACCAGCCAGCGAGTGGGTTAATGAGTCACCAGCAGCAGCGACTCAGCACCCACTGCAGTACCAGGGCGCTGCTGGGCACCCAGGGCCACACCAAGGGGCTGCCGGCCCCGGGAAAGCCCCGTGGGCAGCGGGGAGTGGGCAGCGGCCGGAGCGCCCGGGGCTTGCAGGGTGGTGATTAAGACAATGAAGCAATCGGGGGGGGGTTGCCACATCGGTGAGAACCCCGCGGCCGCTATAAATGCCCTGATCGATGAGGCCGCCCCAGAGCCGGGGCAGGAGGGAGCCGAGCCGGGCCGTGCCGGGCCGCGCTTGCCGGGAGCTGGAGACGCCAACCATGTCCTGCCTCACCCGTGAGTACCCTCCCAGTGCCACCCCCAGCACCCACCTGTGGCACCCGCTGGCCCTGGCACCCTGCTGCCGGTGGGACGCGGGCAGCACCCAGTCCCTCTCCCCTCGTCCCGAGGGTCCCTGCCCCTTCCCCAGGCTGTGTTGGTGCCACCACCACAGAGTCATCCCTGGGGGGGGGGCATCCGGTCGCTGAGCCCAGCCCCCAGCGCTGGGTGTCCCCGGAGCGGATGTCCCCGCGGTGGGCACTGAGCCGCTGTCCCCACAGGAGCGCTGGTGCTGCTGCTGGGCACGCTGCTGTGGGCACCGTGGCGGGCACTGCACGGGGCACCGCTGGCAGAGCTCTCCGGGGACCAGGACTTCCAACTCTTCCTGCACAAGAACCTGGAGTTCACTCGCAAGATCAAGGGGGACGTGGCCGCGCTGCAGCGCGTGGTGGTGAGTGCCAGGTGCCCACGGGGGGCGGGGGGGGAGGGGGGATGGTGCCCACGGGCGCTGTGGGGTCGCAGATAAAGTGACCTTCCCCTCCCCAGCCTTAGCAGCAGCACAAGGCCAGGAGCCAGAGGAGTTCCCTCTGCTTCAGCCTCCCACTGCGCTGCTCAGCCCCTGGGGCACCCGTGGGGTCTGGGGGGCACCCGTGGGGTCTGGGGGTACCCGTGGGAGCTGTGACCACGGCCGTGTCCCTTGGTGACCTGTGGGGACCTCTACCGGGCACACCCCAGCCGCGGCTGCCACCCCGCGGGTTGCTGTTGTCACCTCGGCGGCTGGCATCCCGCCCGCGCCCTCCCTCCCCCTGGGTGGGCTGGGGGTGGTGGCACAGCTCGGGGCTGGGGTGGCAGAGGAGGGCAGCGGCCCCGCAGCCCCCCTGAGCCTGTGCCCCCCGCCGCAGTGTGACACATTCCAGCTGTGCGAGGAGGAGGAGCTGCTGCTGGTGCGGCAGCACCTGGGCATCGCGCAGGCAGCGCTGGAGCAGTGCCACGGCCGCACCTTCCAGGCGGTGAGTGCCAAGCCTGCCCCTGCCACCCGCTGCCCGCCCCCGGCCCCGCTCCTCGGGGCGGCCCGAAGCCCACCGCGGCTCGGGGGCCAGGCTGTGCCCAGCTGACCACGCTGTGCCCGCCCGCAGGAAGCCTGCTTCAGCCAGATCCGCGATGGGCTCCGCGTCTACCACGGCTCCCTTGCTGCCATCCTGGAGCTGCTGCCCGGCCATGCCAGCCTGGTGGAGACGCTGCAGCTGGATGCTGCCAACCTCTCCTCCAACATCCAGCAGCAGGTGAGGGAGGGACTGAAAGATATGGGGGGGACAGGGTGGGCACAGGCAGGGTCTGGCACGCACAGGGTCTGCACCCATGGGGAGTGGGGAGGGCACACAGGGGCACCGGGGCCGCACATGTGGGGAGAGGAGAAGGGCACAGGGCGGGCACAGGGCGGGCACAGGGCATCCTTGGCAAGATGAGAAGGGCACACGGGGGCAAGGGGTCCAGCACCTCGGGTAGCTGGGGAGGGCACACGGGGGCAAGGGGAGGACGCACAGGGGCACAGTGGGGAGGGCACAGAGGGGCACAGTGGGGAGGGCACAGAGGGGCACCACCGGGATGCTGCCACCCCCTTGGGGCATCTCTGCGCCTGGCACTGATCTGCTGCCTCTGACCATCCGCAGATGGAGGACCTGGGCCTGGCCACGGTGACATTCCCCACGGAGGCCCAGAGCCCCCTCCCCACCTTCTCCTCCCACTTCCACCACCAAGTTGGCAGCTTCTTCATCCTGGCCAACTTCCAGCGCTTCCTGGAGACAGCCTACCGGGCGCTGCGGCACCTTGCCCGCCTCTGATGCCCGGCCCTGGCACCGCTGCCCCCTATTTATTGATGCCCCCCCAGCAGCCCCCCCGGGAGCTGCCAGCTCTCTGCCTATTTAATATTTATGGCTATTTAATATTTATCTCCGCGGGGGGGGGGGGAGGGGAAATGCCTTCCCCCCCCTCCCCCCACACCTGGGCCCCCCCCACCCCGAGCAGGGTGCCCAGCCCTGCGGTGGCATCGGGGGGGGCGGGCAGCTGCCCGTGGGGCAGCATCAGCCTTGTTTAATATTTAAACAAAAGAGTATCTCTGCTAGGAGGTTTGGGAGCTGGGCACAGCCCCCCCCTGGGCACAGCCCCCCCTTGGGCACAGCCCCCCCTGGGCACAGCCCGCCCTGGGCACCGCCTCTGCCTTGCTTTCCCCTCTCGCCCTAGGCTGGCATTGAGGAGCTGTGGGCACCCCCTGCAGCCAGACCCCCTCCCTGGATGCCCTGCTCCAAGCCGGGGGGGGACCAGAGCAGCACCCCCCGCTGCCGGGGGGGGGTTAATTCCCTCAGGCATAATTACATTAATTAATGTTTATCAGCCAGGAGGGGAGGGAGGAGAGGCCGGGAGGTGCCAGGGGGCTGCAGCAGCCTCCCGGGGTGAGGCCTCAGTGCCAGCGGCTGTGCCACTTCCCCTCTGTACTCCAAGCTATTTATTGCAGTTTAACTTATTCGTGCCCGCTGCCTGCCCCGGGGGGGGGGGGGGGGGGTGCCAGCTGCTGCCCGCCCCCGGGGCTGGGTTGGCACCGCGTTTTGTATTGTATTTATTGCTGCGGCCGGGGCAGCCCCGGGCGCCCCTGGGCAGGGTTTGGGATTGGCCTTCCGAAACGTCGATGGAAATAAAGAAATCCTTCCAATGGGCTCCGGAGTCTCGAGCTGCCTGCGGGGGGGCACAGTTGGGGGGGGGGGGGGGGGCGGGGGGAACGGGCCCGCTGGGGGGGGGCACGGAGGAATGGGTTGGCATCGGCTCAGTGGTGCCCAGCCCCAGTACAAAGCAGCACCCCCCCAGCCCTCTTACCCCTGCGCTGTGGCACAAACCCCCCCCCGAGGGCTGGGAGGCACCCAGGGGGTGCCCGGATGTGGCTCTCTGGGGGTGGCAGCTTCCTCCCGCGCTTGGCATCGCCCCTTGGGCAAGAGCTGATTCCTAGAAAGCGCTGGAGCCTGCCGGGCTCAGCGGCCCTGGCACCAGCACCATGCCAGGACCCCTCCAGCGGCTGGCGTGGTGGGGGCTCGCCCCTGCCCTGGCACTGCAGAGCATCCCCATGCCACGCCGGGAGTGCCAGGGGGGGCAAGCAGAGGCGTGCTGAGGGCTCCACAGTGCTGGAGCTGATCTGGGCACGGTGCCCTCGCTGCGGGCTCCGGGCTTGGTGGCAGCTGTGGCATCTTTTGGGCGTCTGCCCCAGAGCTGCCCGGGGCAGGCCTGGAGCCCTCCCGGTGCCACCCTCCCGGTGCCACCCCCCCGGGGCTGGGGACTTCCAGCAGCGGGCAAAGGGCTGCGCCCAGGGGAAGCTGCAGGGTCAGGAGGCCTGGGCATCTCTCCCCGCCCTTGGCATCTCTCCCCGCCCTTGGCAAGCCCCAGAGCCCACCCGGGGCCTCTCCCCACTCCCTCGTGGGTGCTCGGCCACCCTGGGCTGCCCCAGCGGCTCCCGGCGTTGGGTCCTGCGGCCGCCGGCATCGCCGCTCCGCGCTCAGCCCAGCCGCGGCCGCGCTGCGCCGGGGGCCAGCAGGGTCCTGTCCCTGCCTTCTGCCAACTTGCCAGCCCTGGGCAGGGGCAGGAGCGCCCCAGGGGAGCCCCAGGGGAGCCGCCGGTGAGAGCCAAGGCTCCTTCCTGCCCCGGCGCTTACAGGAAGCCCCTCCGGCCCCAGCCCCTTCCTGGAAGGTGAAGCTCCGGGAGCCAAGCAGGGAGCTGCCGCCGGCAAATATTGACAGAGGGCTGGGTCCTGCTCTTTGCTCCGAGCTAACGGTAAAGAGCTGCCCCGGGCCAGCAGGAGCTGCCCACGGGCCCGGGCAGAGGGCAGTGCCAGCAGGATTCAGGCCCGGGGGGCACTCGGCCCCAGCGGTGGCACAGAGCGGGCACCGAGCCCAGGACCACAGGCAGCACAACACAACTGAAGGGAGGGGGCTGAAGGGGTCCTGGTGCTGCCCTCCCCTCAGGGTCAGGGTCTGGGCACAGATTCAGCCCCCTGGAGCAGCCTCTCCCAGCCTGGCACTGCCAAGGCCCTGCTTCCTCCCTGCTCCCTGGGGTGAACTCGCTCACAGGGAGGAGTTTCCAACAAGATTTTGCTCACAGCTTGCAGCAGGGCAGCAAAATCTCTTCCACAGCCCCAGCCCCACACTGCCAGCAGGAGCAGCAGGGGCAGCCTCCCCCCTCCTGGGCTCCTGCAGGGGCAGGGGGCAGTGTGATTGGCACCCCCTGCCCAGAGCAGCTCTTGGCCACCTGCTCTCCCCTCACCCCCAGCAGCAGCAGAGGCTCTGGGGAGCTCCCAAGCCCTGGGCTGCAGGCAGGAAGGCAAAAAGCAAGGAAGCAGAGCCTGAGGTCTAGGAAAGAGCTGAACTGATGATAGAAAACAAAGCAGGGGCAGGGGCTCAGTCTCTGGCAGCTCAGCAGGAGGGTGATGCCCCCCAGGCAGGGGCAGGCTGAGCCCACAGGGGCATCCAGGCTGTGCCAGGCTGCTCCAGGCTGTGCCAGGCTGCTCCAGGATGCTCCAGGCTGTGCCAGGCTGCTCCAGGCTGCTCCAGGCTGTGCCAGGATGCTCCAGGCTGTGCCAGGCTGTGCCAGGATGCTCCAGGATGCTCCAGGCTGTGCCAGGCTGTGCCAGGCAGCCCAGGCAGCTCAGAGGGCAGCGATGGCCTTGGCAGCCACCCTGCGGCCCAGGGGCAGGCTGAGGTCGGTGATTGCCAGGACGATTCTGGGACTGGACATGGTGGAAACCTTCACCAGCTCTGCAACCTGCCAAGAGAGAGCAGAAGCACAAAGTGAGGCCCAGCAGGGAGCCCCCAGAGCTGGCCCGGGGGGGGCTGCCTGTGCCCGGGGGGCTGCCTGTGCCCCGGGGCCGGCGGCTCAGAGCCACCTCCGGCCGGGGGGCGGCAGGGGTCGGCCTCAGGCCTCACCATGGTGAAGGGCATGAACTGCAGGATGCTGCCACGGCTGCCCTGCTCCAGGCAGTCCACACACTCCTCCATGAACCACTGCACAAACTGGGTGTGGGTGCCAGCAGTCTTGGCCCCCAGGATGGAGGAGATGAGCAGGAAGAGATTTGCTATGGAGGGAGAGAGAGAAATGCCTAAAGCTAGGCCAGGCTGGGGGGTGGGAGGGGGGCTGGGAGGCCCCAGCCTCCCACAGAGGGGACAGATGCCCAGCAGGGTCTCAGCATGGTTGGATCTGCCCCCAGTGCCAAGCCCCTGGTGCCCCCCCTTACCTAGCACCCTGTTGAGAGGGTCTCTCATGCTGACGCTGTGCAGCTGGGAGGCAGAGAGCGAAGTGCTCATGGAGCGGTCTGGGGGGAGGAGAGGAGGAGCCAGGCTGGGGGGGGGGAGGCTCCAACAGCCTCTTGCCCCCCCTGGCAGTGCCAGTGTGCCCACCATGGCCACCAGCAGCCATTCAAGCTTGCCCAGCCCTCGTGCTGCAGGAAGGGCTTTGCCATGAGCTACCCCCCGGAGCAGGAGGGGCTTGGGGCAGGGGCCCTTGGCACCCCCTGTGCCCTCTGTGGGCACATCAGTGCCACACAGCAGGCATCAGCCTCTGCCTCCACCACTGAGCCTCTCTGCCAGGCATGGCCCACACAAGCTTGAGGAGAGCAGACTGGGCACCAGTTAGGGATTGATTCTTGGCAGTGAGGCTGGGGAGAGCCTGGCACAGGCTGCCCAGGGGGGGCTGTGGCTGCCTCCTGCCTGGAGGTGTTCAAAGCCAGGCTGGATGAGGCCTGGGGCAGCCTGGGCTGGGGGGAGGGGGCAGGAGCTGGATGAGCTCTGAGGTCCCTTCCAACCCAACCCATTCCATGATTCCATGCCCCAGGCACGAGGGAGCCTGGGGAGGGCTCCAGATGCTGCTCCCAGGGTGTGACACTTGGCTCCTGCACCAGCCAGAGCTGCTCTGAGCCTGCCCAAGCCTGGTGGCCTCTCCAGAGCACGTGTGGGGCCAGCAGGGTGGCCCTGCCTGGCTGCCACTGGGGCTGTGACCTGTGCCTGCTGCCCAGCCTGGGCACGAGAGGTGTGCCCCCCAGCAGAGCAGCACTGCTCCTGCTGGCTGTGCAGCCAGCCAGATGTTCAGCAGCTGCACAGCAGCCCTCAAACATCACCCTCAGGGTACAATCAGCCCCCAGAGCTGAGGCAGCTCCAAGGGCCCAGCAGCAAAGCCTGGGACAGCCCACAGGGGGTTACAAAGGAGGAGAGGCAATGGCCTCAGGGAGGCTCAGCTTGGACATCAGAAGGAACTTCCTCCCTGGAAGGGTTCCCCAAGCCTGGCCCAGGCTGCCCAGGGAGGTGGCTGGATCCCAGCCCTGCAGGGGCTTCACAGGGGCAGAGCTGTGGTGCTGAGGGCCATGGCTTAGCCCCAGCCTTGGCAGAGGGCTTTGAGGAGCCCTAAGCTCTTCTCCAACCAAAACCCTTCTGTGACCTGACCCCAGCTGAGGCCCCTGCTGGCTGCTCCTGCAGGAGAAGAACTGAGGTCACCTCCAGTCCAACAGGCCAGGGAGCTCCTGGGCAAGGCTCCTGTGGAGCACACAGCCAGTGCCCAAGGCAGGAGCAGCCTCCCTGTGCTCACCAGTGCAAAGAAGATCCCTCCCACACTTTTCTCAGGGCACCACCAGCTCCCTGCCTGCTGCAGGAAGCAGCATTTCCACATCAGCACAGCCCCAGCAAGAAGAGAAACACAAAGTGAGTGTCAGAGTGGGAAGAGGTGGAACTGCCTCCAGGGTTCCAAGAAGATAAGGCAAGGAAGGGGAAAAGCCCAAATTGCACCAGCAGAGAAACAGAAAGCACAGCTGGAGGGGCAGCTGAGAGCTGGGGAGCAGCAGGGGAAGCCACGGCCCAGGGGCTGCCTGAGCCACTGCCCAGGAGCTCAGGCAGCACAGGTGGGGGCTGGGGGGGCACCAGGCCTCAGGCCCCCCCCTGCAGTGTCCTCCCAGAGCCGTCCCTGCCTGCGGCACTGTGCTGCGGGGACAGAGAGAGGGCAGCAGGGACTCAGCAGCTCCACTGGCTGCCTCCTCAGCAGCACTGCGATCCCAGAACGGCTTTGGGTGGGAAGGGACCTCAAAGCTCATCCTGCCCCAACCCCCTGCCATGGGCAGGGTCCCCTCCCCCCAGCCCAGGCTGCTCAGGGCCTCATCCAGCCTGGCCCTGAGCACCCCCAGGGAGGAGGCAGCCACAGCCTCCCCGCTCCAGCGTCTCCTGCCCTCACTGCAGAGCATTTCCTCCTCATCTCCAGCCCCAGGAGAAGCAGAGGGACATGCATTTCCCACCCCAAAAGGAGCAGGGAGCAAGGTGGTGCCTCCCCCAGGAGCCCCCTCCCCCAGGAGCCCCCTCCCCACCCCCACTCACTGGGGCTGGAGAGGATGTTGGCGTCCTCCTCGTTGGAGCTCAGCAGCCGCATCAGCTTGGAGGGCTGAGTGTCATCCAGGGGGAAGAGGCTGATGTAATCCTGGGGGGGAGCAGAAGGGCTGCAGCCCCACTGCTGCCTCTCTGAAAGGGGCAGCCCAGCCCCCTCCCCAAGGCTGAGGCCCACCCTGGGCTCCACACAGCCCCAGACTATGACCTCAGCTCAGCTCCAGCATCTCAGCCTGGGCCAAGCACACTCAGACCACCTCACCAGACCTCCCCTCCCCCAGGCAAGAGAAGGGAAAGGCTCTGGTTTAAGGTCTGAAGAGCTCAGGCAGCCCAGAGGAGGCAAACAGGGCTGGCTCTGGCCTCAGCTGCCCACCCCCCCTGCCACCAGCACCCCCTGCTCCCAAGCCCTCACCTCAATGTCCTCCCGGTGCCTCTTCTTCTGCCTGCTGGAGGCCTGCCCCTTGTTGTGAGAGGAGTAGGAGCTCAAGGCACACCAAACAGAGAGCCTGGGGACGGAGCAGGGACACTGCCAGCGCTGCCAGCCCACTCAGATGGCAGTGAGAGAGCAAGGGAAGCTGGCAGAGCCCAGAGTGTGCCCTGGGATGGGACACAGCAGGGAGCTCCCCAGGGAAAGGCAGCAGGGAACAGGCCCAGGCCAGCAGCCAGGGCCAGAGCAGGCACTGGGGCAGCTGGGACCCCTGGCCCAGCACAGAGCATCTCCCCACCTCCACCAAGAGGCCCCCAAGGAGAGGATGCTCACAGGCCTGGGGTCTTACTTGGCCAGGGCCTTGCCCGGGGGGTCCATCAGGACGTGCCACTTGGAGGAGTCTGTCAGCAGGTTGGGCAGGATGTGGCCCAGCAGGGTCAGTGTCAGCTGCTGCATGTCCAGGCAGAAGATGGCATAGAGCAGCTCCACAGCCCTCAGGGTGTGCTCCTTCCTGGTCTCCTTCAGCAGCTCCTGCCAGGCCACCAGGAGGGATGAGGGAGGCAGGGGGCACGGCCGGGGCCCGCCCCAGTCCCAGCTCCTGGGCACTGCCAGGCCCTCAGCCCCTCCCCTCAGCAGGGGGCTGGCAGCAGTGGGCAGCCCTTACCTTGACCAGGTTGTTGCAGAACCAGTAGACCCCTCCCATGTGCAGCAGGGTGTCGAAGATGTGGATGGAGTGGCTGTCGGCCCAGCCCTTCTCCAGCACCCTGCCGAACACCGTCACCAGCACCTCCTTGATCGGCTTCTTGGGGGGCAGCAGGTTCCAGTAGGGGATGGGGTCCATGCCCGTGGAGGGGAACTTGATCTGGGTGGCTGTCTGCTGCAGCACATCTGCACACATGTGCTCCAGGATGGAGCTCATGATCACCACCCTGCAGCGGGCACAGCAGCCTCGCACCCCGCAAGCCGGGCAGGAGGCCGGGCAGAAGCGAGGGAGGGAGGGAGGGAGGGAGGGAGGAAAGAAGGAAGGGAGGAAGGAAGGAAAGGAGGAAGGAAGGAAGGAAAGAAGGAAGGAAGGAGGGAAGGAAAGAAAGAAGGAAGGAAGGAAGGAAGGAAGGAAGGAAGGAAAGAAGGAAGGAAAGAAGGAAGGAAAGAAGGAAGGAAAGAAGGAAGGAAAGAAGGAAGGAAAGAAGGAAGGAAAGAAGGAAGGAAAGAAGGAAGGAAAGAAGGAAGGAAAGAAGGAAGGAAAGAAGGAAGGAAAGAAGGAAGGAAAGAAGGAAGGAAGCCAGGAAGCCAGGAGGGGGGAAGCAGAGCACCTCCCCTACAGGGACAGGCTGGGAGGGTTGGGGTTGTCCAGCCTAGAGAAGGCTCCAGGGAGACCTTCTGGTGGCCTTCCAGCACCTGAGGGCTCTCCAGGAGAGCTGGGGAGGGACCTTGGCCAAGGGCTGGCAGTGCCAGGCCGAGGGACAATGGCTTTGAGCTGGGAGAGGGGAGGCTGAGGCTGAAGGAAGAAATTCTTGGCAGTGAGGCTGGGGAGGCTCTGGCACAGGCTGCCCAGGGGGGCTGTGGCTGCCTCCTGCCTGGAGGTGCTCAGGACCAGGCTGGATGAGCAGCCTGGGCTGGGGGGAGGGGTCCGTGCCGAGGGCAGGGGGCTGGACGGAGCCGATGGTTGCAGCCCCTCCCCGGGGCCGGGCCGGGGCTCACCGCTCGTTGTAGAACTGCAGAGTGCTCTCCCCGTGCAGGGGGGTCGCCAGCTGCTGGATCATCTGCAGAGACTTCTCCCTCTCGTCCAGGCCCAGCATGCGGACGTGTGCCACCAGCCAGGCCACGGCGCACACGGCCATGCTGCACACCTTGCCCTTGATGCTGTCGGTGATTTTCTGGCGGCACAGGGGGGGGGGGAGGACCCCCGGGATTCACCTCGGTGTCGCCTCCCACCGCCGCAGGCTCCAAGCCCTCCTCTCCTCCAGGAGGTGAAGCTGCCCCTGGCAGCCCCGCGGCCACCAGCGGGGCGGCACCGAGGGGCCAGAGCCCTGCCAGCCCCCCACCCCCCTACCCCGAGCCAGGGAGGGGGCAGCAAGCTCCGCGGCGGCTGCAGGGCAGGGGCAGAGGGCTCCTTGGCCACTCCTCAGGCTCTGCCCCACACCACCCCCCCAGCAGTCTCACCTGGATGGACTCGAAGGTGAGGACTCCGTTCTCCCAGGCGTTGAGGATCTCCAGGATGGCAGCCGAGATGCTCAGGCAGGCCTCATGCCACTTCATCTGCCTGGCAGGGGGCAGAGGAGGGGGCTCAGGGGGGGCAGAAGCCGGGCAGGGTGGGCTGCGTGCTGCCCCCTGCCGGCCCGCCCCAGCTCTTACACCAGCTTCATCTCGGAGGAGTTGTTGAGGAGGGCAACCAGGGACTCCACCTTGGTGGAGTCGGGGCGGAAGCAGGGGTGGTCGGGGTTCAGGATCTTGCCCTCCTCGGGCATGCAGGTCAGCATCCAGGTCTCAAAGAAGGGCACCTCGCCAGGGGGGCTGGACTCCGACAGGATCACCTGCAGGGCAGGCACCGCGGGCTCTGCCAGGCAGCCAGCGCCACACCGAGCGCCTGCTGGGGCCCCCCCGGCAGCGGGGAACTCACCCCGGGGTCTGCTCTGCTCGCTGGGGTCTGCCCCGCACCCTGGGGTCCGCCCCGCACCCCTGGGGTCTGCCCTGCACCCTGGGGTCTGCCCCGCACCCCTGGGGGTCTGCCCCGCACCCCTGGGATCTGCCCCGCACCCCTAGGGTCCGCCCCGCACCCCTGGGGTCTGCCCTGCACCCCTAGGGTCCGCCCCGCACCCCTGGGGTCTGCTCCATTCCCTGGGGTCTGCCCCGCTCCCTGGGGTCTGCCCCGCACCCCTGGGGTCCGCCCCGCACCCCTGGGGTCCGCCCCGCACCCTGGGGTCCGCCCCGCACCCCTGGGGTTTGCTCCATTCCCTGGGGTCTGCCCCGCACCCTGGGGTCCGCCCCGCACCCCTGGGCAGTTCACGGCCACGGCCATGGGAACGGCGCCGCCTTGTGGCCTGCGCGGAGACTGCTCCCAGCCAGGCGCCGCTCAGCCCCCAGCCCGGCTCCGGTCCCAGGCTGTGCCCTGTGGGTTTCCCTCTCTGCCACAGGACTCCCCAGGGGGAACCACAGCAGCTCTTGGGGAGATGCAAGGCCAAGGCCTGTCCCGAGGGGCTGTGAGGTCACTGCAGCCTGCCCAGGGAGGGTCACTCGTCCCCTCCCCACCGAGCCGTGCTCGGGGGCCCCAGTGCCAGCTGGGACAGGGCTCTGCGGGGCTGGGGTGCTCAGCCCAGGCTTGGGGGGTGGGGTACAGCTCAGGATTGGGGCAGAGAGCCTGGGATCAAGGCACAGAATGCAGGATCAGGGTGCTGAGCCCAGGATGGGGGCTGCAGGGCCCAGCTGGCAGCCAGCTGGGAAGGCTCCCAGGCTGGGAGGGGACCCAAGGCTGGGAGGGGACCCAAGGCTGGGACTCCCGGAGCCTGCTCCCCGCTGGCACCCCAGGGACACTATTTTGGGCAAAAAAAGGCCCGTTTGGAGCAGCAGCTGCTCAGCAAAGTCGTCCTGGGCTGGGCTGGGCTGGGGGAATGAGACCTCCTCAGGCAGCGCTGGCCACATCTGCTGCGAGCTGCCTGCAGCCAGCCCCCACCCCCCCGCCCCCTCCCTGCGCCCCGGGGCTGGCCCCTGGCCCCCTGCCGGCCCTGCCGGTGCCGTTCCGGTGCCGTTCCGGTGCCGTTCCTCCTCCCACAGCAGACAAACAGATGGGGAAGCCTGGAACGTTTCTCATGCAACTCAAGCGCTGCTTCCGGAGCAGGGCTGCAAGTTCCTCCTCTCCAGGGGGGGAGGGGGCTGCTGCTGCTCAGCCTGGCTGCGTGTCCCACCCCCACCCCCCACCCCCCCCCGCCACAACCCAAACCGGAGAGGCAAGGCTGGGAAAAGCTCAACGAGCTCAGAGGCAGCCTGGGCAGGAGGCAGCGCTGGCACCGGTGCCAGGGGAGCATGAAGAGCCCAAGCAAAGCCCTCAGGAAGGCTGCAGCCATCCCTGCCCCAGCAGCTGGCACAGACTGCCCCTGCAGGGGCGGCCCCGGGGGCGGGCAGGGAGGGCTCTGGGGGCAGGGATGGCCCCGGGGGCGGGCAGGGGCGGCCCCGGGGGCGGGCAGGGGCGCTTGGCTCGGCCCCAGGTGCCAAGGTGGTTTCAGGGCCGATGGGCACAGGGCCGGCGGCAGCCTGGCCGCTAGAGGAGGCTGTCAGGCTGCAGAGCTGAGCCGGGAGGGACACAGCCCCAGCCCTTACCTCGGAGCCGTAGGTCTGGGCCACATGGCAGAGCATCAGGAAGGAGATGTCAAAGAGCAGGGCCCGGACCGGGGCGGATTTGGCTGAGGGGGGAGAGAGGAGGCGCTGGGAGAGCCCCAGGCTGGGCACGGGGAGGCAGGCAGGAGCTGGGGGAACAGGATCCTGCTTCCTCCAGGCAGCTTTCCTAACCCCCAGCTGCCTGTGTGTGAACCAGGGCTGCCAAGAGCCTCCCTGCAGCCCAGCTGCCTCCTCTCCAGCCCCCAGAGCAGCTTTGCCCCCCCCCGGCAGGCAGCCCCAGCCCTGAGCTCCCCCCAGACGAGGAAGGTCAGAGCACAGTTTCATCACTGCAGTCAGAGTCCTTATCTGGGCTCTGTGCTGACAACATCATCCCTTCCAGGCAGGGCAGGGCTGGCCTGAGGGGCCCCAGGGGCTGGGGAGAAGCAGCTGAGCCCCCCCTGGAGCAGGGAACAGCCCCAGTCAGGATGGCCACATGCGAGGGCAGCAGGTGCCCAGGTGCCCAGGTCCATGCTGGCACCCAGCCATGTTCCCCCTGTGCCAGGCTCCCCAGCTGGGCCTGGCAGGGCTCAGCTGACTCTGGCCCCACAGCTAGGCCCAGATGAAGCCAGCTGGGCCCCACAGCATCCCCCCCAAAGAGGGAGCAGTGTGGGGGGCACAGCTCCAGCCACCCCCCAGACACTCACAGCCTTCGCCGCCGATCTGCTTGGTGAACTCATTCAGCCTGGAGGGAGAGGAGAGGACACAGGGACATGGTGACACCAGGGGAGGTGGCAGGGGGCTGCCCTGACCCTGCAGACCCCCTCCTGCACCCCACCCCCATGGGCAGGGCCCAGCTCTGCAGACAGCCTCGGGGTGCAGCAGGGCCAAGCCACCTCCTCCCTCCCTGCCCCTGCAGCCAAACAGGTCCAGCAGCACTGCCTCTGCCCACAGCTCTGCCTGGCTGTGTGGGGCTCTGAGCCTGCCTCTTGCCAAGCTCCCCTGGCACCAAGGCTCCAAAGGGCCAGGCTGGGGTGGGCTGGAGCTGCCCTGGGCATCCCCCACTGGAGGAAGCTCTCACACTTGCCAGGGCGCTGCTCAGGCAGAGGGATGCCCTGGGTGCCAGGCTGTGCCAGTGCCCTTGGTTCTCTTCACACCCTGAAACCAACCTGCCCTGGTCAGGCAGAGAGGAAGGAGCAGAGGGCCTGGGGGGGGGTGCAGCCCCCCAAGATCAGACAGGTTTGGGTGGGAAGGGACCTTCAAAGGTCCAACCCCCTGCAGCCAGCAGGGACTGCCCCAAAGCAGAGCCCCAACCAACCTGGCCTGGAATGGCTCCAGGGGTGGAGCATCTCCCACCTCTCTGGGGACCCTGGGCCAGGGCCTCACCACCCCCAGCATCAAAAACTTCCTCCTGCTCTCCCTGCTGGAGCTCAAACCATCACCTGTGGCCCTGTCACGACAGGCCCTGCCCAACCCTCTGTCCCCAGCTTGCTCTGAGCACTGAGAGCTCTCCCTGGAGCCTTCTCCTCTCTCTCTCTGGGGCCCTGCTGGCCCGCGGGCTGCACAGCCAGCCCTGTCTGGGGGGGTGGGGAAGTCGTGGGGCTGCCCCCTCTGCCCAGCCCCCCCGTGGGCCAGCAGCACCCCCCGGGGGGGCACTCACTTGATGAACTTCCGCGCGAAGGACTTCAGCTTGCCGGTGGCTGCCGCCGCCGCCAGCAGCAGGTCCAAGCTCTTCCCGGACAGCATGTGACCCAGGACCCCCAGCAGGCCCTCGGGGGACTTGGAGTGATCTGCATCCATGGTCTGCCAACAAAGGGGAGGACAAAGAGGCCGTGGGGAGCAGTCACGGGGCAGGTGTGCTGCAGGGCCACGGGGCCGGGCGGGAGGCTGCCAGGGCTGTCCCGTGAGGCCCAGCAGGGCGCAGGGGGGAGCCCCCCCCGCGACCCCCAGGGCTCAGGGGGGTGGCAGAGCAGCGGGGCCGGCAGCCAGACGTCCTCTGGAGGCAAAGAGAACGATGCAGGGAGGGGAGGAGCCTGTGGGGAGCAGGGCAGATGCACGTGGGGAAGCAGGAGGGGCAGAGCTGGCTGGGCTCAGGCTGCTGGCACTCCGCCGTGTGCCACCTGACAGCTCCTCCAGCCTGCTGGGAGGGAGGGAGGGAGGAGGGAGGAGGGGAGCTCCTGGTCTCCATGGCAGAGCAGCAAGGCTGGGAGTGATTCCCCCATTCTCCACCCCAGTGCAGGGGCAGCTCAGGCACCTCCCGGGCGCCGCTGGCACAGGCTCCGTGCCAGGCCCCTGCCCAGGCTGGCACTCACCTTCAGGATGTTGGTGACCGTGGGCTCAGCCCTCAGGATGAGGCCAGGGTTGGGCTGGATGTTGGCATTCTCTGCTGATTTCAGGTGTGGAGCATGCTCCCTGTCTGCATCCCTGGGGGAGCCACCAGGAAGGGGCAGTGAGCAGGACCTGCCCAGCCTGCCCCCAGCCCCCCAACCACCCCCCCAGGGGAAGGCCACCCCCGGCTCAGGCCACCAGCAGCTGCAGGGGACAGACTTGGGCTGTGCTTGAGCTGCCCCTGACAGCACAGCTTCAGCCCTCCAGGCCACCCTGTGCCAGCTGCAGGGCAGAGGCAGCACAGCTGCCTCCTCACACCCCTGCACCCTTCCCAGAGGGACAAGCAAGAGGAGGGGCTCCAGGCCCCCTTGGCCCCCAGCCTTCTGAGGGGGGGAGCTGTACCTTTTGGCAGTCAGGTTGCTCATGTTGGCCTCTGACAGCAGCCCCTGCTTGTTGCACTCCTGCAGCAGCTGACACATGCAGTTGCAGCTGGAAGAGAGGGGAGAGCACTGCTGCAGGGGGACTCCTGGGCTGTGCTCCCAGCCCTGCTCCCACCCCCCCCAAGGATGCTGCAGGGCCTGAAGCAGCTGCAGGTTTCCCCCAGCCCCACTCAGCCATCAGCCTCTCACTGCCTTGCTCATTTGGCAGCAGCAGGGCCTCGAGGAGGAGGATTTGGCTCAGAAAGCAAACAAGCCTGGCCAGGAGCTGCCCCAGCAGCCCCCAGCACAGCAGCCAGGGGGGGAGATGGGGGTGGTGTGGCCCAGGCTGAGTGCAGGCCAGCCCTGGGCAGGCTGAGCACTCACTTGCATCGCTGATCCACCTTGTCCAGCAGGGGGGTGAGCTTCAGCAGGAACTCGAAGGCACAGTTGACATCCTCGGTGAAATCCTGCTGCTCACAAGGCTCAGAGCTCAGCCCACAGCAGCCTCCCTCTGCCCCTCCCCCACCACCACCCTGTCCATTAGAGGCAGGCTGTGAAGCATTTCCTACCCCCAGGCACCCCCAGCCGAGTGCTGCAGCTGACAGCCCCCCCCCAGGGCTCACCTTGTCCCCCTGGGGATACTTCTTGAGCTTGACCAGGACCTGGGGGATCTGAAAGGCACAAAGCAGGAAGTGAGAGACCAAGGCAGAGCCTGTGCTGCAGGCAGGACCCCCCCAAAGCAGCAGCCCCCACAAGAGACACTTGCAAACTGGCTGGGCCCAAAGGGTGGTGGGAGTGGAGCTGACTCCAGCTGGAGGCCAGGCCCAGGAGCTGCTCCCCAGGGCTCAGTGCTTGGCCACCTCCCTGGGATGTCTTTACCAACGACCTGGGTGAGGGCACCCAGGCACCCCTGGAGCAGCAGTGGTGTGGCCAGCAGCAGCAGGGCAGGGATTGGCCCCCTGGGCTGGGCACTGGTGAGGCCAACACCTTGGATGCTGGGTTCAGCTGTGGGCCCCTCGCTCCAGGAAGGCCACTGAGGGGCTCAGCAGGTCCAGAGAAGGGCAACAGAGCTGGGGAGGAGAGGCCCTGGACAGCAGTGCTGATGCTCAGCAGCTTGCAGAAGAGCCAAGGCAGGAGGGGACAGGAGAGGAAAACAAAGTCTGTGCCAGGAGTCAGGGCTCAGCAGGGGCTGAGCAGGCAGGGAAAAGGCAGCAGCAGTGCCAGGGCTTGGAGCTCTGTGCCCAGGGTGGGGCTGGGCTCCTGCCTTCAGGAAGGTGAAGGCTGTGGGGGGCTCTGTGCCCATGGTGGGGCTGGGCTCCTACCTTCAGGAAGGTGAAGGCTGTGGGGGGCTCTGTGCCCATGGTGGGGCTGGGCTCCTACCTTCAGGAAGGTGAAGGCTGTGGGGGGCTCTGTGCCCATGGTGGGGCTGGGCTCCTGCCTTCAGGAAGGTGAAGGCTGTGGGGCTCTGTGCCCATGGTGGGGCTGGGCTCCTGCCTTCAGGAAGGTGAAGGCTGTGGGGGGCTCTGTGCCCAGGGTGGGGCTGGGCTCCTACCTTCAGGAAGGTGAAGGCTGTCCACTTGAGCTCCTCTGTGCCCTCTGGGGACTCGATCAGGCCCACAAAGCAAGCCTTCCAGATCTCCAGCACGAAGAGGGGGGTGGGGATGCGCTGCAGGGCAGAAGGGAAAACCCACCCAGTGCTGGAAAGGCCACAAAGTGCCTCCCCCCCACCCCCAGCCAAGCCCTGACCCCCTGGGAAGGTGTGGATGAGCTCCTGCTGCTCCCAGCAGCTGCAGCCATGCCCTTGGAGCAGGATAAGCACCGGGAGGTCACACAGCTGAGAGCTGCAGCCAGGTCCTGGTGCCAGAGCCCAGCCCCAGCAGGACAAGATGCCACTTCCCTACCTGCATCCTCTTCACCATCATCAGCTGCTCCACCAGGGGCTGGGTCTCTCCTGTGAGGTTCATGGTGCCCTCCAGCAGCACCACAGCATGCACAGTGGGGAAGCCAGTCTTGTTCAGCTGCTCAGAGTGCACTGACAGCATGGTGGGGATGCTGGGGGGCAGAGGACAGCACAGGGTCACTGCAGCCCTGCAGGGATGGATCCTTGCTCCTCCTGCCACATCCTCCTTTCCCAGCCAGGCCCCTGACCCCTGCTGTGGGCTGTAGCTCCTCTGTCCCCCCACAGCCTGGGCTCTGGGAGCGGCTCCAGGGGGGTCTGGAGCGAGGATGGCAGCCCTGGTGTGGGCAGGGCAGCTGAGGGGCAGTGAGGGCCCCCAGGACCACCGCAGGAGCAGCCTCTGGACAAGACTCTGTCACAGCAAGTCAGCACTAGCCCTGCCCCCACTCCTGCCCCAGGGCCTTCTGTCAGCCCCAGCTCAGTGCTGAGCTGGGAAGGGGCAGGACAGCAGGGAGCCGGCGTGGAGGGGGCCAGGAGGCTCCTAGCCCCCACGCTAAGCAGCTCAGTCCCATTTTACCCTCCAAGCCCCCCGGGGACAGCAGCACAAAGCTACCTCTTGGTGAGGGAGATGCAGTCATCAGCCTGGCCGCGCAGGGGGGAGCCGCTG
This sequence comes from Dryobates pubescens, assembly GCF_014839835.1. Lineage (NCBI taxonomy): Eukaryota > Metazoa > Chordata > Aves > Piciformes > Picidae > Dryobates > Dryobates pubescens. The sequence continues at coordinate 1,070,052 of NC_071647.1, read as the reverse complement.
AGGCCGCTCAGACTCTCCCCCAGCTTGACAAGAGACTGCTCCACCACGCTCCAGGAGGCTGGGGAGGGAGGGCAGGCTGAGAGGCAGGCAGGCAGCACACCTCTGCTAGCCCAGGCCGAGGGCCTGCGTGCCCCCCAGCAGCTCCTGCCCCCGGCCCGGGGAGTGCAGGACGTGCCCCGCGCTCAGCAGGGGCTCCTGCGGCCTGCAGGTTCCCTCTGCTGCTCTGCCAAGGGCAGCAGGGAGGGGAGGGAGGGGGCAGAGGGTGGCACAGAGCCAGGGAGGAGACTGCTACAGCAAGAGGGCTGGAAGATGGATGGGCTTGGAGCTGCAGGGCCAATGCGGCAGGAGCCGGGCAGGGGGAAGGGAGAGGCGGCAGAACCCCCTCCCAGGGCAGGGACGTACAGGCCTCCTCCAGCTTGGCAATGTGGATCAGGGCACGGTTCTTGGTGCTGCTGAGCATCTTCTCCAGCCTCTCCAGGCACATCTTCAGCTGCCCCTCAGCCGCCCCCTGCTCCAGAGGCTCCTTCAGCCTCTCGCCGTAGAAGGTGGCGCAGCGCAGGAGCCAGGCGAGGGCACTGATCAGCGCCCGGCACAGCCCGATGCACTCCTCTGCCTTGCCATGGCAGCTGGGAAGGGGACAGCAACAAGCCTGGGCTGACCCCGAGCTCTGCAGGCACAGACACAGCTCAGGGATCCCAACCCCACACCTCCCAGCCCGGCCCAGCCCCGGCCTGGCAGCTCCTCCGCAGCCCCCTGGGCGTCCCCTGCTGTGCCAGGGGACATCGGAGCCTGCCCAGCGCCGCCTCCCCTCTGGCCACTCTCTGCCAGAGGGAAACCTTCCAAGCCCCTAATGAAATTATCTTGCTAAGAGAGGCTCAGCATCGATCAAGGCTCTGCGAGAGGTGAGCAAAGCCTTCCCCTGCCGGCGCACAAAGCGCCGGGGCCAGGAGTTCTGATCAAATTAAGCAGAGGATCAGATTAGGCAGGGCCTGGATTAAGTGCCTGGCTCTGCAGTTGGCCAGCAGCAGCTCCTTGTCAACATCTGTGACTGATGCATATTCATTGCTGCTGCTTCATTTCACCTCACTGAAGAGCTGCTACCTTCCTCCTCCTCTTTCCCTTCCTCCTCCTCCTCCTCCTCCCGTAGCCCTCCGTCGCTTGCTCTCTGCTCCAGCCTCCCAGCAAAGGCTCTCAGGGGTTAACAGGAAGATTTCTCAGAGCTTACTAAAAAAGTTTGGGGCCTTTTTTTTCCCTCTCCTTTCCTTGTGGCCTGAATTGTCTGCACTCCCCTGGGCCCTGCACCACCAGCGGAAGAGCACGGAGCAAAACAAGGCAGCTGCCTGGGGCAGCGCAGGCAGAGCTGCCAGGCAGGGCCCTGGGAAGCTGCAGAGGCCACACACGGGAAGGGGACAAACCTCTGTGCACCTCAGCTGGGCAGCAATGTGCCAGCAGAGAGGTTTCTTCCAGAGCAGCCTCCCCGAGAGCTGCTGGGCTCTGTTTGGGACTCCCTCTGCTCTCCCCAAGCTGGCAGCCAGAGCGGGGGCAGCAGCTCGGGAATGGAGGTGGAGCTGGAGGGGGCAACCTGCCCCTTGCTGCCAGGGTGAGTGGCCCAGGCTCAGCCAAGCCCCACTGGGGCCTGGGTGCTGCCCACCTGGGGCCAAGGGGAGAGAGCTGGAAGGGGCAGGGGGTACCTGAGGCGGTCACAGAACATGTCCATGATCTCCAGCAGGGACTGCACACACAGGTCCCGGGAGAAGTCATCGAACTAGAGCAGGAGAAGGAGGAAGGAGCTCAGATGGGGGCTGCTGGGCTTCAGCAGCTCCAAACCCTAACTCAGCTCCTTCCTGCAGGGGCTGGGCTGGGCTCTGCCGCCCGCCCTGGCAGCTGCCCAGCAGTCACTCCGACAAGAAGTAGGTCAGAGCCGTCCGACGGCTGGGTCGTGCCCTCCGCGCTGCCGCGGGAGGCAACCCGACCACGGCAGCAGGGTCGAGGCAGGGCTCTCGGCAGCCTCCACAAAGCAGCATCGGGGGCCCGAAGCTCTGACGCGGCAGCGGCTGGACGCCAGCCCGTGTGCCCAGCCCCGGCTCGGCGGGGCTGGCAGCCTGTGCCAGGAGCGCGGCCGCGGGGCTGGGAGGCCGGTGGGCAGCAGAAGCGCAGCTCCCCGCCCCCTCGCCGAGCAGATGGGGCCGCCCCGCCGGGCCGGAGCTAGCCCGCGGCTCTCTGCTCAGCCCATGCTGCTCTGAAGGAGGAGGACTCGGCTCTCAAGGTCAGCGCTGCCCAGCCTGCCGGAACGGGCAGCGACGGACAGCCGGGGCGAGGGCACCGAGCCCGCTACGCTGGGTGCCAGCCGGCCCCGCGCTCCCCGGGGCGGCGCCGGATGGGTGCTGAGCCCCGCTGGGGGGGTCCCCATCCCCACCAGGGCTTTGTGGGACGTTTATGGCACAGCTCTAAGCTGTGGCAGCCCCAAAACCAGGCTGGCATCACAGGGCTGTTAGCAGCTTGCCCCTCCTGTCCCCCACTAATCACAGGGAGGTGGGAGGAAAGAAATTGTTCCCCCCTTGAATTCTTCCTCTTCAAATTATCCTTCCCTCAAGTTCTGCTTCAAATCATCCTCCCCTCAAATCCTGCTTCAAATCATCCCCCCCTCAAATCCTGCTTCAAATCATCCCCCCCTCAAATCCTGCTTCAAATCATCCCCCCCTCAAATCCTGCTTCAAATCATCCCCCCCTCAAATCCTCCTGTAAGTTATTCCCCCTCAAATTCTTCTCCCTCGAATTCTTCCCCCCTGAATTATTCTCCTCCTAAATGACTCTTCCCTTAAATTAATCTCTCTTGAATTATTCTCCCTTCAATTACTCTCCCTTAAATAATTCTCCCTTCAGACCAGAGGTCAGCCTTGACAAAAGCTGCTGCCTGAGGAGGCTGGGGGTGGGGGGCCTGGGGCAGCCCGCAAGGGGCTACCGCTCCCCCCCAGAGCAGCCCCAGCCACCAAGCAGAGGCAACCACAGAGGGCTCATCCCCACCAAAGCATCACAGGGGCCACCAAACCCCCCCGTGGGAAGCCAGCTAGCCTCAGAGCCCGTGGCTGGGCGCTGGCAGCCCTCCCTGGCTGGTTGCTTTCCCATCTCCAGCTCCGGCTGCCCGGGGCAGTGCCAGCGCCGGCGGCGGGCAGGGAGGGCTGCGGCTTCCGGCAGCCCAGGCGTGGTTTGACACGCAGGGCGCTGCGGGGCAGGAGCCTGCCGGGCCCCACACGACGGAGGGAGGGATGCAGGAGGCTTCCACACCCGTGGCTGTGCCCCCTGGAAGCAGAGGAGGTGGCGGCAGCCCTGTGCCCAGCGGGCCCGGGGAGGGCCACGGTGCTGAGCGGCGCTGCTGACTCAGCAGAGGAGGTCCTGTTCCACTTGACCTATATTCGGTGAGAGCGGTGGGGAGGGAAGGGATCCGCGGGGCCAAGGAGAGCAACCTCAAAGGCAGCACCTGCCAGAGCCATACCTTGCTGATGGCCGTCAGGACGGTGGAATACGACACCATCTAGGAACAAAAACAGCGGCGGGCCAGCGGCGGCGCCCCGGCGGCGGAGCCCCGGCGGCGGCGCCCCGGCGGCGGAGCCCTGCCTGCCCGCGCAGCAACGGCAAGGTCGGGGGCACGGCCCCGCTGCCTGTCCCCGCACAGGCAGGGCTGGGGCCGGGCTGCTGACCCGGCACAAATCCGAAGAGACGTTTTTAGGTGACGGCTGATAGCTCTCACACAACCCCCCGGCGACGCTCCGCGGCTCGGGCGCCGGCAGGGCTGCGGGCTCCCACCCCGCCTGCAGCCCGGCGAGGGGCAGAGGCTGCTTCCAGCACCCAGCCCTGCCTGGGGCACACGTTGGGCCCTCTACCACCCGCCCCAGCCCGGGAGAGGCACGGATGGGAGACTGAAGGACTCAACGCCCCCCTCCCCCGTTTCCCCGGGGCGGCTGCCGAGCAGGGCTGGGGGAGGCGGCCGGCAGGGGGTGGGTACCGGGAGCCTGGCAGCCAGGGGCTGGGCGAGTACCTGGGAGCTGATGGCATACTTCAGGTAGGACAAGATGAGTGGGTTTGGCGAGGGCCCGATCATGGCCTGCTCCAGAAGAGCCTCTGCAAGCAAAGGAGAGGGGCCAGGAGGCCCCAGGTCAGCACATCCCCGGTGCAGGGACACTCACACACAGACCTGCTCTGCCCTCACGCCACAGGAGAGGTGGCAAGGACAGACTGTGCCAACCACAGCGCCCCTGTGCCGCCCTTCCCCGGGCTCAGCTGAATCCCACAGCTTCCCAGTCCCCCCCGTGGCAAAAGCCAGTGAACGATGCAGGCAGTGTGAGCAGCCTCCTGCTAACTCAGCTCTGCCCCAGGCACCCCGGCCCCAGAACGCTGCCTGCTGCTCTCCAGGCACGCTCCCCTCCCTCCCACCACCTGCCCAGGAGCTTCTCGCACCCTCCACCGAGTGATGTTTCAGCTCTGGCACCTGGGGCTGAACTCGGGGCAGACAGCGCCCTCCCCCCAGCCCCCCTCCCCCCGCCCCCAGCCAGGACCAGCCCGGCACGTCTGGGCCCTCCCTGCCGCCGGCTGCCTGCCAGCGCCGGGGCCGGCGCAGGCTGGAGGGGCTCTGCCCGTCCTATCTGCTCAGTCAAGCCTTTAATTGACCATTTGAACTATGGCAGAGCACAGGAACCACCTCCGGAAAGCAGGCCCCGGGCTGCTGCACGGCCTCTAAGTAGGTCAAAGCACCCAGATGCAAGAGGGGGCAGGAGCTGTTTGGGAAGTCGTTGCCCCAAAGACAACGAAGAGGAGGAGGAGGAGCTGTCACTGGATGCCAACCACGGGAGCAGGAGACTCCCTGGGTCTTGCTGGAAGGCTGAGGGCTCGGCCAAAAGCATCCCAGCTCGAGGACAGAAGGCTAATGGCAGCCTTCCCCTCCCCAGCCCGTCAGGGAGCGTCAACTCGAGCCAGCCACATGCTGCTCCCCACTGCAGAAGTGTCAGCACAGATTTGCTGGGCACTGCCGTGATCCTGGCAGCCTGTGCCAGCTTCTCCTCCTTTGTGCTTCCCATCTGAAAGGCAGAGCTTGGGAAAGGACAGCTCCAGGGCCTGGGCAGCAGCCTCCCTGCGTGCCCACAGCAAGGCTCCTGCTGCCCAGCGTGGCCTTGGTGCCAGGGTCCCTCCTTGGCCGTTCCCTTCTGCAGCCCCTTCGAGCCACTCTGCCACCTCCATCCCCACAGGGCCAAGCCCCACAGCTCCAGCCCAGCCCCACAGCTCCAGCCCAGCCCCTCCAGCCCCATAGCTCCAGCTCAGCTCCCCCACAGCGCCAGCTCAGCCCCTCCAGCCCCACAGCTCCAGCTCAGCTCACCCACAGCTCCACCTCATCCCCTCCAGCCGCTCAGCTCCTCCAGCCCCACAGCTCCAGCTCAGCCCCTCCAGCCCTATAGCTCCAGCTCAGCCCCTCCAGCCCCATAGCTCCAGCTCAGCCCCTCCAGCCCCACAGCTCCAGCCCAGCCCCTCCATCCCCACAGCTCCAGCTCAGCCCCTCCATCCCCACAGCTCCAGCCCAGCCCCACAGCTCCAGCCCAGCCCCTCCAGCCCCACAAGGCATGGGGCTGGGCACATCTATGCTGACACCAGCACAGGCAGTAGCAGGCAGGGGACAAAGCCAGTCTGAGGATGGAGTTTGACAAAACCCAACAGAGGGAAAAAGCCCTGATGGGATGGAGGGAGGGCAAAACCAAAGCCCCCAGTGGGGAAAGGTCCCTGCCTTGGTGTGGGGTGTGGAGCATCCCTGCCTGCAGCACAGCTGTTTCCCATCCCCTGGTGCAGCAAACCCTCTGCCTGTTTCTCCAGGGCTTGCACACACATGCTTGCTGCACCAGGGTGAGGAACAACAACAACAACAAAAAAGGAAGATTAAATGAAATAAATCCCTCCCCCCCAAACCCAAACCTAGCAACAAGTTTCTATAACTGGCACAGAAGCCCTGGCAGAGCTTTAAACCACAGAGCTCAGCAGGTACCAACGGTTGGCAGCAGCCATCTCGAACGCCCTTGAATAGGGACGGGAAAAGAAAGCTGGGGGTGGGAAGCAGCACCTGGCTCCTTCACAGAGCTCTTCACTCCCTTGGCTGGACACAGTGACAGGGCAGATGGGGTCCTCAGCCCCTCTGGAGGGGGGGAAGAAACTGAGGCAGCAAAGGGAAAGCGTGAGTGGGGAGGGAGCGGAGCAATCCGTTTCGAGGCCAGGCTGAGGGGGTTGGGGTTGTGCTGCCGGGAGGAGAGAAGGCTCCAGGGAGACCTCCTGATGGCCTTTCAGGGATTCAAGGGGGCTACAGGAGAGCTGGGGAGGGAACTTTCTCAGGGGGTGTGGGCACAGGATGAGGGGTGATGGTTTTAAACTGAAAGAGGGGAGATTCAGGTTAGGTGTTAGGAAGGGAATCTTGATGACGAGAGCAGTGAGGCACTGGAACAAAGGGCCCAGGGACGCTGCAGGGCTCTGGAAGTGCTCAAGGCCAAGGCTGGATGAGGCTTTGAGCAGCCTGGTTTAGTGGAAGGTGTCCCTGCCCACGGCAGGAGGGTTGGAACTGGATGATCAAGAAGTTCCCTTCCAACCCAAACCATCCCAACCCAAACTCTGGAAGAAGACACCCAGGGAGGTGGCCGAATCCCCATCCCTGGAGGTGATTCAAAGAGGCAGAGATGAGGTGCTGAGGACCAGGGGTTAGCACCAGACTTGGGAGTCCAACCACTCACAAAGGTCTCTTCCAACCAAACCAATTCCATGACTCTATGACCCCAGGCACCTCAGCAGCAGCACTTCAGCTCCCACCGCTGCACCCCAGCCCCCCGCCACAGGCTGAGCTTTAGGCCCTGCTTAAAGTCCAAGCAACGAGACCACCCTTAGGCAGTCACCCCAACCACCCCACTCCTTCCCACCTGCACTGCCCCCAACCCCACATTCCCTGAGGCTTCTTCCCCCAGCCCCACACCTCCCAGACCTGCCAGGTTGAGGATGTCCCAGGTAGCCCCACGAGGGAAGAACTTCTTCATGTTGATGGCCCACTGATAGTCGCTCCATCTCTCCTTCCAGGCCTGCAGGATGGCCTGCTTCAGGTTCACCACCTTCATGGCTCTGCAGAAGGGTGAGAGGGAGGGGTCAGGACAGGCTTTTTGAGGAGGGGGCTAAAGAGAGAGAGGTCTGGGGGCGGGGGGGGCAGCTCCCGAGGCCGCAGCCAGGCCGCAGCCAGCCCAGCGCGGGGTGAGAGCGCTCCCGAGGGGGTCCCCGCACCACAGGTAGGGAATCCGGCCCCGGAGGCGCCCCCAGCGCCTCCGGTTCGTCCCCTCCCCTCCCCGCCAGCCCTCACCTTGCCCCGGCACCGCAGCGAGCGGCCAAAGCTTCCCTTAGCGCCTGGGCACCGCCATTTTGGCACCCCGCAGCAAGGCGAGCGCTGATTGGACGAGAGCGGCGCGGAGGATGCTGGGAGATGTAGTTTAGGGGTTAGAGCTGCTGGGGCATCAGTATGGAGGGTGAGCTGCTGCGGGGGGGGGGCGGTGCGAGTGTTGGTGGCCAAGGCTGTGACTTTGGTGGCCAAGAGTGGGCTGCGGGAGGTTCCTCTCCCTCTCTGCTCTGCCTCAGCCGCAGCGCTGGGACCAGCTGTGGGTTCCCCAGCTCAAGAAGGAGCTACCAGGCAGAGTCTAGTGGAGGGTTGGGGAGATTGGAGGGGCCTGGAGCAGCTCCGTGAGGCAAAGGCTGAGAGCCCCTGGGGCTGAGAGCCTGGAGAAGAGCAGCCCCAGAGGGGAGCTGAGCAATGCTCGGCAAGAGATAAAGGCTGGGGGGCAAGAGGCTGGGGCCAGACTCTGCTCAGTGGTGTCCAGGGACAGGACAAGGGGCAACAAGAGGGCACAAAGTGGAGCCCAGGAGGTTCCATCTGAGCAGGAGAAGAAAGTTGTTTGGTGTGAGGCTGCTGGAGGCCTGGAGCAGGCTGCCCAGGGAGGTTGTGGAGTCTCCTGCTGCGGAGAGCTCCCAACACCCCCTGAGCACTGTGCTGCTGGGCAAGCTGCTGTGGGAGCCCTGCTGGGGCAGGGGGGGTTGGGCTGGGTGAGCTCTAGAGATCCCTTCCAGCCTCACCACGCTGGGAGGCTGTGAAATGCAGGGGGGGTGCAAAGGTGTGAGTGTGCAAACAAAGGGTGTGGAGGTTCAAAGATGCTGCGTGCAAAGAGCTGGGTGTGCAAACATGGGGGGGACAGGGGGTGTGCAAACACAGGGGGGTGCACACAGGCCATCTGTGCACGCAGCTGGGGGGGTGTGTGCTTGTGTCAGAGCTTGCACGTGGGTGTGCACGTGTGTGTGAGTGCACGTGTGTGTGAGTGTGCATGTATGTGAGTGTGCATGTATGTGAGTGTGCACGTGTGTGTGAGTGTGCATGTATGTGAGTGTGCACGTGTGTGTGAGTGTGCACGTGTGTGTGAGTGTGCACACGCATGGACACAGATGCACCCACGGGCACGTGAGTGTGAGCACGGCAGGCAGCGGCCGTGGGTGCACACGCAGGGGTGAGTGTGGGCAGGGGGGGTGCCCACGTGTGCCAGGCACGGGGGTGCACGGCTGCCTGGGGGCTGCCTGCACACGCGTGTGCCTGCTCCTGCACACGTGTGCGCCTGAGTCATCACCCGGTCACACGTCTGTGTGTGTGTGTGTGTGTGTGTGTGCAGAGACAGGTGCCCACGGGGGGGGCTCTGTGTGTGCAAGGAGCTGCCCGTGGGCGGACACACTCGTGGGTGTGCATGGGTGAGCCGCAGCCAGGCCGTGTGCGTGCACACGTGCAGCCCTGGGGCTGGTCTCCCCCCACCCCACCCCCAGGCAGTAGCAGCAGCTAAAAATACCCCCACGGCTGCTGCCAGCCATCACCATGGCAACGGGAGGATGGGGAGCAGGGACCCCCCCCCCCTTTCCTCCAGCACCCCCCACCCACGGGCAGGGGGTGAGCCCCACCAAGCTCAGGAAGGGGGTGAAAAGCGGAGTTGCTGCTGCGCAGTGGGGACCGCGGCGGGGGGAGGGGGCGGGGGGGTGGGGGTCTGCTGTCCCTCAGCCCTCTCGGGGGGGCCCCGAGGCCCCTTAATCTCCCCCCTGTGAATCATTCATGGGGCCGGGGCGCTGCAAATCCCCCCGCGCCGGGGCCGGGATTAGGCAGCAGCGGCTGCCTGGGTGCGGGGGGCCCTGGGGCCGGAGGTGGGGGGGGGGCTATTCATCAGGAGGGATTTCCTGTGCCGGGCGGGGGGGGGGATCCCGCTCCCCACAGATGGTGGGGGAGGACCCACCAGTCCCTGTCCTTTGGGTGACCGGAGGAGCCCCTCCAAACTCCCCCCTCCTCCGTGGCGAAGCACCCCCATGGGGGGAGGGGGGGCGTGGGATGCGCTAAGGGGGTCGCAGCCCCTCAGGCCAAGGCGGAGGGGGCCAGGGTCGGGGGGAAGGCTTCCAGACCTGGGCTCCGCGCCCCGGCCGTGGCCTTGGCCTTGGCTGGACGCCCCAGCCCAGCTGCCTCCAGCCGGGGAGGGGGGGGGCGCCGGAAGGGGCCGGGGGCAGGCGGGGGGCGGGCGGGGGCCAGCGCGGGGGGTTTCGCCTTCCCACGGGGGGGAACCGGCGCAGCCCGACCCCCAGTGCCAGTGGCTGCTGGGGTGGGGGGCGCAGGGCTGGTTCCCAGCCGCCTGTGCTGGTGGCTGGTGCGGTGTGAAGGGTTTGGTTCCCAGGAGGGGAGGGTGGGGGGGACACCCCCCCAAGCCTAAGGGGTGGGGGGAGACACAATCCACGGCGGGTGGGAGCACACAGCCTGCGGTTGGAAGATCCTTCCGCGGGGGCCAGCCAGACCCCCAGCCAGCAGCCAGCGCCGCCCCACGGGGACCTGCAGGGATGGGGGTGCAGTCAGTCGGCATCACCCCCTTTCCAGGGGGCCCCTGGGGGGCTCGGGGGGGCTCGGCTCGGCCGCGGCACTGCGCTCAGGCTATATATAGCTGCTCGGTGGAGCGGAGCGCTGGGATGAATTTTAATGAGCCTGTTCCGGCCGACCGCGCTGCGCCCCGAGAGTAGCGCAGCCCCTCCGCGGCCCTCGCCTCCCGACCCCCCCTCCCCCCCCCCCAGTCTGGGGGCTGCTGCAGAGCGTGGGGTCCCCACCCTGCAATGGGCGGGGGGCAGAAAGGCATTGGGGTGGCACTGGGGGGCAGCTGGCAGGCTCGGGGGGGTGGGAAAGGAGGCTGGCGATGGGTGGGAGAGGTGCCCGGGCGGTGACCCCCCAGCCCTGCCTCAGTTTCCCCCTCGGGGTGCAGGCGGCTGGTGGCCGCGGGTGGGGGGATTTGGGGACATGGTGTGGTGTGGAGGTGGCCGAGCCCGGTGGGCCAGGCCCGGCCACAGCCTTATCGCGGGCAGACGGCGCTGGGGGGGGGGGGCGGGGGGTGGCCGCAGACGTGCAGTGTTTGCCGAGGATAAAGTGTACGGTTCAGGCGGGGACCAGCCCGGGGGGGCCGCCACCCTGCCACGCTGGCACCCCCGCTGCCACCGGCCCCTGAGGATGGGGGGCCCTGGGGTGCCACAGGGACCGGGAGGGTCACGGGAATCTAGGGGACAGTGAGAAGCACAGGGCTCAGGGGAGCAGGGGGTGATGGGGACCTGGGGGCTAAGGGGACCATGGGGACCAAGGGGGCCGTGGGGATCATGAGGCCACCCACCAGCACCCGAGGCTGTCACTTTGCCCCTAGGCCTGGAGCAGAGCCTGGGGTCTCCCCTGTGCCACAGGGGTCCCTATCCCCCAGACACCTGCATCCCTCCGGGTGCCCCCATCCCCCGGTGCCCCCCTCCCCCGGGTAGCGCTGTCCCCTTGCTGTCCCCATCCTCCGAGCACCACCGTGCCCTGACAGTCGCTGTCCCCGGAGGATCTTCCTCCCCTGGGTGCTGCCGTGCCCCACTCATGCCCATCCCCTGGGTACCCCTTCTGGAAACACTCCTCTGGGGACCTCCCCCACCCCCCCGTGTCCTTGTCCCCGGCGGATCTCCGTCCCCCCGGGTGCCACCGCACCGCCTGTACAGCCCAGGAAGGGCTGAGCCCCCTCGAGGGTCGTAGAGCCGAGGCACAATGCCCAGGGCGTGGGGGGCACAGGACACGGAGCGGCCCTTTAAGGCCGGGCATGATGGGATGTGTAGTCCGGGGGGGGCTGCACGCACGGACTGCTGGGATGGTGGTGGGGTGGGACGGGAGGCTTGAGAGGACTCTTGGGGGGACCCCCAAGCTCCTCCCCAGCGCCCCGTCCCCGTCTCCGCTCCCCAGTGCACGCTGCTACCCCCATGGGGGGGGCCGGCCCCCCACCCTCCCGGGGCAGGGCCCACCGCCCGTGTGGGTGCCCCGTGGGGCGGGACCGTACCCGGGGAGGGGCCGGGTGGGGGAGGTGGGCACTCTTGTACCAGGCGTGTGCCATCCCGGAGTGCTGAGCTGCCCCCCGCCCCGTGGGCATCATCCTCGCTCGCTACGGGTGCCGACCTCAGCCCCCCGTGGGCACTGTCTCCACCCCACCATGGGCACTGTCCCAGCTGCCCTGTGAGCACCGTCCCCAGCTCCCCCTGGGTGCTGTCCCCAACCCCTGTGGGCATCGTCCTTTTCCATCCTTGGCACTGTCATGGCATCCTTGTGGGCGCTGTAGCCAGCTCCCTGTGGGCATCATTCTCACCCTGTGATGGGCACCATCCCCAGGCCTCTGTGGGCATCGTCTCCAGTTCAACTCAGATCCTGGGTACTGCCCTCCATCCTTGTGGGCACCATCCCCTGTCGCTGTTGTCACTGCCAAAGCACCCCTGTGGGCACCATCCCCACCCTCTGGTGGGCACCATCCTTGGGGCCCTGTGGATGTCTTCCCCAGGGTGCCATCCCCAGCCCTTGTGGGCACTCTGCTGTCACTGGCACGGAATCCCCGTGGGCATTGTTCCCTGTCCCCACTGCCACAGCATCCCTGTGGGTAGCATCTTCTGTCCCTGTGGGCACCACCTCCACTGTGCCATGGGAACCATTCCTGGGCCCCTGTGGGCACCATCCCCAACCGCCCTTGGGTACTGACCCCAACCCCGTGGGCATCGTCCCTACTGTCAGTTCTACGGCATCCCCGTGGGCACCCTGCCTTGTCCCCATTGTCACTGCCATGGCATCCCCGTGGGCACCATCCCGGTGTCTCTACACGTGCCATCCACCACCCAACCACGGGCACCGTCCCCAGGCCCTCACCCCCCCCGGTCCCGTGGGTGTGTCCGTCCCCTTTCTCCCGGTCCCCTCCGCTGCTTCCCGCGGGTCCCCCCACGCGGGTCCACGGGGCGGGCGCGGCGGGTGCAGGGAGCGGCAGCGGCCGGCGGAGGGGGCTGCGGCCGCGGCGGAGCGGGCGGGCGGGCGGCGCGGCGGGGCCGGGGGAGGAGCCACGCACCGTCCGCCGCCGCCGCCGCCGCTGCGCCCCGCTCCGGTCCCCGCTCCCGTGCCCGCTCCGGTTCCCGCTCCGCGCCCACCGCCCTCCAGGTACGGCCCGAGAAGGTCTCACCGTCGCCCCCCTCCCCTGCTCCCGGTCCCGCCGCCGCCCGGTTGTTTACCGACGGCCGCGGTTCCCCAACCCCCACCCCAAACCCCGGGCGCCCGCGGGCTGAGCCCGGGCGCAGCTCGGTGCGTGCAATGGGAGGGGGGTTGGGGCGGGGGGGGTGTCGGGGCGGGGGTCCGGGACAGGCGGGGAACGGCGTCGTTGGGGGGGGCCCGGCCCGAGCGCACCGGGAGGAAAAACCACGGGTAAATATTTTCCTTGAAAAATCCGGGCGCTGGGCGGGGGGGGCCGCGGCCCCCGGCGGGGCGGGAACCGGGGGGGCGCCGGGGGGGAGCCTTGTCCCTCGGTGGGGCGCTGGTGTGTGAGGGGAACCGGGTGAAAGTGTGTGTGTGTGTCCCCCCCCCCCCCGCCTTTCCCTCTCCGCCTCCGGTGCTGCAGCGCGGGGCCCGGCCGCTGCCCACCGCCAGCCACGGCACGGCACGGCACGGCACGGCACGGCCCGGCCCGTGGGGGAGTGTGTGTGTGTGGGGGGGGGGGCATTGCACGGCGGCCAGCTTCCCTCTCCCCCCCCCCCCCCTCCGCTTCCCCAACCCCAGGCCGGCCCCGCGTCGGCTGCGTGGCCGTGGCGGCGTGGCGGGGCCCGTGGGCCCGGCGTGGCTCTGCGGTGACGGGCGCGGGGCCGTGCCGTGGGCAGGCCGTGGTCGCGGTGCGGGGCGGGGGGGACACGCACGGACGGGACGCGGGAGCGGGGGGGGGGCCCGGGGCCGTTCCCGCCCGCTGCCGCTCGCGGCAGGAATGTCGGCGATTTTTTTTGTTAATTTTTTAATGATTATTATTTTTTTCCGCGCTGGAGCAGCCGGGGGGAGGCGCGGGGGGGGGGGGCGGTTCGGCCGCTCCCGGTTGGGGCGGGGGCAGCGCGGGGAGGGTATGGGGGGAGGGAGACGTCCTCGTTGTGGGGCGGGTCGGGGGGTCAGGTCCCGCACCCCCGGGCTGAGCGGGGCGTGGCGTCCCCCTCTCCCCACGGTCCTTCGTGTGAGGGGGGGACACACACACACGAGTCGTGTGTTCCCCCTCCCCCAGCTCAAGCCCGGGAGGGAAGGATTCTGCCCGGGCTGTGCGGCCGTCCCGGTGCCACCGCGCGGTGCGAGGGCTGCGGTCCCGGGCGGGCTCCGGTGCGAAGCGGGGAAACTGAGGCAGAGCGAGCGGGCACCGCGGCCAAGGTCACCCCGGGACCGACCGGCCCTGCCCGGGCCTCCGACTCGACCTCCTCGCCGCCACCGGCCGAGGCGGCGGCCCCGCGCCGACCTTCAGCCGCCGTGACCCCCCCCCCCAGCCCCCCGCGGGGCTGACACGGCTGGCACCGGTCACGGAGTGGGGGCCCAGGACCGCGCCTCACCCCGCCTGACCCCCGCCGGCACCGTGGACCCCCGGGGCTCCAGCGGGATGGGAGGGGGCCGGGGCAGGTCCCGGTGGAACCGGTTTGGGGGGGACTCTCCCGCCCGGGGGGTCTTGGCGCAGGGTGGGGGCGCGGCGCATCCCCCCCCTCCCCCGCGGCTGCCGTGCGGCTGCGTGAGCCCCCCCCGTGATGCCCGTGCAGCCCCGCACCCACGGGAGGATCCCGGGTGGGGATCCCCGCGTGACACCCCTAGGCTGGCTGCGGCCGTGACCTTCGGGGGCAGCTCCGCGGGCGGGGGTCCCGGTAGGGCGTGCTAAGGGCCTTGCCCCCCTGGTGCCTCGCACCCCCATCCTCGTTCCCTGCGGGGGGAGGCGCCTCCAGGAAGCGAGACCCCCACCCCCACCCCCGCTCCGCTCCTCGCCCCATAGGCAGAGGCTGGAGCAGGGGCCAGACCCACCCCGGGGCTCCCACCCCGTGTCCCCCGCCCCGGTCCCCCCGGACCCTGCGCAGCCGCCGGTGCTCGGTGAAGGGCGGGGTCGGGGCCGGACGCCCGGGACCCCTCTTCCAAGCCGGAGGAGAGCAGGAGAAGGGGGGCAGGGGGCTGCCGTGAAAGCGAAGGTGGGCGTGGGCAGGACGCCCGGGGACCCCGCGCAGGCTGGGTGCGACTGGCAGGGCGCGGCTGGCATCAGGGACCCCCAAGGGCAGGGTCACACGGAGGTGACCCTGGCACCGTGGAGCCCCGGCCAGGCAGGGGTCAGGTGGTCGTGGGGGCACCACTACGACTGTCCTCTGAATCCCTTTCCCGGGTGGAATGGGCACCCCCAGGCCAGGCTCGGGGCCGGGTTCAGCGTCCTGCCACCGGTGCCAACTGCGGGCACCTCGTGGCGAGGTGGAACCCAAGAGCCTCCCCCAGCCCCGGCGCACGTGAACCAGAGCCCCCGATTTAGAAACGTCGCCGTCCCCATGCCAGGCTCCAAGGGCTGAGAATAGCTTCCCAGCACCGTGGCACAGCAACAGGGGCACCCGCGGGGCTGGGCACCCACAGCTGCCCCGGTGAGCGGCACCCGTGGGCTCTCGGCGCACACCAGGTGCCCGCAGGTCGCCGTGGGGTGACCTCCACGGCCAGGAGGAGCCAGGCACAGGGACTGGCCACATCCTGGCGTGAGTGGCACGGTGCTGGGGAAGTGGCACTGGGGCTCTTCCTCTGCCAAGCAGCCGGTGGCCCCGGTGGGATGGCAAAACGCTGGCATGCCTGAAAGTAGTCAAGAGAGGGTGTGGGCAGCGGAGCTGAGGCTGCCACCTTGTCCTGGCTGCGTGCTTGGGCACCGTGGCCTTGCAGGTTGTGGTAGCCGCGGGGCCGTGGCACGGCTGGGGGCACGGCGCAGGTGCCTGCGGCGGTGGTGATGCAGGGCCGGGCCGGGCAGAGGCCGCAGCGGCCTGCAGGTGCCCGGTCAGTGCCAGGGCAGGTCAGTGTCCCCGCGGCCGCCTGCCCTCCCTGGGGTGGTGGCCCTGCCCGAGCTGCTGAGCTCCAGGGTGGACGTGGACTTGGGCTCAGCCAGCCTGTAGCGTGGCACAGACCCCGTGTGGGTAGCAAGGGGGCACCACACGGGTCCCCCGTGGCACAGGGTGGGCTGATGTCAGGCCCATGGCATCCCCCCGGCTTGGGCTGCCCAGCTGCTGCGCATGCCTGGGATTCCTGCAGCCTGCCGGCCCCACCGCAGGCTGCCAGGCGTGCCCCACAGCACCGGGCACTGCGCGGCACTGAGTGCGGGGTGCCATGCTCCAGCAGAGGTGTGAGCCGAGCATATGGCACCGGGCAGGGCCACACGTGTGGCACCGGGCGCAGCCGCACACATGGACGCCAGCGTGCTCCAGGTGCTGCCAGCTGTGCCACAGCAGGTGACCCCACGCCTGGCAGTGTTCCCGTGGCACAGCCATGCCAGCCGCTGCAGACAGAGTTTCTCTGGCTGGGGCAGAGCCGCCGCCGCTGCCCTGGTGCCCGCCGTGCTGCCGCTCTGGCCGTGCCAGCGCCCAGCCTGGCATCTCGTGCTGGTGTCCGCGGGTCTGCCCGCGGCGCCCTGCCCCCAGCCCGCACTAATCGCACTAATTGGCACCCTGGCTAAAGCGCTTAGGCCCTCACCTCCCTGACCCGGCTGGCAGCTGGGTGGGGGGAGGGGGCACCCGGGACCCCCGGAGCCCATCTGTCCCGGGGGGCAGGGACACTGAGCGCCGTCCCTGTAGGGCGCCACCGGTACCCAGCATCCGTCTCTGGCTCAATGGATGCAACCAGTGCCTGCGTGTGGGGGGAGGGGGTGTGTCCCTCGTGCCGTGGGCCCCATCCCAGGGGGGTCCCTGGCGGTGGCATCCACGGGGAGTGGGGTACTGGGTGCCCCCCGCGGGGCGTACGTGGCTCCCGCCGCCGGCCCAGCCCTGGACTTTGCCCCCAGGTTGTTTTCCCTCGGCTGCAACCACCGACTCAGCAGAAACGCTCCCCTGGGCGTGGGGCTGGGCTGGGGGGGGCTGCTGGGGGGGGGCACCCCCTGGCTGCCACCCAATTCCCACCCAGCCCCGGCACCTGGCCCCGCAGGGTGGGGATGCAGGGGGTGAGGTGCCACCGGGCACAGGGGAGGGCTGAGACCTGGCTGCGCTCATCACACGCGGGACACGCAGCAGGAGCAGCAGGAGGAGGAGGAGGAGGAGAGCCGCCTCCCGTGTCTGTCTGTCTGTCTGTCTGGGCCGCCCCAGCACACCCGGGATTCCTCGAGTGACGGTTCCTGGAGCGGCACCGCGGGCTCAGCCGGGCACCGGGTGCCGGCGGGGCCGGGGGTGTCTGCGGGGGCTGCCGGGGACGCTCCCTGGCGCGGCCGAGCCCCGACTTAGCGGCGCTGAGCCCTGGCTTTAGCCCTAAGCCCCTCTAATGCGGCAGCGCCCGCCGGCCCTGCTGCCCCGCCGGGGAAACTGAGGCAGCGGCGGCAGAGCCCACCCCGTGCCAGGCTTCAGAGCACGCCCCTGGCCTGGCCGATGCCAGCTTTGCCATGGTGGCGATGCAGCCACCCATGCACCGCGCGTGTCGGGGCTCGGCTGGCGCACGGGGTCCCGGGGAAGGGGGGTGGGGGGCTGCGGGGGGGCCGGTGCCCGGCGGGGCTGCACAGCCCTGGCACGCTGCCAGTGCCTATACTTGGAAGTCTCCGAGCGCCGTTCCCATATGGAACAAACATTTGCTGCAGCCCCCGGCCGCGCCGCCCCGGCTCGATGGGTCCCCGCTGGCAGCCGGCCCCCAAAAGCTCGGCCTGGAGCTGCAGTGGGGACCCCTCCCCTTCTCTGAGCCCCCTCCCCAAGGTGGGGAGCGGGACCGAAGGATGCTGAGTGCCCCTGTGGCGCTTTGGTTTCCCTCCGCACCGACCAGCCCCCGCACCTCACCAGGCATGTGGCTGGGGGAGGGGGGTGTCTGTGAGGACCCCTGCTCCAATTCCCCCCTCCCCGTGCATCACAGATGCTCACCCCCCAGCGGGGGGTGGGATGCCCGCAGGGTGTTGCCGGGCACCCATGGGTGCAGCATCTAGGCGGTGCCTGGGGATCCCCAGCTGGAGGGGGGCCAGGGGGCCGGGCTGGGGTGCCCCGTGGCGTGGCTGTGGGGGTGGGTGGGTGCCGGGGATGTGTGTGTGGAGGAGGGGGGGTGGGGTGGGGGGGGGGGCAGGCAGAGCCAAGCCTCGTCCGCTGCGTTTTAAATCCGCCGGAGGAATTTCTGCGGCGGCCAAGACAAACGTGACCTACTTTCTGCCTGTCCCCGCACGGAGCGGAGGAGCCCGAGGCCCCGGGCATGGCGCCCAGCGCAGCCCCCCCCGCTGCGTGTCCCACCCCCCCCCATCACCACCCTGCCCCCCGCTGCGGGCTGGGGGCCTCCCGCACCCCCATGCTGCGGCGGTTCACTGGGGGTTCACAATGGAGGAGGGGTGTGGCTTGGGATTGGGGGTGTGTCCCCCCCCAGTCCTACTCTGTGTGCTGGGCACCCGTGGGGGATGTAGAGCATGTTGGGGGGGGGTAGTTGCTGGGGGGGAGGGGGGTGTTGCAGCGGAGGGGGGCGCTAGGTGCCCCCAACCAATGCTGCCATGTTTTTGCTGCAGGAGAGCTCACAGGAGAGGCATCGCCCAGGCCCCCCCACCCCGGTGCCCCCAACCCCGTAAGTGTCGCCCCCTCCCTCCCCCCCCCCCCGGCACCTGTGGTGAATGCACTGGGACGGGCTCAGTCCCCCGGGGGTGGTGTCCCTGCGGGGGGCGCTCTCCACCCCTCCTGCTTCCCCCCAGCTCTTGGGGTCTCTCCCAGCCCTGCAGGCTGTGCTTCCCCACACACTCTTCCACACTCATGCTTGGTCCTGCACGCCTCACACACTCCCTCCTGCACAGCCTTGCACACCTGTGCACGCCCCCACCCAGCCCTGCCTGCTCTTGCACACCTGTGCACACCCCCACCCAGCCCTGCCTGCTCTTGCACACCTGTGCACGCCCCCACCCAGCCCTGCCTGCTCTTGCACACCTGTGCACACCCCCACCCAGCCCTGCCTGCTCTTGCACACCTGTGCACGCCCCCACCCAGCCCTGCCTGCTCGTGCACCCTCGGTCCAAGCCTTTGCTCGCTCCGTGTGCTCTTGCACGTCCCTCGTGCTCAGCCCTGTGTGCTCTGCACGGCATTGCACACTCCCCACA
The DNA here is from genome assembly GCF_014839835.1 of Dryobates pubescens. Lineage (NCBI taxonomy): Eukaryota > Metazoa > Chordata > Aves > Piciformes > Picidae > Dryobates > Dryobates pubescens. The sequence goes on along the minus strand of NC_071647.1, from coordinate 1,051,390 downwards.
GCCTCACACTCGCCTGGCTCTGCTCACTCCTGCACCTTCTTGCACGCTCCTCCACACTCCATGTGTTCTTGCACCCCCAGCCTGTTCTCACCAGCCCCACTCCCTCCTGCATGCTCTGGCACACTCCACATGGCCTTGCACCCCCCTTGCACTCTTGCCAGCCCTGCTCACTGCCGCTCTCTGCCACACTCCAGGCGTTCTTCTGTGCCCTCACCCAGCCCCACTCTGTCCTGCACACCCCTGCCTGCTCCACACCTCCTTGCACACCCTGCCCCAGCGCTGCTCGCTCTTGCACACTCCAGGTGGTTTTGCCTCCCCCCCGAGCTCGCTCTTGCCCAGCCCTGCTGGCTGCGCCGTGCCCTCGCCCAGCCCCGCACCGCTGGGTGCCAGCTGCCCCGGGAGGTCTCCGAAGGGCTGCACCCCCAGGGGTGGTGCCCCTCGCCCGGGCTGTGGGCTCAGGCAGGGTTTGCCTCGGCAGGGTGCAGCCCGGGATGCTGCGCGGAGCTGGGCACTGAGGCGGGCGCCATGGGGCACGCGTCGTAGCCCCCCCCCCGCCGTGGCCCTCCCGCGCGTGGCACCGGTGGCGGAGCCCACTGGGTCGGTGCTGAGCCCACTGGGTCGGTGCTGAGCGCTCCTTGATGGAATTGCGGTGAATGGAACAGAAGCCCAGCACCCTGGACCCGCTGTCGGAGCCAGAGGACACCCGGTGAGCCCCCGCCCCGTGCCCACCCTGGCGCTGGCACCGCCGCGGCTCCCTCCGTGCCCCCCCGTGTCCCCTCATGCCCTTTGTGACCTGCTGCCTCCCTGCGTGGTCATGGCTGTGCCCTGTGCGTCCTGATGCCTCCTGTGTCCCCATGCCCTGTCTGTGCCCGTGCCCAGTGCGTGCCCCCGCCTCCCTGCCTTGCCATGTCTGTGTCCGTGCCCCCTGTGGCCCCGTGCCCCCATGCCCTGTGAATCCCAATGTCTTTTGTGTCCCCAAGTGTCCCCGTGCCCTCTGTGGCCTGGTGCCCAGTGTGTCCCCGTCCATCCCTGTGTGCCCATCCGCCCCGGGTGCCCCCATGCCCCAGGGGTCCCCATGCTTCGGGGGTGCCCGTGCGTGCCTGTGCCCAGCATGTCCCCGTGGGCTTTTGTGTAGCTGTGAACCTGTGTGCCACGTGTCCTTGTGCCCTGCGTGTCCCGTGTGTCCCCGTGCCCCGGCTGTGCCCGTGCCCTGCGTGTCCGTCCCCCTGTCCCGGGTGTCCCTATGCCCCGTGTGTCTCCTTGCCCTCGCCGTGTCCCCACTCGTGCCCGTGCGTGCCCCTCTCCTCCCCGCCCCCCCCCCTTCCCCAGCTGGGGCCCCTGGGGCCACCCTGTCCCGGGGCTATTTCGGGAGGGCCGCCCGCGCTCACGTGCCCCGGGGGGGAGCCAGCCCCGGGGGGGAGAGCCAGCCCCGGGGTCACCTTGCGCTGGAGCCCAGGACCACCACCCCCTTCCCCCTCCGGCTGCGCCGCGCCCCTGGGTGCGGGGACTCCCCGCTCCCCCCCGCAGCGGCCGCAGGTGCCCATCCCCGTGGCGCTCGGTGCCCTCCGCGGCCGTGCCAGGCGGCGCCGCCAATGCGCTGGAGCGGTGCGGGCGAGGCGCGGACCCCCGGCGCTCGCCATTGGCTCAGCCGCTCTGATGTCACTTCCCCGCTGAGCCAAAAGGACATTTTGTCTTTGACTGTAAATGAGCCCCTCCCCCCCTCCCCCCCCCAACCCCCTCCCCCAGCCTTTTCCCGCCCCTCCCCCCCTTTTCCCTTCCCTTCCCCCCCCCAACCTTTCCCTTCCCAACTTCCCCCCAGTCCTTAACTCGGCCCCACCCTGAGCGATGCCCCTGTCCCGACTTGGGGCTCCCCAGGGTCCCCACCCCTCCATGCACCCCTGGGGCTCTTGTGCCCTGGCACCCCAGTGCCAGACCCCAAATGTGGCATTTCCCTTGCCTGGACACTGCCCCCCCCCCCGCCCAGGACCCCGGAGTGAACGATGCCCACATGCCAGCCGCGAGCAAGTTGGGGGCCAGGGCGTGTGGTGGGGGGCTGTGGGGGGTCTTGGGGGGAGCATGGGGCTCTGTCCCAGCCTGCCCCCCTCCCGCAGGTGGCTGGATGGGAAGCGCAAAAGAAAGAGCAGCCAATGTTTGGTGAAGAGCAGCATGTCAGGTACGGGCACCCCCTGGCACCCCCTGGCACTGCAGGGCACCCCTGGGTACCCCACATCCTCACTGGGTTCCAAGGCCACCCTCTGCCCTGCCTGCATCCCACAGGATCCTCGTGTCCATGCTGAGTATCCTGGGGTCCACTGGGCACCCCATATCCCTACCGGGCATCCCTGGGCACCCCATATCCCTGCTGGGCACCTCTGGGCACCTCACGTCCTGCCTGCATCCCAGGGCCTCCCCACATCCCTGCTGAGCATCTTAGGGTTCACTGGGCACCCCATATCCCTGCTGGGCACCTCTGGGGCTCTTGGGCACCCCATGCCCTTGCTGGGTTCAGCGGGCACCACATCGTCCTGCTGGGCACCCCTGAGTGCCCCAGGCACCTCATGTCCTTTGCTGGGCACCTCAGTGTCCCCTGGACACCACAGGGTCCCCTCGGAACCCCTCTCTCCACCCCCAGCGCCCCAAATCCCCTCCGAGTTCCCCAGGGTCCTCAGCACCCGCGGTGCCCCCGCAGCCCCCCGGTGCCCCCGCACAGCCCCCGTCCCCGCGGCGTGCCCATCCCTCTGCGTGCCCCGGGCCGGTGCTATCGGGGCCGGCAGCGCCCTGGGGTGGGAGATAAGGGGGGCCCGGCCGGGCGCTGCCCCCCCAGCCCTGCCCCATTCCCCAGCGGGGAGCGGCCGGGCCGGCAGGATCCGGCCGGGCGGGAGGAGGGGCCGCTGCGGGGGCTCAGCCCAACCCCTGCCTTGGGAGGGGGGCAGCATCCGGGGCCCCCTGGCATCCCGCACCCGCAGGGCAGCAGGGTGGGCCCCTGGGGTCCCCCACGCCTGGGTTCCCTCCATTCCTGGGGGGCTGTGGGGATCGCGGGGTGCTGCGGGCCCCCTCCCCGCTCCGTGCCTCAGTTTCCCTGCGAGGCCACTGACTGGGGGAGGGGTCTCGGAGGGGCTTTTCCCCGGGGCTGCCGGGCTGGGGGACCCCGGACAATGGTGGGGACAGTGGTCCATTGTGTGCTGGGGGGACAGGGACACCCCCCCGCAGCCGGCGGGATAATGAGAGCTTTATTGCTGCGGGGGGCTCGGGCAGCCCCCCAGACCCCCTCCTCCCAGCCTTTAACCCTTCCCCTGCTGGGGCAGGAGGCAGTGACTGGGCAGGGGAAACTGAGGCACAGGGGAGGGGGCCCCTGAAGCGGGGGGAGGGGGGGGTGTCCCTGACAAGGGGCATGGCAGGGGTCCCCAGTGCAGTGTGTGGCAGGGGGGTCCTGATGCGGGGTGGGGGTCCCTGGTTTGGGCCGTGGTGAGGTCCCTAAGGCAGAATGGGGACACAGGATGTGAGAGGGGTCCTCGGATTTCAGGCATGGGGGGGGGGTGTCCTGATGCAGGCTGTGCCAGGGACACTAACTCTTGACTGCAGCAGAGGTCCCTGGGGGGGTGCAGGCTGTGGTGGGGGTCCCTGGGAGGGGGGCAGGGTGCAGTGGGGGTCCCTGGGGCGGTGCAGGGCGCGGTGTGGGTCCCTGGGGTAGTGCAGAGCGTGGTGTGGGTCCGCAGGGCAGGGCAGGGCCGGGGGGGTTGTCCGTGGGGCAGGGCAGGGTGTGTGGTGGGGGGGTCCCTGGGGCAGGGCAGGGTGTGGTGGGGGTCCCTGACGCCCCCCTCCCCGCAGGGTACATCCCTAGTTACCTGGACAAAGATGAGCAGTGCGTGGTGTGCGGGGACAAGGCCACCGGCTACCACTATCGCTGCATCACCTGCGAGGGCTGCAAGGTGAGAGGGCGGCAGGCGGGCAGGGGGTGCGGGCACGGGGCCGGCCGGGGGGGTCAGGGGCTCACCCACCCCTCCCTGCCCCTCCCCTCCCCCCTCCCCCCCCAGGGCTTCTTCCGTCGGACCATCCAGAAGAACCTGCACCCCACCTACTCCTGCAAGTACGATGGGTGCTGCGTCATCGACAAGATCACTCGCAACCAGTGCCAGCTGTGCCGCTTCAAGAAGTGCATCTCCGTGGGCATGGCCATGGACCGTGAGTGCTGGGGGGTGGGCACGGGCTGGGGGGCACCTTCTGGCTGCTGCGGGGGCAGGTGTGGGTCCCGGCGTGTTGGGGCGCTTGGGGTATCTGCGGTGTGCCATACGGGTAAGGGGTGCCTGGCACCTTGGGGGGGTTGGCAGCTGATTTGCAGCTGACTTTGGGGGGAAGTTGGCAGCTGACTTTGGGGGGGGTTGGCAGCTGATTTTGGGGGGGGTTGGAAGCTGATTTTGGGGGGGGTTGGAAGCTGATTTGCAGCTGGTTTGGGGAGGGCTGGCAGCTGAGTTTGGGGGGGTTGGCAGCTGATTTTTGGGGAGTGTGGCAGCTGATTTGCAGCTGGTTTTGGGGGGGTTGGCAGCTGATTTTGGGGGGGTTGGCAGCTGATTTTGGGGGGGTTAGCAGCTGATTTGCAGATGACTTTGGGAGGATGGCAGCTGATTTGCAGCTGATTTGCAGCTGGTTTTGGGGGGTCTGGCAGCTGATTTTGGGGGGGTTGGCAGCTGATTTTGGGGGTTTAGCAGCTGATTTGCAGATGACTTTGGGAGGACGGCAGCTGATTTGCAGCTGGTTTGGGGGGGTCTGGCAGCTGATTTTGGGGGGGTTAGCAGCCGATTTTGGGGAGTGTGGCAGCTGATTCGCAGCTGGTTTTGGGGGGTCTGGCAGCTGATCTGGGGGAGTGTGGGAGCTGAGCCGGGGGGGTCCCTGCTGGCAGTGGTGCTGGATGACTCCAAGCGGGTAGCGAAGCGGAAGCTGATCGAGGAGAACCGCGAGCGGCGGCGCAAGGAGGAGATGATCAAGTCCCTGCAGCACCGTCCCAACCCCAGCGCCGAGGAGTGGGAGCTGATCCACGTGGTGACCGAGGCTCACCGCAGCACCAACGCCCAGGGCAGCCACTGGAAGCAGAAGCGGAAATTCCTGGTGAGGGCAGAGGGGCAGCCCTGGCACCGCCACCGCGTCCCCCCGGGGTTACGGCGGAGTCGGCCGGGCTGGGAGAGACCTCTGAGATCGTCAAGCCCAACTGATCGCCCAGCCCTGACTGATCGCCCAGCCCTGACTGATCGCCCAGCCCTGACTGATCGCCCAGCCCTGACTGATCGCTCAGCCCTGACTGATCGCCCAGCCCTGACTGATCGCCCAGCCCTGTGGCACCAAGTGCCTGCTCCAGGCCTTGCTTAAACACCTCCGGGGACCTGGAGCCCACCCCCTGCCTGGGCAGCCCATCCCGGGGGGCAATCTCTCTGTCCCTGGGCGGTGTTGGCCGAGCTCCCCCGAGCTCGGTGCTGGTGTGGCAGGCGGTGTCGCTAGCACCGTGGGGGCCGGGGGGTTGAGATGTCACCCAGTGTCCTTGTCACCCCTCCCGGAGAGGTTAAAGGGATGAGTGGTGACCGAAGGGGACAGCTGTGCCCTGCGGCAGGGTGGCTCTGGCCCTGGCACACAGCTCCCTCTCCTGGCTGCTGCCCCGCGCCCGGCCCCGCCGCTGCTTCCCTTCGCCGCAGGGGGCAGGGCTGGGAGGTGGCTGGGGGGGGGGGGTCCCGGCGCGGCGAGGGCGGTGACACCACACCCCCCCGACGCCGCCGTGTGTCGCCGCAGCCCGAGGACATCGGCCAGTCGCCCATGGCCTCCATGCCTGACGGGGACAAAGTCGACCTGGAGGCGTTCAGCGAGTTTACAAAGATCATCACCCCGGCGATCACCCGCGTGGTCGACTTTGCCAAAAAACTGCCCATGTTCTCGGAGGTAGGAGGGGGCCCCGGGCGGGGGGCGGCAGGGAGGGGGGCACGGGGGTCCCCCCCAGCACCGGCAGCAGCAGCAGCATGTGCCCAAGAGGGCAGGTGGTGTCCTGGGCTGCGGGCAGAGGAGTGTGGCCGAGCAGGTCAAGGGAGGTTCTGCTTCACCTCTGCCCTTGCCCTGCTGAGGCCACATCTGGAGTGCTGGGACCAGTGTGGGGCTCCCCAGTTCCAGAGGGACAGCGAAGTGCTGGGGAGAGTCCAACAGAGGCTCTGAGGATGATGAAGGGACTGGAAGAGCTCTGCTGGGAAGAAAGGCCGAGAGCCCTGGGGCTGCTGAGCCTGGAGAAGAGCAGCCTGAGGGAGAACCTGATCAATGCCTATCAATAGCTGAGGGGTGGGGGTCAGGAGGCAGGGGCCAGGCTCTGTTTGGTGGTGCCCAGTGACAGGACAGGGCACAGTGGGTACAAGCTGGAACCCAGGAGGTTCCACTTCAACAGGAGGAGAAACTTCCTCGCTGTGAGGGTGGCAGAGCCCTGGAGCAGGCTGCCCAGGGAGGCTGTGGAGAGCTTCCAACCCCCCCTGGATGCGCCCTCGGGTGCCCTGCTCTGGCCGCGGGGCTCGGACCGGGGGTGCCTTAACCAGCTGTGGCCGTGCCCACAGCTGCCTTGCGAGGATCAGATCATCCTGCTGAAGGGCTGCTGCATGGAGATCATGTCCCTGCGGGCGGCCGTGCGCTACGACCCCGAGAGCGAGACGCTGACGCTGAGCGGGGAGATGGCCGTCAAGCGCGAGCAGCTCAAGAACGGCGGCCTGGGCGTCGTCTCCGATGCCATCTTCGACCTGGGCAAGTCCCTCTCTGCCTTCAACCTGGATGACACCGAGGTGGCCCTGCTCCAGGCCGTGCTGCTCATGTCCTCAGGTACTGCCGCCCTCGGGGGACGCTGAGGGAGGGGCAACGGGCTGGGCACAGAGGGGAGGGGAGGGGAGGGTGCAGGAGGTGGGCATCCCGGTGCCCAGAGTCCTCAGTGTCCTGTGGGGGTGTGTGTTGGGTGGGCACCTCAGTGCCCAGAGGCCTCACAGAATCACAGAGCTGTCAGGGTTGGAAGGAAGCTCCAAGCCCCTGCCATGGGCAGGGACACCTCACACCGCAGCAGGTTGCTCACAGCCACCTCCAGCCTGGCTGCAAACACCTCCAGGGATGAGGCTGCCACCACCTCCCTGGGCAACCTGTGCCAGGCTCTCACCACCCTCCTGGGGAAGAGCTTCTTCCTGACATCTAATCTAAACCTGTCCTCCTGTAGCTTGGATCCATGGGCACCTTGATGCCCAGAGCCCTCATGTGCTGGGGGTGTGTTGGGTGGGCACCTCGATGCCCAGAGCCCTTATGTGCTGGGGGTGTATTGGTTGGGCACCTCGATGCCCAGAGCCCTCATGTGCTGGGGGTGTGTTGGGTGGGCACCTCAATGCCCAGAGCTCTCATGTGCTGGGGGTGTGTTGGGTGGGCACCTCAATGCCCAGAGCCCTCATGTGCTGGGGGTGTGTTGGGTGGGCATCTCGATGCCCAGAGCCCTCATGTGCTGGGGGTGTGTTGGGTGGGCACCTCGATGCCCAGAGCCTTCACAGAATCACAGCAGCAAAGGGTGCATGGGGTGAAGACCTCCATGTCCTAGGGAGCTGTGCCAGGCTGAAGGGACTCTCTAGAGTGGGCATCCTAATCTATAGTGCCCAGCAGTGCAGGGTGCATGGGGTGAAGACTTGGATGCCCTGTGAAGCTGTGCCAGGCTGGAGGAGCTATGCCAGGCTGAAGGGGGTCTGCAGGGTGGGCACTGTAATCCCTAGTGCCCGGCAGTGCAGGGTGCATGGGGTGAAGGCTTGGATGTCCTGAGGAGCTGTGCCAGGCTGGAGGGGGCCTGCAGGGTGGGCACTGTAATCCCTAGTGCCCAGCAGTGCAGGGTGTGTGGGGTGAAGACTTGGATGTCCTGAGGAGCTGTGCCAGGCTGGAGGGGGCCTGCAGGGTGGGCACTGTAATCCCTAGTGCCCAGCAGTGCAGGGTGTGTGGGGTGAAGACTTGGATGTCCTGGGGAGCTGTGCCAGGCTGGAGGGGGCCTGCAGGGTGGGCACCCTGCTCCCCGCTGCAGCTCCCATGCAGCGCACCCCCGGGGCAGCCTCCTTAGGCCGCAGAGGGTCTCTGCGCGCAGCTCGGCGCCGCGGGGCGGGGCGGGGCGGGGGGCGTGGCAAGGCGGGGCACGCCCTCTCTGGACGCCCTCCCGGCTGTGCCCACAGACCGGACGGGGCTGATCTGCGTGGAGAAGATCGAGAAGTGCCAGGAGACCTACCTGCTGGCCTTCGAGCACTACATCAACTACCGCAAACACAACATTCCCCACTTCTGGCCCAAGCTGCTGATGAAGGTCACAGACCTGCGGATGATCGGCGCCTGCCACGCCAGCCGCTTCCTGCACATGAAGGTGGAGTGTCCCACCGAGCTCTTCCCCCCCCTCTTCCTCGAGGTCTTCGAGGACCAGGAGGTGTAGGGCTGCCACCTCTCCCCGCCCCGCGCCCGCCCCTCTCCCCACCCCCATCTCCTCCTCCTCCTCCTCCTCCTCCTCTTTGCTCTGCCCTCCCCTCCCTCCCCGGCTCCACCTTCCCCCTTCCTCCCCGCCTTCAATTTTTATCTTCTCCCCCGCCGAGGGTGAGGGCAAAGGGGATGCTGCGCCCAGGGCAGGAGGGGGCGATGGTGGTGGTGGTGGTGTGGGGGGTGTCCCACCGCGCCCCCCCACACGCATACCCCCAAAATGGCTGCCCGCCCCCCATTCCCCGCTCCCCAAACCCCCCCAGAGCCCCCCAGGACTTGATGACTTTTGTTTGTTTGCACAGGGAAGGGCCCCGACGGTCGAACGTTTCCTTTATTGTCCTTCTCTTCTTAGATTATTATTTTTTAAGCATTTATTTCCCTCCCTGAGAGGCTAAAATATTAAACTAACTGCACTTTGGAAGGAGAGGAGGAGGAGGAGGAGGAGGAGGAGGAAGAGCAGAGGAGAGGAGGGGGCTCTTGGGCTGCACAGGGAGAGGTTTGCCCCAGCCAGGGTTAGGGGGAGGCCACCAGGGCCACCATGCACTTTGGGCCAGGCAGCAACGCAGGGGCTGGGGCTGGGGAGTGGTCACAACCCCTCCCCCCCCCCCAGACCCACCACCACCACCCTGGGGTGCAGGGGGGAGTGGGTGGGCACTGCGGTGGGGAGGGGGCAGCCCCAGCCCGTGGTGTGGGGCCGCAGGGCTTTTGGGCTTGCCCCGGAGGGGGTTAAGCCCCTCCCTCCCTGCCACCCCCCCCCCAGCCCTGCGCTCCCCCCCCCGGCTCGGGGCCAGGTTCGGGGCTTTGGGTTTTCCCTTTGGTGTTTTTTGGGCTGAGGATCTTGTGCCAAGCGCCGGCGGGGGGCGGGGGGGCGCTGCGGGATGCCATTGGAGGGGGGAGGGGGGGCCGTAAGGACCTGCTGCGGCCGCCCCCTACCCCCCTCACCACCACACGACCCCCCCCCGACCCCCCTTGTTCTTTTTTTGGTTGTTTCCCCCACACCCCCCCTGTCCTCGTGGGTTTCTGTCTGTCTGTCAGGAGTTGCAATGGCCCCGGAGGTGCTGGCGAGGGGAGGGGGCGCACAGCAGGTGCCCCCACCCCCTAACCCCCCCCCAGCCCCCACTGCACTACTGCCCCAACCCCCCCACCTCCCCCAGCAGCAGCACTTCGGGGCGCGGGGGGGGGGGGGGTGGGGAGGGGAGCTGCACCCCACCTCCCCCCACCCCAACCACCCCCTTCACCCCCCCCCACCTCCCTGCTCCTGGAGCTGGGGGGGGGCTAAGCTGCAGCAGGGGCTGGTGGGGGCCTAGGGGGGAGCCCGAGCAAGCCGGGGTGGGGGGCGGGGAGCGGGGGGGGCAGGGCTGTGGCAGGGGGCACCTGGGAATGGTTTTTTTTTCCACCTTCCCCCCCCCCCCCCCCCCCAGCCCCCAGTTAGGGTTTGTGAATTTTTTCTTACCTCAGGCAGAGGCCGAGGGGGGGGGGGGGGGGGTGTGCGGGGGGCACGGGGCGGGGGAGGGGGCGGGGCGGGGAGGAGGGGGGGGCAGCGGGCGAGGCGGGCAGCCCGCCGTGCCCCCCCAAGCTAATATATATATATATATATAAATATCTATAAAATATATAATTTTTGTAATTAAAAACAAAAAAAACTCTTTTTACGGGTCCTTGGCAAGCAGCAACCCCCCCGGACACGCCCCCCCCCCGCCCCGGGCACAGAGGGCCGGGCTGGGCACCCTGGCACCCCTCGGCACCACCCCCCTCCCCACCACCACCCCCCTGCTCAGCACGGGGGGGGTCGGTGCCTGGGGGGGCTCTGCCGGGCCCCCTGCAGCCGGGGCCGGGGGTGCGGTGGGGCCCCGGCCTGGGCAGGGCTGTGCCGCTCGAGGGTGCCCCTTGTGGCCGGGGGGGGGTAGTGCCCGCAGCCCTCTGCCCCCCCCCGAGCAGGGCCAGCGCTGGTGCAAAAATGTCTTAAACTCTCACCCCGGGTGCCTGGCACGGGGGGGGTGGTCCTGGCGTGGCACCAGCCCTGGGTTGTGCAATAGGAGCCGGTGCCAGGAAACACTAATGCCCGTGCTGGGGGGGGCACGGGGCTTGGGCGTTCGGCCCCCTGGCAGCACTGGTCCCCGCTGAGCCCTGCCCTGTGTGTGCCACCCAGTGCCAGCCTTTACATGTGCCTTCGGGCTGCAGGCAGGGAGGGTGGCACCGCACGCGGGCAGTGCCTGTGCCATGCCACACCAGTGCGGTGCCCATGGTATGGCCATACGGTGCCAGTACCGGTGCCATGGCCATGCCATGCTGGAGCAGCACCCACGCTATGGCCATATCGTGCTGTGCCAGTACCGGTGCCATGGCCATGCCATGCTGGAGCAGTGCCCACGCTATGGCCATACCGTGCTGTGCCAGTACCGGTGCCATGGCCATGCCATGCTGGAGCAGTGCCCACGCTATGGCCATATCGTGCTGTGCCAGTACCGGTGCCATGGCCATGCCATGCTGGAGCAGTGCCCACGCTATGGCCATACCGTGCTGTGCCAGTACCGGTGCCACGGCCATGCCATGCTGGAGCAGTGCCCACGCTATGGCCATATCGTGCTGTGCTAGTACCGGTGCCATGGCCATGCCATGCTGGAGCAGTGCCCACGCTATGGCCATATCGTGCTGTGCCAGTACCGGTGCCATGGCCATGCCATGCTGGAGCAGTGCCCACGCTATGGCCATATCGTGCTGTGCCAGTACTGGTGCCATGGCCATGCCATGCTGGAGCAGTGTCTGTGCCGTGCCCACATGGTGGCCATGCTGTTGCCAGTGCCGTGGCCACGCACGGTGGCACAGCGCTGGTGCCATGGCCATGCCCCCGTGTCCCTAGGCACAGTGTGTGGTGCCAGGTGCTGCCCGCTCCCTGCCCCCCCGCCAGGGCAGAGCTGTTGCAGGATGTGTCTCAAGCAGCAAACGTGACCCCCACCCCACCCCCAAACTCTGTAGCCAGGGCATGTGCCCCCCCAGCTGGCAGCACGATGCCCTGGGGTGGCACAGCCCCTGTCCCCCTGCCCCATGGCCAGCACCCCCTTGCCCTCACACTGCCCTGTGCCCCCCGGGCCGTGCCCTCCTGTCTCGCGTCGCCATCGCACGTCCAGCGTCGGCCCCAGCTTCACCTAGAGGTGGCACAACCGGTGCCCCCCTGCCCCCCTCTCTCTGCCACCTCCCCCGGGCCACCCCCCTGTCGCCCATCCCCACATACCCTCTCTCCTCACCCCCCCCCCCCTCCCAGCCCCCTCCCCCCCCAAGCACATACCTCATGGCTCCCGGAGCTGCCCCTGCTTGGGGCCGCGTCGAGCCCAGCTGGCACAGCTTGGCACGCCCTGGCACGGCCTGGCGCGGGGTCCCCCCGACTATGCATGGTGCCGCGGGGGGGTGGGGTGGTGGTGGGGGCAAGGGGGGGGGTGGGGATAGGGGGGAGGGGGAGTTGGATGGGGGTAAAGGGGGCGGGGGGATGTCCGCGGCCGGCGTCGCTGAATGTAGGGCGCGGGATGGGGAGGGAGCGGTGCGGGGAGGGGGCCGGGGGGGGATGCGGGGGGAGGGGGGGGGGGTGCGGGGGGGTGGGGGTGGGGGGTCGGGGCGGGGGGGGAGCCGCTGAGCTCCGTGACAATCACAAGTCTGTGACGTGCGAATTTCAACCCTTTTGTGTTTTGGTCAGGATTTTAAAGAAAGATATTTTTATGGTAATTGTTGCTGGTCTATTTTACTACATATTTATGTAATAAATATATGATGAAAAAAAAATAATCATCATCCTCATCCGGACCCCCCCCCGGCCCCCCCACACCCCCCCCCGCCCCTCACCCCCCACCCCCAGCTGGGCTGGAGCCGGCCTCTTGCCTTCCTCTGCTGGCTGCCGGAGTCGGGGGGAGGGGGGGGCGGGGAGAGGAGGGGGGCAGGGCACTGCCAGCGGAGCCACGGGGGCTGGCACCCCACTTGGGAAGGGAGGTCCTGGCATCTCGGTGCCCACTTTTGGGGGGGTGCAGGTGTCCCCCCACTATCTATCCCCCCCGCTGCAGGAGTCCGGTGGGCACCGTGGGGTTCGTGCTGTCCCTTGGATTTGGTGGGGGTGGGGGGGGTCGTGTGTGTCCCCCACCCGCGGTGCTATGTACAGGGGTGGCGGTGGGTGCGGGGCGGGCGGGAGGGGGGGGTGGGCTGGGGTCCGTGGGGGCCCTACTGGGCGTCGATGCGGAAGGAGAGCAACTTCTCGGAGTGGAGGTTGTTGAGGGTGCGCAGGTCCGGCAGCTTCAGCAGCAGCTTGGTGAACCTGGAGGTCTCGGCCGGGTGAGTCTTCAGCACCAGCGCCCGCAGGGCACGGATCAGGGTCTCCTGCAGCTGCTCCACCGACGCCGTGTCCTCCATCCCCGAGCGGTCTGCGGGCACCGGGGGGAGGGCATCAGCAGGCAGGTCGTAACCCACCCCCCAGCCCCCAGAGTCAGCCTCTGCTCCTCAGCGCCTTCGATCTCCACATCGGCGCCGATCTCCACCCCGACTCTCCACATCCCCCCGCCTAGTCTCCAGCCCCAACCTCCACATCCCCCCCAGCCTCCAGCCCCAACCTCCACCCCCGGCCCGACCCCGGCTCCCACCTGCCGACACCAGCACGACGGCGGTGAAGAGCCCCAGCTCCTCGTCGCTGAGCTGCAGGGCGCTGAGCTTCTCGCTGAACTCGAACATGGAGCTGAGCAGGTCGCCCATGCCCATGCCCCACAGCTCCTCCAGGCTGTACTTCGTCCTGCTCATGAAGGTCACTGTCTGCTCCTTCACGTCGAAGAGCGAAGCGAAGCGAACCATCAGCACCTGTGGCACAGGTGGCATCAGTGCCACGCCGAGGGGCACCGTGCCACGGGGGGCATCCTGCAACGCTGAGCTCCCATGCAAAGCCAAGGGGCACCGTGCCACGGGGGGCATCCTGCAACGCTGAGCTCCCATGCAAAGCCAAGGGGCACAGTGCCACGGGGGGCATCCTGCAATGCTGCTGGCCACTGTACCATGCCAAGGGTCATCCTGCAACCCTGTGTTCTACAGTGTGATGCCAAAGGGCACTGTGCCACGAGGGGCATCCTGCAACGCTGAGGTACCACACAAAGCCAAGGGGCACTGTGCCACGAGGGGCATCCTGCAATGCCGTGGGCTACCATGCCATGCCAAGGGGCATTCTGTAACGCTGTGGGCTACCATGCCATGGGGCACAGTGCTGAGCCATGCAGCGCCCTGCAATGCCATTCTCGTTGCCATGCCTCCTCTGCTGTGGGGCACTGCAATGCCATGATGCACCACACAGTGCCACGCTCTATGCCACAGCTCCATGCCATGGGTCACTGTGCAATGCCATGGGGCTCTATGTCAGACCAGGGGGCACTGTGCCAGGCTGCAGGGCGTTACGCAGCGCTGTTGGTCACTGTACAATGCCCCTGGGGCTCCATGTTGTGCTCTGGGGCACTGTGCAATGCCACCAGGAAGGGTGCAGTGCTGAAGGGGCACCGTGCCCATGCTCTGGGGCTCCATGCCAGCAGCCAGGAATCGCACAGCGTTACAAAGCTCCACACTGATCCGTGGGGCACCAGGCAATGCCGTGGGGGTTTGTGCCGGCCCGCAGGGCCCTCTGTTGAGCCTTTGCTGGCCCAGGACATACCTCGAAGGTGCCAGCCTTGAGCAGGGTGACCTGGTCGTGCTGGGAGAGGGCCTGGAAGCCGGGAATGTGCTTGGCGAACTCAACGACCTCTCGGACGGCAGGGGTGAAGCTGAGGGAGAAATCCTCCCAGATCTCCTGCACCGAGCGCCCGCTGCGGCCGGGCAGGTGGCTGTTCATGGGGCAGGCCTGCGGGCGATGGCACGGCTCAGCCGGGCACCGCGGGGCTCCCCCGGCCCCGCCACCGCGGCACGGCCAAGGCGATTACTGCGATTAGCGGCTAAAAATAGCCGGGAACGGGGAGCGGGAGCCCCCGGGGCGCTCACCGGCAGGACGTCCTTGCTGCCGCGGGGCCAGGGGCAGCCCCGCACCGGGGGCTCGGGGTAGGTGGGGGGACAGAGCCGGGGTTCAGGGGGGCCGGGGGCCCAAGCGGGGGTCGCGTCCCAGCGCAGGAGGCCGCCGTCGCAGGCCGGGGGGGGTCCCAGCTTGTCGTGCGCGTAGACGAAGATCTCCTTGTGCGCCTTGGCCACCTGCGCGATGACGTCCTCGGTGGCCCCCCCGGGGCTGGGCGAGCGGGGGGGCGTCAGCTGCTGGGGGAACTGCGAGAAGCAGGCAGCGGGGGCGAGCGGTGCGGGGCCGGGGGGCGGTGGCGGTGCGCGGCCCCCGCCCGGGGCTGGACCTTCGCCGGGGCTGGGCATGGCCGGTGGGACGCTGCCCATGCTCATGGCGCTCTGCATCTCCGCCAGCATTCGCTGCTTCTCCCGCTTGGGGATGCGCCCGAAGCGCACCGCTGTGGGGACACTGCTGTTAGTGGGGAGCCTGGGGGCAAGCTGACAGCCCCCTCCTCCCCCCAGTCGTGCAGGATGAGGGGCTGGGGGCCGCGGGGAACGTGGCTGCATCCCTACGACCCCTGCTGGGAGGGGATTACAGCCCTGAGCACGGGGAGACTGCGTCCTAGGAGGGGACAACGAGCACGGAGGGGACCCAGACCTGGAGGGGACAAAACGCCTCAAGCATCAAGGGGGGATCCATACCAGGAAGGGACAGTGAGCCCTGAGCATGGGCGGGGGGACACAGTCCTGGATGCGAAAAAGATCCCTGAGCGCCGAGGGACCAATCCCGAGAGGGCACAAAGAGCCCTGAGCAAGAGGGGGACCCATCCCAGGAGGGAACATCAGAGCTTCGAGCGCGGCCGGGGACCTGTCCCGGGGGAGCTGGGCGCAGGATCGCGCCCCCTGAGGGGCTGCAGAGCACTGGAGGCGCGTTCCCTGGCTCTGGGGGGGTCGGCGGGGTGCGTGGCCGGGCTCACCGTCGCGGGACATGCCAACCAGCAGGCACTTCTTGAAGCGGCACTGCTGGCAGCGGTTGCGGTTGATGCGGACGATGGAGCAGTTCTCGTTCTTGAGGCACTTCTTGTACTGAATGTTCTGCTGGATGCTGCGGCGGAAGAAGCCCTGCAGGGGTGGGATAGGAGGCGTCACTTGGGTGTGTCCCCCCCACACACACACAAATGCACTTGCGGGGAGGGGCTCAGGGTCACCCCAGCCCCCGGTACCTTGCAGCCTTCGCACGCGTGGACGCCGTAGTGGAAGCCGGAGGCGACGTCCCCGCAGACCTTGCAGAGCAGCACCATCCCGTTCAGCTCTGCGGAGGGACAGGGCTGAGCAGGGCCCTGGGGTGCCCCCCACCAGAGGCAAGGGACCACCTGCCGCCCCCTCGCCCACCCCACTCACTGGTGACGGTGCTGCCGGCTTTGCTGGGAGAGGTGCGGCGCCGCTCATCTGCGGGGACCTGCTGCACCCCAGGGAAGTTCACTGAGGCGCCGTATGACGACGAGGAGGAGGAGGAGGAGGAAGAAGGGGAAGCATCCTCATGGGGGGCCAGCGAGCCCCCGCCGTAGGCACGGGAATCCTGAAGGGAGCCGGTGGGCGATGGGGGAAAGTAGGTAGGGAAGGGCTGGGAGCCGGACTGGGAGCTGCTGTTGGAGCTGTCGCTGCAGAGCGAGACAGGGCTGGTGCGGCTGGGCGAGGTGCCACTGGAGCCCACGTAGCTGATCACACCGCCTGTGGGCACAGCAGCGAGGCCACGCATGCACCGAGCTGCACGGGGCTCGGCTCCCCCTGCCAGAGAGGGCACCCCTGGGGTTGGCACAGCGGCCCCGGGTGCGGTGTGCTCAGGGAAGCAGCCCGGATGCATCCCGCACCCAGGGGTGTCCCGCGGCCGTGGCCACACATGCACCCTGAGTCAGGCGCCACACCCCGCCGGCTGCCACGGGTGCCAGCTCCACGTGGGACAGGGACAGGCGGGTTGCTGGGGTGCGTGCCGGCTGGGGACACGGGCACAGCACCCCGGAAACACCCGTGGGAGGAATGTGGGCTGGGAACGCACCGGAGGCGTAAGCAGGAGGTCACGGCAGCTACACCTGCCGGCTCCAGCCCCGTGCCCGTGGCACGGCCCCGCTCCCAGCCCCACAAATCCGGACGGAACCCCACAGCCCTCCCGCCCCCAGCACTAGGCGGAGTCACAGTGCAGCCCCCTCAGTTAGGGGGATCTGGAGCAAAGAGCAGAGCCTGGGGGAGCTCTGTGCGTAGGAACCCCACAAAAATGGGGAGCACCCCCCGGTGCTGAGCCCACAGGCAGCGCTGTCAGAGGTCACAGCCCCCTCCCCCAGTTGCCCCCCGCCTTCACCACACGGGGCAGCAGCAGCGGGACACGTGGGAGGGGAGGCTGGGGACACACAGGATCGCCGGGGCCATGTGTCTCCCGCCGCACACGGTACCGCTGGCACAGATGCTGCGCGCCGGAGCCAGCCTGCTGCCAACCCCCCCTCACCCAGCCACCGCCAAAGGGGGTCACCGAATCGGGGACAGTGGGCCTGGGATCTCCAGCTGTTGAGATACCATAACGCTGGGAGGCTCCCCCCTGCCCAAGCCCCATCTTGGAGGGGGAGATCTGGAGATACCAAGAGGGACACTAAGAGGTCTGGGAGGGTTTTGGGGGGGGTTTGAGGTGGATCTAGAGGGGGGCCGAGCAGTTTTAGTAATGATCTGGGGAGGGGGGGAGGGGGGGGCTGAGGGACCTGAAGGGTCCAGAGATTAGAGGCATCCTACAGGGGATACCCCACAGTGGGTCTGAAGCTCCTGAGTGGGAGTCTGGCGGTTCGGGTCTGGAGGGTCCTAGAGGGAGGATGGGTTTCTTGGGGGGGGGCTTGGGGTACCCTGGGGTTAGTCTGGGGGCCCAGTGGGGGTCCTGGGAGTTTTGAGGGGGTGGGAATCCCCCCAGGGGATTGCACCAAGACACAGGGACCAGCCTCGACCGCACAGCACCCGAAATCCTGGAGGGGAACCCCCTCAAAACAGCCGCCCGGCAGCTCCCCCCCTCCCAACAACAAGCTCAGGCGGCCTCACGCCGCCGCCCCACGTGCTCCATCCGCACGTGGCCTGGCTCGGCCCCGCCCCTTCACGCTTTGCTCCGCCCCCTTGGCAGCCCATTGGTTCTCCCACGAGGCTCCGCCCCTTCGCGTTACCCCGGAGATAGCGCGCGCTGCGCCCCCCCGACCACCCTCCCCACCCGTTAGACAGGAGCGCGCGCGCTTCCGGGTGTGACGTCACAAGGGGGGGAACGATGACGTCATCTGGCGGCCAATGGGCGGGGGCGGGGCGGGGCTGCGGGGAAAACAAACCCCGCACGTGGCAGCGGCGGGGAGGGGGACACGTGCCGGGGGGGACACGGGGACACCGCCCCCGTTCACACACACCCCCCCCCCCCGGCCCTGCCCGGTGCGCGTCCCCGCGCGGGGCGCCCCGGAATGCGCGTTCCCGCCCCTGCCGCCCACGGAATGCCCGGTCCCCGCTGCGCCGCTCCTGGTGCGCGTCCCTCCCGTCCCGCTGCCCCGGGACACCCCGGGACAGGGGCGTTCCGCTCCGGTGCTGGTGCCCGGGACACCCCAGGGCGCCGATACCAGTTCTCCCCCTTCGTCCCCCCGGGGACACCCCGGTGCCCGTGTCCAGGACATTCCGGTGCACCGATCTCGGTCCCCATTCTTCTTCGCCCCATGAACATCCCGGTTACGGTGTCTCGGACACTCCGGTCCCAGTGCTGAGGACATTTCGGTGCACCGATCTCTGTCCTCATCCTTCCTACCCCTAGGGACACTCCGGTCCCGGTGTCTCTGACACTGCAGTCCCTCCGTCCCGGCCGCCCCGGTGCACTGCTCCCAATCCTCACTCTTTCTACTCCCGGGGACAACTCGGTCTCGCCGTCCGGGACACCGCGGTGCAGCGCCCCCGGTTCCTACTCCCGGCGTTCAGGACTCCCCGGTTCCCCATTTCCATCCTTCCCACCCCGGCGACCGGAGCTCCCCGGTACCGGTGTCGAGGTCGCCCCGATGCCAGCGCGTATCCCACCCCGGCCCCGCTGCCCGGTCCTTACCCCGCTATGCAGGACCGCCCGGTCCCGGTAGGAAGGAGCCCCGTTCCGGGATGCGGTCCCGGCGCGCATCCTGCCCGGTGGGGTGTGCAGGACCCTCCGGTCCCGATGTCCGGACCCCTCCAACTCGCGGTCTCTGCGCGCAGCCCCCTTCGCTGCTGTCCCCGGTGCACTGACCCCCGTCTCCGGTCGCTCGGGATCGCTCCCGGTGCCGCGGGGATTGGGAAGGGAGGGGTGTCTCCAGCGGGGCACTGACCTGTGCTGCCGGTCTCGGGGGCGGCCATCCTTTGGGGGGACCGGGGAGGGGGGGGGGGTTACGGGAAACGGCTCCACCGAGCCTCCCGCAGCCAGAGCCGGAGCCGCGCCGAGCCGTGCCGCGCCGCCGCCCGGTGAGTGCTGTTGTGCGTCCGCCGCCCGCCCCGCCGCCCGCCCGGCACCGGCCGCGGCTGCGCACTGGGCCGCACGCGGCGCCGCCGCCTCCCCCATGTGATTCCCGGGGAGAGCCTCGTGCCCCAGTGACACACTTTCCGCCGGCGGAGAGTCCGGGCACAACGGGGACCCCCGCGGCGGGGCCGCCTGGCACCCGCGGGAACCGGCGCTGGGACCTGCCGCTGCAGCGGGACCAGTCCCCGCGCTGCGGACCCCCTGCACGGGCAGCTGTCACCCAACTCGGTGCCATCCCTTAGGGACGCTTGGGCACCGCTGGCACCCAGCACGGCATCGTCCCTGCGGGTGGCACAGCGAAGCAGGGCACTGTCCCCTGAGCTGGGGGCACTGGGGGGCATCTGTCACCCGGCTCAGCGTGGTCCCTGCGCTGGGAACACTTCAGCAGGGCACTGTCCCCTGCGCTGGGGACGACCCGGCACGACAGCTGGCACCCCAACCACCCGCGTGGCACTGTCCCCTGTGCCAGCGACACTGGGCACCCCTGTCACCTTGCACAGCGGAGTCTCTGCACCGGGAGCACCCAAGTATAGCACTGTCCCCTGGGTGCAGTGCTTGGCATCCCTGGCACCTTTCACAGCTCTGTCTCCTGCCCTAGGGATACTTGGGTGCAGCCCTGGCATCACTGTCACCCTGCACTGTCCCTTGCGCTAGGGACTCCTGAGCATGGCACTGTCTCCTGCCCTGGGGACACCCAGGCACAGCCCTGGCATGCCTGGCATGCTGCACAACACTGTTCCCTGGGGACATCTTGTCACCCATGCCACCCAGCACAGCACGGTCCCCAAGTACCCCTGGCACCCTGCATGGCACTACCCCTTCCCCGGGGGACACCCAGACACAGCGTGGCACCAGCACCACAAGCCCCTCAGGGATGCCCGCGCACAGCACAGCCCCAGCACACAGCATGGCACAGCCAGACCACCTGCACACCCCCGTGCCCCCTGTCCCTAGTGCCACCGTGGAAACGAGCTGCCCATGGCGGGTACCCGGAGTGGCACGTGCCTGGCAGCCACTGCCAGCCTGGCCCCGCTCCCGGCTGCCGCAGGGGCTGCGGTGATGTGCTGTGCCCGGTGTCGTGGTGCCAGGGCAGAGCTAGCGAGCAGATCTGGGTCGCGGCAGCGGGGCAGGAGAGGAAGGTTTCTGGGGTGCCAGCACCCTCCTGGGTGCCACGTGCCGGATGCTGCCCTGGCTCCCCGCCAGGAGAAGGTGCAGAGCACGGAGATGCCAGCGCCGGGAAACCCTGGCAGCTAATCCCACGGGAGGGGAGATCTCGGGCATCGCGATCGTGTCAGGAGCCTGCGGGGTGCCCGGCGGGGGGGCACACTGCAGCTCTGCACCCTGAACACTCCCCAGTGCCAGCCCCCGCGGGTATGTGAGGCTGTCCCTCAGCTGGGACCCCCCCAGAGAGCCCTGCTGGGTGCTGTTTGTGGGATGCCCTATGGCACTGGGGTAGGCACCCCGCAGGATGTGCCCCCAGCCTGAGTCACCGTGTGGTTGAGCAGTGCCATGGCCATGCTGCAGCTGGCACCTCCAGCAGGGAGAAACCCCAGAGGCTCCCGGAAGGATGTGTGGGGCCAGGCTGGCATCGGAGCCAGGGGATCCGTGGAGATGATGGCCCCGGGGCAAGGGGCCCTCGCTGATGCCACTTGCCAGCAGCGCAGCCGTGCCCAGCCGTGCCCAGGCTGTCCCAAGTGTGCAGGTGGCACCAGCCCCTGGTGGTGCCTCGTTCCACTGCTGGCACGTTCCTGGGCAGCAGCAATTTGCTGTGACTCAATCACTCATCTTGGTACGGAAAACAACCCCGCACCTGGCACACGGCAGGCAGCTGGCACCGCACAGGGATGCTCAGCTGGACCCTGCTGCTCCAAGATGCCCGGGGAGGGCACAGGGCTGGGAGAGGCACTGCAAATCCTGTGGCATCCCACCACGGGCTCCTGCTGTGGGACTGGGACCCTGGCACAGCAGGTTGTTCTGAGGGGGCTGTGAACAGGGTCCCCAGGCTGGGCACTGCCAGGACACCCTGGCATCAGGATGGTAACACTGTCTGGGGACAGTCTGTGGGCAGAGGGTTGGGGGTGAGGGTGCCACCAAAGCCACTAGGACAGTGGGGTGCTGAAGCTGGGCATGTACCCACTGTGCCCAGTGCAGGACCCTCACAGCCCCGTGACTGTGCCCTGGGGGACACCCCGTGGTTCCCTATGCCCCCCAGACATGGCAGTCCCCATGCCAACCAGTCCATGGCACAGATGGGACACCTCGACACTCCCCCCAAGGTCATCAAGTGCCAGGCGAACCCTGCCCGGCAGCAGTGGGGGCACACTCGTGTCCTGTCACCAGCGCCGCCCCTGCAACCCGCTGCGCCCACGCCCTGTGCCATACCCCCCCCGACCGCCCCCTCCCTTTGCCATCCCCTGGCCCCCCCTACTTCCACGCCGACCCAGAGGGGGCTGTGCCCCGGCAGCGGCGACCCTGCCGCCCGCGGGGGGTCAAGGGGGCAGCCGAAGCCTCAGCTCGGCGGTGCCAGGCGAGGGCCGGCGGCCGCGTGCCCCGGTGCCCGGGGTGCCAGCGGCGCTGTGCGGCGGTGCCACGTGATGGGCGCTCCGCTGCCACCGAGCGCCTGCGTGAGAGGATTTATTTTTACCCGGGGCTGGCAGCGCTGTTTACCTTGCTGCACCTTTTCCAGGAAAAAAAGGGGGGGCTGGGGGTTTGCTCCTGCCTGGCACCCACCCCCACCCCGCCCCTCCTCAAACTCAGGCTGGGCACGGGGGGCTCCGGCAGGGCACAGACCCCCACCCCAGCAGTGCAACCCCGGCACCCCCCACCCTCTCCCCGGCTCGGCCGCCCCCCCAGAACCCTCTGTGGGGCTGCAGCATCCCCGCGGGGTGAGGACGCTGGCACAGGGTCCCGGTGCCACCCCGGGGGGGACATCGTGCCTCAGTTTCTCCACCCACTGATGTGATGCTTTTGGGGGAGCAACCAGAGATGCCACCCTGCTTGGGGGGGGTTAGACACCCCCGAGTCCCCTTTGTACCCCCAGTGGGTTGTAGTGATGGTGGGTCGGGGGGAGGGTCGGGGGGCAGGAGCCCCGGGGTGGGTTCGGGGATGATTCCCTGATCCGCGCTGAAGCGCCAGGAGCAGCCTTGGCTCACCCGCGGCTCCCGGCCCGGGCTGGGCGCTGCCAGGGCCTGGCCTCGCCTTGGCCCTCCCCACGGAACGGGAGGAAAATGAAAAACCAGGTAAACAAGAGAGGCTTTGGGGGGGGCCGGGGGCACCCCACGCGGCGTGGGGGCTGCCCACAATCCCCCCTGCACCCTGGGATGGGCTGGACTTTGGCTGGGGGTAGGAGATGCCAGGGAGGCGCAGGGTCTGGGGAGCAGGGGGAGGATGCAGGGGAGCAGGGAAGAGCAGGATCTGGGGGTGCAGAGATCTGGGGGGGTGCAGGGCATAAAGAATTTAGGGGTGAATGCACCTCGGGAGGGGGCAAGGTGCTCACAGGGGGCAAGAGTGCAAGGTATAGGGGTGCTGGGACCCCAGGAGAGTGCAGGGGTGCAGGGTCTTGGGGTGCAAGGACCCCAAGGGAGCTGCAGGGTCTGGAGGTTCAGGGACCCCAAGGAGGGGGCAGGGACCCAGAGCTCAGGGGTGCAGGAGGGGTGCAGGGGAGCCCTGGGGCGCCCACCGCGGGGGGTGGTCTGGGAAACCCCAGGACGGGTGAGGCTGCAGGGTGGGGCTGCAGCAGCTCTGCCCCCCACCTCGCTGCACCCCACTTGGCCGCAGCCCCACAGCCCTCAGGGGCCGCTGTTTGTGTTCCTGCTGCAGCGTCACGGCCCCCCCCCCGGCCCCTCCCTCCCCCCGGATTCCTGGAGCACGCAGCGGGCAGGGGCACCCCCGGGGGGGTCACAGAGCTTCCTTCAGCCCCTCCAGCCGCCCTACCCCAGCCATGCCCAGCGGGGATCCCCCTCCCCTCCCGCACATCTCCCCACTCCCAGATTTCAACCTCCCCAAACCGCAGCTGGGGAGGGACGCGGGACCCCACCCCCCCCCCGCGGCCCCGACCCACTGCACCCGAAAAAACCTCTACAAGGGGCACACAGGGCGGGCTAGGGGGCACGGGGCAGGTTGGCCTCTGCGTTAACCCATGTGAGGGGTGCCCCCCGCCCCCCCAACTGCTGCAGGCTGCTGGGCTGGGTGCAGGGAGCCCTTCCTGCATCCCGGGAGCTGGCAGCGGCGTCACGTGGCGCTGGCATGTGAGCGCTGCTCCATTTTTAGCCCTGGCAGCCTCCGTGCCCTGCTGCAGAGCCATGTGCGGGCGGCCGCCCGGCTGGCACGTGGGCCCTGCCGCAGCGGGGACGCGCCACCGGGAACCCCCCCCCCCTCCCCGAGACCCCGACACCCCCCTCTCTACCCCCCCTCCCCCCCCCTTGCTGCCCGCCCAGCCCACCCGTGGCCGAGCGTCCGTTCTTTCCCACGCCTGTCCCGGGTGGCGTGGGAAGGTTGTCCCCCTAAGGCTCGGCGTGAACAAACGGCGCGGAGGGGCTTCCCCCCTCCCCTCCACCCGTGCCACGCTGGCAGTGCTACCACCCCACAGCGCGGGGGAGCCTGCCACTCGTGGGTGCAGGGGTGTTTCCCTTCCCTCCCCTCCCCTCCCCCCCCCAGTGCGGGCTCTGCGCTGAGGCACGTCCCCCACGTGTCCCCTGCGCGGCCCCGGCACGTGCCACGCGTGAACCCTCTGTGGCCCCGTGTGCTGCGGGGGGGGTGGGGAGCAATGCTGCGAGCAGGGCTGCAGGGGGGGTGGTCATACATGTGCATGCATGTGCATGTTGTGTGCATGCATGGGCATGTGTGTGCGCCGGGGCTGCAGGAAGCGGGGGGGGGGCATGCAGGGGTCGCAATAGTTCGCTGCAGGGGGATGTTCACGTGTGCATGTGTGTGCATGCATTGCATACATGTGTGCTCGCGTGCCTGCGTGCCTGCATGTGCTTATGTGTGCATTAAGGCTGCAGCACAGGCAAGCATATGCAGGGCTGCTGCAGTGCCTTGCTGCAGGGGGTGTGTGTTCGTGCATGTGCACGCAGGTGTGCACCAGGGGCTTGTGTGCAGGGCTGCTGCAGTGCCTTGCTGCAGGGGGTGTGTGTTCATGTGTGTTTGTGCATGTGCACTTATACATGTGTGTGTGCATGCTGAAGCTGCAGCAGGGTGGGGATGTGCACGGGGGAGGGGCTGCAGTGCCTTGCTGCAGGGGTGTGTGTGCATGCGCGGGTGTGTCCACATGTACATGCATGTCCGTATGCATACATGTCCGTGTGCATGCATGTGCATGCTGCAGCTGAAGCACAGGGCAGGGGTGTGCAGCGGGGCTGCAGTGCCTTGCTGCAGGGATGTGTACACGCGTGTGCATTGCATGCGTGTGCATTGCATGCGTGTGCATGCTGGGGCTGCAGCCCCGGGGGAGGCCCCACGCGAGGGCTGTGTGCAAGGGCTTGCAGGAACTGCAGAACTCTGTCAGTATGGGGGGGGCTATGGCCCCCGTGGGAAGGGCGTACACACGGGAAAGGGGTGCAGACCCCACGGGGGGTGTGCCTGTACGCGGGTGGGGGGCTGCAGCCCCGCGGGAGCACTGCCGAAGCCAGGCCCACGAAGGACAAACCCGCCCCGCGGCCTCCCCACAGCGTGGGGGCATCGTGGCCGTGGGTCACAGCTCTGCCTTCCTTCGGGGCAGGGGCTCCCGGCTGGGTTCCCCGCAAAGCGTGGGGCAGGGCCGAGACCAGAGCGACCCCGGAGGGCGGCGGGACGCGGCGTGGGGCGTGGGGGACACCACGGGACCCGGGCGCGCTCCGGGCGGAGCCGCCGCGCTCGGGAGCCACCGGGCGGCTGCGCCTCGGTACTGCCGGCGCGGGAGCGGCCTCGGCCTCGGCTCCACGCAGGACCGGCGTGTCCAGCTCACCCCACGTCCCGGGTGGGTAAGCTACCCCCCGGTGCGTCCCGTCCGCAGACCGGCCCCGCCGCTCACCCCCGGGGTCCCGGCTCCCCCACCAGACGCCGCTGCCGGCGCATGCGCACCGAGCCCGGTTTAAAGGTAACCGGGGGCCGCCGCGCGGCCTCGGCCTCGACCTGCCCCCGGTACCGACCCCGCACCCCCCGCGTGGATCGGTCCCGCGTGGGTCCCGTCTCGGGGGCGGCGGGAGGGGAGGGGGTAGCCCCTGCCCGGCGTGTCCCGGGGCGGGGGGATGCGCGGCGCTGATGGCGGCGAGGCCCCACCGCCGCTCCCCCCCCCGCCCTCCGCCTCCCCTCCCGCTCCGCGCAGCCGGTGGCGGCGGCCGCCGCCGCTGCGGTAACGGTGCGGTAACGGTGCGGCGCGGTAACGGTGGGCCGCGGCCATGAGGTCTACCGCCTTCCGGGCGGCCGAACCGCCACGGGGGGGGGTGCAGGAGGAAGAGGAGGAGGAGGAGGAGGAGGAGGGCACCACCGCCCCGCACCGCCCGCCGCCCCGCCGGCCCCGGGAGCCGCCGCCGCTGGGGGCACACAAGGGCCGCGGCGGCGGCGGGGTGGTGGCGGCGGCGGCGGCCCCGGAGCAGCAGCAGCAGCAGCACCGGCAGCAACAACAGCAGCAGCAGCAGCGCTGGGCCGGGCCGGTGCCGGTGCCGCTGGCCGGGGGCAAGCAGGCTGGGCCGGGGGATGCCGGCGCTCGGCCGCGCTTCCAAACGGGGCTACCCCTGCGAGGCGGCGGGGAAGGAGCGGCGGGGCCGCGGCACACCGAAGCGGGGCCGCGGCACACCGAAGCGGGGCCTCCTCTCCCTCTTCTTCCTCCTCCGCCGGTGTCCGCCGAGAGCAAGTGGAAGAGCGGCCCGCGGCGAGGCGGCATGGGGGCCGGCGGCGGCTCGCCGGGGCAGGCGGCCTGCCTGCGGCAGATCCTGCTGCTGCAGCTGGACCTCATCGAGCAGCAGCAGCAGCAGCTGCAGGCCAAGGAGCGGCAGATCGAGGAGCTCAAGGCCGAGCGGGACACGGTACGGCGGGGGGCAGCGGGGAGGGTGGGGGGAAGGAAGGCGGCACGGAAGGGGTTAACCTCCCGCCCCGGGACCGTGTGTGGTTCCCTACCCCACTCGGGGGCTAGGTCCCACCCCCCTCTCCCCCATCAGGGGGGAGTGCCCCCACCGTGGGCAGTGTGCCCCCCCTCAACCCAACCCATGGGGTTACCCCCCCCAAGTGCTGGTGACACCCCCTAGGGTCAGAGTGTGGTACCCTACCCCCCCCCTTGGGGTTGGTCCCCCCCATCAAGACCGGTGACCCCCACACACAAACCATGGGGTTCCCCCCCCCCCAGTGCTGGTGACACCCCCCTAGGGTCAGAGTGTGTCCCCCCCCGCGGTTACCTCCACCCAGGGTCAGTGCGCCCCACGCACACATCCAGGGGTCCCCCCCCGCGGTGTTTCTGACCCCCAACAGGTAAGCAGTGCCCTCCACCCACCCCCCAGCTTCCCCATGGCACCCAAGGGGTTAACGACCCCCCGTGTAGGGGTTAACGCCCCCCCGCCACGTGGGTTCCCCCCTCCTTGTGGCTAACGGCCTCCCCCCGTGGCACCCCAGGGGTTAATGCTTCTCCTTGGCGGTTAATTCCCCCCCCCAGCACCCCAGAAGTTAATGCTCCCCCCCCCAGCTCTGGGGGGCTGTAAAGATCCCCTTGAGGGGGCATCGGTGCCCTTCCCAAGACACTCAGGGGCTTTATACTCCCCCCCCCCTCCCCAGATTAACTTCTTAGGGGGGGCAATAACTGCCCCCCCCCCCCCCCCCGACACCGCAGGGGGGTTTGATACCCCCCAGGCAGTGATGCCCGGGAGGGGGCTTGGTGGTCGGTGCCTCCCCCCCCAGACAAAGGCCGGCGGGGGGCAGGGTGCCTGGCGGGGGCACAAAGCCCCGGGGCGGGGCGGGCCGGTGGGGGTTAACGGGCCGCCGCCCGTCGCCATGGCAGCCGGCCCGGGGGGGGCCCTTAAAGAGCCCGCGGCCCCTGCGCGCCCCGACGCGCGGGGGTTAACTTAAAGGGGCCGCGGCCCCGGCAGGGCGGGGGTGGGCACGGCCACGCGTGGGGACCCTCCCCGCGCCCCCCCGAGAGGGGACTGTCCCTCCTGCCGGAGTTGGGGCTTCCCCCCCCCCCCCCCCCGGCCAGCGAACCCCAGGTCTGCCTGCCCTGCACCCCCTGAGTTTTGGGGCCCCCACTCCCCATAGCCGCTCCAAGGCTGCTTCCCTTCAGCTTTGGGGGACTCCCCCCCCCCCAGTCCCACCTAGCCCCCCCACGGTTGACTCCTTTGCCCCATGCATATCGGGGGGGCCCAGCCCGGGCACCGCATTGTGCCCCTCGGGCATGGGGCAGTGCCCTGCCTGCGCTGCAGCCTCTCCGTGCCCTGCCTGCATTGTGACCCAGTGCCGTGCCCGCGCTGCCCCACGCCCTGGCACACGCTTGCCTGCCAGCCTGTGTGCCCGCCGTCCCCACAGAGCGTGCCAAGGGCCGCGCTGGCACTGCCCAGCGGTGGTCCCGGGGGCAGCCCCGGGGGGCGGCCCCGGTAGTGGCCCCGGTAGTGGCCCCGGTGGCGGAGGGCAGGCCTGGCCCACGTGGTGCCGCCAGCGGGGCTGCGTCCCTGCGGTGTGCGGAGGCCTCCAACAGGGAGGAGCTGCAGCGGGGAAGCTGCAACCCTGCTGCACCCCCCCGGCGCCCTCCCGGGCGGCTGCAGCTGCAGGGCTGCACCAGGGACCAGCCGGGACCCCAGGCAGGCAAACAGGGAGTGGGAGCTGCTCCCAGCTCTTGTGTGTGCCCCCCCCCCCCCCGCCTCCAGCCATGTCCCTGGGTGCTGCTGGGACCCCCCCCCCGTGGCTCTTTGCCAAGCAGACCCCCCCCAAACGGCTGCAGCTCACCGGTGCTGGGGACGGCAGGGGGGGCACCGAGGGCAGGAGTCACTGAGCTGGGGGCTGGATCCCAACCCTGATTACAAACCCTCCCTGCCCCCTCTCCCTGCATGTCTGGGGACGATGCAGCAGAGGTGGAGACCCCCAGACTGCTCCCCAGAACGTGGAGCTTGCAGCTGGCTGCAGCCCTGCAGCCGTGGGGCCAAGTGGCCATTTTGTGCTGCTTGGACATCTTGGCTCCTGCCTGCTGCTGCTGTGCTTCAGGTGTCCAGGCTGTGATGCCCACAGCGCCCAGCGCTGGCTCCTGGCCCTGCCCTCACTCTCCTGTCCCCTCTGGGAGGGCTGGCATCAGCCATGGCACTGCTGGCATGAGCCATGGCACCCTGGCATGCCAGCAAGCCTGCTGAGCTGGAGTGTCAACAGCTCAGGCACTGTTTGAGGGCTCCTCACAAACCTTCTCCTGCACCCCAAGCCAAGAGGTTGCCAGCTTAATGCCAGGATGGGCACAGTTTGCTGCAGGCAGGGCACTGTAGCAGGGTGGCACTGATCCTGCACCTTGTGTGACAGCTGTGCCACAGTGCTTGTGCCAGTGGGTGGTGGCTCAGCTGTGGGTGCTGCCAGTCAGCTCTTTCCTGGGGTGTAGCCTTGCTGCCAAAGGGATGTGCAGGCTGGGCACCATGAGGGCACTGCACAGGCAGGGCAGTGCATGGGCTGGGCACCATGAGGGCACTGCACAGGCAGGGCAGTGCATGGGCTGGGCACCATGAGGGCACTGCACAGGCAGGGCAGTGCACGGGCTGGGCACCATGAGGGCACTGCACAGGCAGGGCACCATGCAGGCAGGGCAGTGCATGGGCTGGGCACCATGAGGGCACTGCACAGGCAGGGCAGTGCACAGGCTGGGCACCATGAGGGCACTGCACAGGCAGGGCAGTGCATGGGCTGGGCACCATGAGGGCACTGCACAGGCAGGGCACCATGCAGGCAGGGCAGTGCACGGGCTGGGCACCATGAGGGCACTGCACAGGCAGGGCACCATGCAGGCAGGGCAGTGCACGGGCTGGGCACCATGAGGGCACTGCACAGGCAGGGCACCATGCAGGCAGGGCAGTGCACGGGCTGGGCACCATGAGGGCACTGCACAGGCAGGGCAGTGCACAGGCTGGGCACCATGAGGGCACTGCACAGGCAGGGCAGTGCACAGGCTGGGCACCATGAGGGCACTGCACAGGCAGGGCACTGCACAGGCTGGGCACCATGAGGGCACTGCACAGGCAGGGCACTGCACAGGCTGGGCACCATGAGGGCACTGCACAGGCAGGGCAGTGCACGGGCTGGGCACCATGCAGGCAGCTGCCCATGGAGCAGGGGTGCCTGTGGGGGTTGCCCCCCAGGGGCGTACCCCAGGGGTGAGCCCTGCCCGCTGGGTTGGCAGCTGCTGGCACGCATCGAGCGCATGGAGAGGAGAGTGCAGCTGGTGAAGAAGGACAGCGAGCGGGAGAAGCACCGAATCTACCAGGCCTTCGAGGTGGACGAGAAGCCAGAGGTGGAGGCCTGCGAGAAGCTGCCCCTGGAGTGCCCCCAGGACCTGCTGGAGCCCCCCCCGACCCTGCAGCCCAAGCACTTCCCCTACGGCAGGAACGGCAAAGGGCATAAAAGGTAGGGAGGGTGCCCGGGGGGTGAGGAGGGCACTGCGCCCATGGCTTCAGCTCCTCCATCCATGGGGCTGCCAGGGCCATGGGGCTGCCAGGGCCATGGGGCTGCCAGGGCCATAGGGCTGCCAGGGCCAGGGGCACAGAGCTGCCAGGGCCATAGGGCTGTCAGGGCCAGGGGCTGCCAGGGCCATGGGGCTGCCAGGGCCAGGGGCACAGAGCTGCCAGCTCAACCCAGTGAGCCTTGAGCTGCTTGGAGAGGCTGCCTGGCACTGGCAGCACATCCTCTGGGGCACTGTTCTGGGGAGGCCTTGTGGAAGCCTGGCTGAGCAGGGAGGGGGTCCCCAGGATGCCAGGGAGCCCTTCTGTCCGCCTGCCCTGCGGCCGGGCCCCGGCGCTGGCAGCCAGCAGCCGCAGGGCAGGGTGAGGGCTCAGCTCCTCGTCCTCCCGCAGGAAGCCAACGTTTGGGAGCGGGGAGAGGAAGACTCCTGTCAAGAAGTTGGTCTCTGAGTTCTCCAAAGTGAAGAGCAAAACCCCAAAGCACTCCCCGGGGAAGGAGGACTCCGGCGGCTCCCTGGCCGACAGCGTCTGCAAGCGAGAGCTGCGCAGCCAGGAGCCCCCCGAGAAGCCCAGGCCGCTGCTGGAGACCCCCCTGCGAGCCTCGGCCCTGCCCAAGGGCCCCGGTGCCCACCCCAAGGAGAAAGGCTTCTTGGGCAGCAGCGAGGCGGACGACCTGCCCTACCTGGCCACCACCGAGATGTACCTCTGCCGCTGGCACCAGCCGCCCCCCTCGCCCCTGCCCCTGCGGGAGCCCTCCCCCAAGAAGGAGGAGACTGTAGCAAGTGAGTGATGGAGAGACTCCCCCCACGGTGTGCCAGGGGAGTGCCCCCCACGGTGTGCCAGGGGAGCCCCTTGCAGTGTGCCAGGCACTGGGGCACAGCTGGAAGGGGGCTCCCGCAGCTAGGGAAGGAGGTTTGGCAGCCTCCCCCCAGAGCTGGCAGCGTGGTGGTGGGAGAGGTGCAGCCGGTTGTGCCATGCTGGAGCCTCCTCTCCTGACGGGGGGCAGCAGCTCTGGTGCCCGCCGTGGGCTGTCCCAAAGCACATCGCTGGCTTAACCCTGCTCTGGCATGTGCCAGGCTGCCACACTGGGCAAGGCTACCGGTTGTGCCCTGCTTTAGCCACCTGTTTTGCCCAGCAGCCTGCAGACCCAACCCAGCAGGGGGTGAAGCAACTTCCTGTTGGCAGTTGGGAAATGTGCCCTCGGTCTGTGCCGCCATGGCACAGCACAGCTTCCTCTGGGGGCTCACCCACTGCCCCAGGCCTGGTGCCCTTCCTGCTGGCCACCCAATGCTGGGCAGTCTGCTGGGGTCCTGCAGCGTGGGGAGCGGCAGCAGTGGGTGTGCCAATCACTGGTGCCACTGCTGGAGGCTGTGCTGGGCCCAGAGGGATCCTGGCACATCCCTCAGAGTGGCTCAGGTTTGCTGGGCTGGGTGGTGATGAGCTCTGTGCCCCCTGAGGCCCCCTCCTCACCACCTCCCACTGCCCTCAGCTGGCAGCATTGCCCAGCCTGGCTCAGGATGGGGCTTTGAGGGGGCTGAGCTGTGCTGCCCAGGGCAGGGCTGGGCTGGCAGGGAGCTGGCAGGGCTGGGGCAGATGCCACCGTGGGGTAACAGCTTGGCCTCTGCTCCTGCAGTTCCATCTTGGAGGGACCATGTCGTGGAGCCCCTGAGAGACCCCAACCCCTCAGACATCCTGGAGGTAGGTTTGGCATCCTGGTGGGCACAGCAGCTGTGCCCAGGGCTGGTGGTGGTGGTGCTGGCACCGTCCTGGCTGCTTTGCTGCCGCAGGAGTGCAGCTCCCGGCGTCGGCTGTGCCGTGAGGCTGCCGCAGGCCTTCAACACAGACAGCCTGGCACAGCCTGGCCGTGGGTGGGGAGGGCTAGGGTGGGGGTGAAGGACCAACCCCTCTGCGCCACGGGGGCTCTGGGTGCCAGGGCAGGGCCATGCCAGTGCCAGGTGGGCGACGCTCAACCCTCTGTGTCCTTGCAGAACCTGGATGACAGCGTCTTTGCCAAGCGGCATGCCAAGCTGGAGCTGGATGAGAAACGAAGGAAAAGGTGGGAGCAGAGGGGGTGCTGGTGGCATGGGGTGCCTGGCAGAGGGGGACCTGCACCCCACTCCCCCAGGGAAGGGCCCTGGGGTGCCACCCGTGGGGGATACACACACACACACAACGAGTTCTGATCATCCGAGGCACAGAAACGCTGCTGGAGGAGGGATGCTCTGGCACCGCTGCCAGCCTGGTGCCACCGGCACGGGCACAGCCCCCTGAGCTGCCCAGCAGGCTCCAGGCTCTGCCTGCTGCTCCTCACTGCCTGCATCTCCTCTTTCCCAGGTGGGACATCCAGCGGATCAGGGAGCAGAGAATCCTGCAGCGGCTGCAGCTCCGAATGTACAAAAGGAAAGGGATTCAGGAGTCGGAGCCTGAAGTTACCTCATTCTTCCCTGAGCCAGATGATGGTGAGGGGCTGGGGGGGCGGGCAGGGGGGCTGGGGGGGCGGGCAGGGTGCTGGGGGGTCGGGGGTCGGCAGGAGGGGTGCTGGGGGGTCGGGCAGGGGTCGTGTAACCCTCTGGTGTCTGCCTGCAGTGGAAAGTTTGCTCATCACCCCCTACCTGCCTGTGGTTGCCTTCGGCAGGCCCTTACCAAAACTGACCCCGCAGTGAGTACCGCGGGCAGGGGGGGCACAGGGCGGGGCGGTGCCAGGCGCCGCTCCCCTCGCTGGCACCCTCGGTGCCGCCCAGCGGGGCGGTGCCGGGCGCTGATGCCGGCTGTGCCCGCAGGAACTTCGAGCTGCCCTGGCTGGACGAGCGCAGCCGCTGCCGGCTGGAGATGCAGAAGAAGCAGACCCCGCACCGGACCTGCCGGAAGTAGCTGCGGCTGGCACCGGGCGGCGCCGACGGCCGCGGCCCTCCCCTGCCTTCTCCAGGGGTGGTTTCGTTCCCCTGCGCCCCTGGTTTGGTTCCGTTGGGTTTTGCCACACGTTACTCGGACTCGCCCCCTGCCCGTGCCGGCAGCCGTGCCCGCGGCGGGCGCCGGGCAGCTGCCGCCGGAGGCTTCCCACCGGTGGGCACGGGGGGAGGGGGGGGGGGCAGCGGGCAGACCTCAGCCTGCCTGCCCATCCTGCCACTCCCTCGCTGCCCCCTGCCCCTCCAGCAGCCACCCTTGGGTTCGGTTTGGACATTTGGCTCGGAGCCAGGAGCGGGAGGGAGGAGAGCAGCAGAGCCAGGGCTGCGGAGTGCCACATTTGCCAGCCAAGGAGGCTGCGTCCTGCCAGGACTCTGCCAGCTGCTGCCACCTCATTGAGTAGGAAAGGAGGACAAAGAGTTTGTGTCTGAGCAGCGTGGGAGGTGCCAGCGGGCACTGCCAGCCGGCCCCCCCTGTGGCTGGTGCCCTTGCTGCAGTGGGGAGCGGAGCAGGGCCCCAGAAAGTGCCAGGAAGCCTCTTTTGGGTTGTGGAGGTTTTTTTGCCCCTCTTGGGTTGGCTGCGAAGGAGGCAGAGGAGAGCCCGAACACAAACCTCTTTATTTTGTGAACTAGAAATGCTGAACGCACAACGGGGGGGGAGGGGGGGCGGGGGAGGAGCTTTGGTTCTCTTTTCTTCCTTGTTTTTTTAAAATAATTTAAATATTCTGGGGATGGCAAATTGTGCCCTAAGCAGTTGAGGTGGTGAGAGAGAGCTGGCCGCGCCTCTGCTTCCCTCTGCTGTCCCTCGCCTGCCTCTGGGTGCCCCCAGCCTTGCCCCCCGGGTGCCCCCCAGCCTCACCCTGCTGCAGTCGGTGCTGGATGTGGACGCCGATGGTGCTGGTGCTGCCGGACGGGTGGGGAGGGAGCTCCCTGGGGTTAGAGGGACCCCACTCCAGCTAGGTTCTCCTCGGCCTGCCCTTCTGCCGGGATTAAAGGGGGAGATGGCCACAGGAAACGCTTTTTTGGTTTTATTTTGTATTTTACCCCCCTCCCCCCCCCCCGTCCCTGCCCGCGGCCTGCGCCCTCCTCACGGCTCCGTTTCCCTGTTCCTGCTGCTTCCCCCAGCTGCTCTCTGGCACCAGGGTTAAGGAGCGGGAGGAAACTCGGGGTTAGAGAGTTAAAACTCAAGGAACTTGGTTTAAACAAGAACCGAGGGCGGGAGCAGGCCGGCGGCAGGGCCTGCCCGGGGCGGGGGGGGGGGTTGGTGTGGGCGCCGCCGGGGAGGGCGCCGGGCGCGGGCGAGCCGCCGTTCCCTTTTGTTTCGGTGTGGGGGGGGGGGAGGGGGTGTGTGTTTGGTTTGTTTATTGGTTTGGTTTTGGTTTTGTTTCTCTTTCTGTTGGTTTGGTTTCGGTTGGTCGGGTGTTTTTTTTACAATAAAGGAAGCTAAACGGCCGCTGCCTCCCGCCCGCTGCCCGCCCGCCCCGCGCGTGACGTCACTTCCGCCGGCGCGACGCCGCCCGCCTTGTGACGTCAGGCGCGGTGCCCTTCCGCGCGCCTGCCCTCTGCCGGTGGAGAGGCAGAGAGAGAGAGGGAGGGAGGGAGGGAAGCAGGGCGAGGCCCTGCCGCAAGGGCTGCCGGGACGGTGGCGGCGCCGCGAGGCGCCGCGGGGGCCGCCGGGAGGTGTAGTCTGTCCCGTCGTGCCCCGCGCCGCCGCCTGCCCCTGCGCCTGGCCAAGATGGCGGACCGGCGGCGGCAGCGCGCCTCGCAGGACAGCGAGGACGACTCGGACTCGGCCGCCTCTGATAGCGCCGACTCGGCCGCCAGCGCTGCCCGCTCCCGCTCCGCATCCGGCTCCGCATCGGGATCCGGCTCACCCCGCCCGTCGCACCGCACGTCCCGGGGGGCCACCGGGGCCCTCAGCGCTGGGCCGCGGGGCCGCGGAGCCGAAAGCGCTGCCGGGGGTGCGGCCAAGAGCGCTCCGGAGTCGGAGTGTGTGAGTGCGGGGGGGGGGGCTCGGGAGTGGGAGGTGCAAGGGGGTGAAGGAGCTGGGGGTCTGGCGTCGGGGGGGGCCCGGGGGGGGGCGGTCTGGAGTGTTGCTGGGACCCGGGGACAGTCCCAGGGCTCGGAGCCGGGGTGGCGGTGAGACCCGGGGGGGTTGGGAGGGACTTCTGGGGGGCACCAGGCTGTGGGGGTACCAGGGCTGGAAAGCTGAGGGGGCAGCAGGCTGAGGAATTGGACTGGGACCCCAAGGCCAGCGGGGGAGCAGGGCCGGGGGCTGCTGGGCTCTGCGGCCCCCCAGCACCCAGGGCCTCGCTTCTGTCCCTTGTCCTGGCTCCTCCCTGGGGAGTCAGGGGGGGGTCTCTGTCTGGTCAGGCTCTCTTTGATCTGTGTCGACTTTGAGCAGCTTCAGTTGATGTGAGTGAGAGCATTCAAAGCCTTTAGGAGGGGTTTGGGGTGCTGCAGCCCTCCACCTTTGCAGGGTCGCTCTGCTGTGGGGTGCTGGTGCATCCTCCTCCTTCAGGGCACAGCTGGCTGTGCTGTTGTCCTGTCCTGGTTAGTTCAGGATCCTCTGCAGCTGCAGTGTCTCTGCTGGGCTGTTTGGGTGCTTGGCCTTATCTCACTAACACTGCTTTTGGGGTTTTAGTTTGGATCTGAGCTTGTTTCACTGCCCAGCTGGATCAGCTTGCTCCTTTCCCAGAAGCTTGCTGTGCTCTGAGCTGTTCAGCTTCATCCAGCATCTTCTCCCAGGCACAGGGTTGTGCTTCTGTCACCAGAGGCTCTAGCAGATGGCTGCATGAGCTTGGTTCTGCTCAGCTTCTGTTCATGAGCCCTGGGCCTCTGCTTTAAGTAACCCTCTTGCCCTTCCCCACTGAGCTGCCTGGCTCTGTCTGATCAAGGGAAGGCAGCCTGGCTTCTCCCTTTGCTCTTTTCCCTCCACCCCACAGCACTTAAGGCCATTTGTGCCTTTTCCCCTCGTGCTTCATTCCCCCAGCTCTGGAATGATGCCAGGAGTTTGTTTCTTGAGTCACTGAAGCTGAGCATCCCAGGGTGGATGTGATGGGGCTGGTGCCAGTGTGGTGCCCAGCCTTGCCAGTGTGGTGCCCAGCCTTGCCAGTGTGGTGCCCAGCCTTGCCAGTGTGGTGCCCAGCCTTGTCACTGTGTCTGGGGCTGCAGGGGGCTGCAGGGAGCCGGTGACCTCCCTGCTGCTAACTCCCTTTCTGCTTCTCTCTGCAGGAGAGTGAGGATGGCATTGAAGGAGATGGTGAGTGACAACCCCCTGGCACTGCAGGTGCTGTCTGTGTGCCAAAAACACCTGGGCAGAATGGTTTGGTAGCCACAGTGGTCTTGGGCTGGTGGTTGGCCTGGGTGATCTGGGAGGTGTGTTCCAAGCCCCCCCTGCTGCAGGCTGGGAATGGGCTCTGTGTAACCCCCTGATGCCCCCAGCAAGGGCAGGGCAGGGAAATGGCCTGAAATGGATGGGAGCATCAAAATACTCCCTGAGAGATGGGTTCCTGATGTAGTGCAGGGCAGGTTTGTCCTGTGTGCCCTTGGAAGGTAAAAGCTGCTCTGCAAATGCCTCCTGCAGCAGCCCTGCCCTTGCTGGCACCCCAAGTCCTCACGCAGAGGGGGCGCAGGGACAGCACCCCCCAAACCCACGCTGGTTTCCTCCTGTGTGTGCTGGCAGCGGTGCCAGGCAGGGTGCTGGCCTCCAGGCTGCCCTCAGAGGGGGGGTAGGGGGCGGGGGGGGCTGCCAGGGGAGCTGCTGCCCTGACCCCAGGCTGCTCTCTGCCCCCAGCCGTGCTCTCGGACTACGAAAGCGCCGAAGACTCGGAGGTAAGGGCAGCCCCTGGCTGCTGGCAGCTGCTGCCTGCTGCCTGCCCCCCGTGGAATCTTAGCACAGAAACCCAGTTTGTGTCCTTGCTTCTGTGCCCTGCCCCTGCCTGCAGGCTGCTGCCAGCCCCCAGGCACCAGCTCACGTGCCAGCCCCCGGCGAGCCGCAGGGGGGATGTGGCCTGGGCCAGGCTGGGCCCCACGCTGCCCAGCCCCCCTCCTGCCCAGCCCCCCTCCTGCCCAGCCCCCCTCCTGCCCAGCTCCCCCCCTGCCCAGCTCCCCCCCTGCCCAGCCCCCCCCTCCTGCCCAGCCCCCCCCCCCGCCCTGCCCCCCCCCCCGCCCTGCCCCCCCCCCCGCCCTGCCCCCCCCCCCCGCCCTGCCCCCCTCCTGCCCAGCCCCCCTCCTGCCCAGCCCCCCCCCTGCCCAGCCCCCCCCCTGCCCAGCCCCCCCCCTGCCCGGCCCCCCCCCTGCCCAGCCCCCGGGTGTAGGAGCAGGTCCTGGGTGTAGGAGCAGGGTGCAAGGGGAGGGGAGGACTCCTGGAGCCCAGAGTGGGGGTCCTGGGAGCAGGGTTTGCCCTGGCCAGCCAGGCTGTGCAGGCTGCTCCTCAGCTTTCCAGCAGCTGGAGTTAAAAGCCTAAATGCTGGCTTGGGAGCATCCCAGGCAGCTTCTGGAGCTGGAGGGGTGACCCAGCCCTTGGGTGCTGGCAGCTCTGCACTGGGGCTGTGAGGTGAAGCCCCCAGCCCTTGGGTGGGCTGAGACACTCTGCCTGGCCTGGGCAGCAGCTCCTGGCTGTGGCTTTCCCTGGGTTCTCAGTTGAGGAATGGAAGCTGAGGGAGGTTCTGGTTTCTAATGATAGCTGCAAAGGTTTTCCTAGTGGAAACTCTTCACTGGAGGCAGCTGCTGGGGGAGCTTCAGCAGGGGGGCAGTGGGAGAAAGCCCAGAACAATGAGGCAGATGAGCTGGAAGCTCCTAGGGGCTGTGAATTGGTGACTTAGAGCAGGCCCAGAGGAGGCCAAGAAGATGATCTGAGGGCTGGAGCAGCTCTGCAGTGAGGCCAGGCTGAGAGAGTTGCCTTAGAGCAGCCTTCCAGGGGCTGCAGGGGAGCTGGGGAGGGCCTTGTTAGAGAGGCTTGCAGTGGCAGGAGGAGGGCTGGTGGCTTGAGAGTAGCAGAAGATGGATTTAGGGTGGACATTAGGAACAAATTCTTCTCCAGGAGGCTGCTGAGGCACTGGGAGAGTTTGCCCAGAGAAGCTGTGGAGGCTCCAAGCCTGGGAGTGCTCCAAGCCAGGCTGGATGGGGCCTTGAGCAAGCTGATGCCACAGGAGGTGTCCCAGGAGATGTCACAGGAGGGTTTGCAGCTGGATGATCATAGAATCTTTGGGGCTGGAGAAGACCTTTAAGAGCATCTGGTCCAGCCTTCTGCCCAGCTCCCCCCTGACCAGCTGATCCTTAGCCAGGTCCCTTGCAAGCCAAACCAGCTTAGGCTTCGATGAGTGAATGAAAGCAAAGCTCCCAGGAGCTGTGAGCTGCCTCAGCTTCTCCTCACTGCCAGGAGCCAGGAAGGAGCAGAGCAGCAGGCAGGTGAGAGGCAGCTCCTCACCTTCCCCGCGGCTGGCAGGCTGCAGGGCAGGGCCCGGAGCCGCAGGGCAGGGCCCGGAGCCGCAGGGCAGGGCCCGGAGCCGCAGGGCAGGGCCCGGAGCCGCAGGGCAGGGCCCGGAGCCGCAGGGCCATTGCATCACTGCCCTGCCGGGATGACTCTTCCCGTGCCTAAAAATAATGCCCGGCTGGGCTTCCCCGGCGGCAACAAAGGCAGCAGTTGATGTGCAAATGGGCTGCGTTGAAAGGCAGCAAGGGAGCAGCGTTTTGTTAATCACCCACAGCTATTTTTAGGGCCGGTCCCGAGGCTTGCAGGCTCCTGGAGGGTGAAACGAGGTCAGGCTCCTGCGGGCAGAGTGCTGCGAGTGAGTCAGCCCAGGCGCTGCGGGGAGCCTGCAGCCCGGCCCTCGCTGGGGCAAGGAGCTGAGGGCTCTTCGCTGCTCCAGCTGAGCTTGTGCTGAGCTCTGTGCTTGGGGAGCAGGCAGAGGGGAGCTGGGGCTGGCTCTGCAGAGCCTCAGCGTTGGAGCTGCTGTCGCCGGTGGGGAGAGCTGCTGGGCTTGGGCTTTATCTCTGTGTTTTTGTGGACCTTGAGAGCTAAGGCTCTGCCTGGAGAGATTCAGGCCCAGCAGCTGGGACAGGGATCTGCCTCCAGGGCTGCTTGGATGAGATAGGATGAGAGGGAGTGGATGGAAGCTCGGGGAGGGCAGATTGAGAGTGGAGATGAGGAAGGAATTCTTGGCAGGGAGGGTTGGGAGACTCTGGCACAGGCTGCCCAGGGAGGCTGTGGCTGCCCCCTCCCTGGAGGCGTTCAAGGCCAGGCTGGATGAGGCCTGGAGCAGCCTGGGCTGGGGGGAGGGGTCCCTGCCCCTGGCAGGGGCTCGGAGCCGGCTGGTCCCCGAGGTCCCTTCCCACCCAACCCCTTCCCCGGGTCCGGGGAGCGGTGTGGGGAGGTCCCCGGGGGAGCTGCTGCTAAGGCCGCGGGGCTCCTCCAGGCAGAGGAGGAGGATTACAGCGAGGAAGAGAGCGCCAAGGCGGAGCTGAAGCAGGACAGCAACGGCTCCTGCGAGTCAGCCGCGAAGGCAGGGAAGGCAGAGGAGAAAGCCGAGCCCCGGGGGGCGGTGACCGGCGAGCGGCAGAGCGGCGACGGGCAGGTAGGAGCCGGAGCTGCGCCGCGCGGGCGGGGGCCGGCGGCAGGGGGCGCTGCCGCAGGGGGCACAGCTGCCTGATGCCCACAGGAGAGCACCGAGCCCCTGGAGAACAAGGCCGGCAAGAAGGTGCCCAGGCACCTGGACGACGACGAGGACAGGAAGAACCCGGCCTACATCCCCCGCAAGGGGCTCTTCTTCGAGCACGACCTGCGGGGGCAGACGCAGGAGGAGGAGGTCAGGTAGGTGCCCAGCCCCCTGCCCGGCCCCCTGCCCCCTGCCCGGCCCCCTGCCCGGCCCCCAGCCCCTGCCCAGCCCCTGCCCGCCAGGGGCAGGCTGAGCCCCAGGCCCCTCTCTGCTCTCTCGCTCCCGGTGCCCTCCCAGGGCATCGCAGCTGTTCCGTAGGAGAGGCTGTGGGGAGTGCAGGCCCAGAGCCTGCCCTTGCTGAGCTCTGAGCTGTGAAGCAGGGCTGAGGGTGGTGCAGGCCAAGCCTGCTGCTGCTGCCTCTCTTTGCTGCCTTTCAGAGGCTGCTGTGGGCAGAGCAGCAGCTGCGGGGCAGGGGCGGCCGGGGGGGAGGGGGAGATGCTGCCTGCCCTGGGGCCTCTGGGCTTTGCCTCCAGCCCCCTGGTCCCTGTGGCAGGCCCAAGGGGCGCCAGAGGAAGCTGTGGAAGGATGAAGGGCGCTGGGAGCACGACAAGTTCCGGGAGGACGAGCAGGCCCCCAAGACCAGGCAGGAGCTGATCGCTCTCTACGGCTACGACATCCGAGCCGCCCACAGCCCCGAGGACATCAAGCCCCGGAGGATGCGCAAGCCCAGGTGGGCAGCAGGGCCCCAGCCTGGCCCAGGGACCCCCAGAGAGCAGGCCCCACCCCCTGCCAGAGCAGGGGCACCCAGGGGCGCATCCAGGTGGGGCTGGAAGGGCTCCACAGAAGGAGGCTCCGCAGCCCCTGCCCCAGGCCCCCAGCAGCCTCCCACCACAGCTTCTGCTCACGTTGGAGTGGAGCTTCCTGTGCCCCAGTTTGTGTCTGCTGCTCCTTGCCCTGTGCCAGGACCCACAGGGAGGAGCCTGGCCCCTTGCCCCCCACCCCCCAGCTGTTCACAAACATCCCAGAGGGAGAGGGCTCCGAGGGGAAAAGCTCTGAGCTCTGGGGTTGGCTTTGGCCCTGGGCTGGGACCTTGGTGCTGGCAGCCGGGGGTGCAGTGCCCCCTGGCACAGCAGCACCTCTCTCTCTCTCTCTCCCTCAGGGAGCTCCTTGCAGCCTTTGCTCTGCTTCCCTCCCTCAGGTTCGGGAGCCCTCCCCAGCGAGACCCAAACTGGGCCGGCGAGAGGCCCAGCAAGCCCCCGAGGCACCAAGGTGCAGACAGCACTTCAGCTCCCCCCAGAACCTTCACCAGCAGGAGCTCTGCAGGCACAGGGAGGATGCCCCCTCCTAGGAGCTACCCAAGGCTGGGGGGCTACAAGGAGAGCCGCGGCAGCCACCGCGCCGCCGAGGCGCCGGCGCAGGACGGCAGCGCCCGGGCCCAGCGCGGCCGGCAGAGCCCGGCCAGGGACAAGTCCCCCGAGGCGCAGGCAGCCCACGGCCAGGGCAGCCCTGGCAAGGAGGAGGCTGCTTTGGACAGCCAGGCAGCAGCTGCTGAGGCTGCGCAGCCCCCCCCAGACAGGCCAGTGGAGAAGAAGTCCTACTCCCGGGCGAGGAGGACCAGGGCCAAGGCCGGGGACGCGGGGAAGCCGGCGGACGACGCGGCCGCCCCCGAGGCGCCGGCTCCTGCGCCCCCAAAGCCGCTGCAGGCCGAGGCGGCCTCCCCACCAGCCAAGAGCAACAGCTGGGAGGCTCCAGAGGAAGCCAGCCTGGATGGACTGGAGCCAGAGATGAGCCAAATGAACCTGGCTGAGCAGAACTGGGCCCCGGGGCAGTCGCAGTTCATCCAGCCCCGGGAGCTGAGGGGTAAGTGGCTGCAGCAGCTCAGGGCAGCCCCCAGGCTCTGAGTGCTTGGCCAGGCCTCAGCTGCCTCAGGCCAGGCTCAGGCTGGCAGTGGTGGGTGCTGCTGGGGAGGCACAGTGGAGGCAGGCACAAAACAGAGGAGAAAAGGGAAGAGGAAACATCCTGGATCAGAGCTGGGGAGGAGCTAAGAGGAGATCCTTTCCCCCTCTCTCTGCCCTGTGGTGAGGGTGAGGAAGCTTCACTGGAGCTGAAGTCCTCTGTGTGGGGTGACTCAGGGTGAGACAAGGGCTTGGACTGATGAGGGGGAATGGACTGAGGCTTGAGGAGGGCAGGTTCAGACTGGAGAGGAGGAAGAAGGTCTTGGCAGTGAGGCTGGGGAGAGCCTGGCACAGGCTGCCCAGGGAGGCTGTGGCTGCCCCCTCCCTGGAGGTGTTCAGGACCAGGCTGGATGAGGCCTGGAGCAGCCTGGGCTGGGGGGAGGGGTCCCTGCCCATGGCAGGGGCTTGGAACTGGCTGATCCTGAAGGTCCCTTCCAACCCAGCCCATTCTGTGCTGCTTTGAGCTGGAGTCTGGGTGCTCAGCTGGCAGGGCAGGGAGCAAGGGCAGGGCAGGGAGTGAGTAATGCAGCTCCTGCTGGGGAGGGAGGCAGCTTCCCTGTGGTTATCAGCTCCCAGCACTGAGGTTTGCCACTGGCTAAGGCCTGGCTGAGACTGGAGGATCCTTTTGTGGCTGGCTGAAGGAAGCTGCTGTGCTGGCAGCTGAGGGAGGGGGCAGTGGCTCAGCTGCCCCCTGCCAGCAGGGGCCTGAGCTCCAGCTGAGCATCCATGTGAGAGGTCCTTGGGGGGCAATTATCTCTTGGCAGCACCAGAGGCTTTTCTGGGGAGTGTCAGACTTCTTCCTGAGGGAAATGGAAGTGGAGCAAGGAGAAGGCAGAGACTGAGCTGCTTTCTGAAGTGTCTCTGGAGGCTTAGGTCATGAAAGCAGAAAGTCATCTTGAGTGGGAAAGTCTCTGTGAGCAGAGCCTGGGGCTGGGCTGGGAGGGGGCAGCAGGAGGGGAGGGAGAGTCCAGAGGTGCTGTGGTTGGCAGCTGAGGTTAGGAACTCCTTTGGGTTTGGTTTGGGGGTTTAATAAAGCAGCTTCCTGAAGTTAGCCTGAGGGAGCTCTGGGCTGCAGGCAGGAGGGCACTGGGTGGCTGTGGGAGGGATGTGGCACTGCCCTGGCACACAGGCACAGTGTGGCAGGGCTTGGAGGGCACCTCTGGGGATCAGCAAGTCCAGCCCTGTGCCAGGGCAGGGCACACAGGAACAGCTCCAGAGGGGCCTTGAATGCCTCCAGAGGTGGAGGCTGCAGCACCTCCCTGGGCTGCCTGCTCCAGGGCTCTGCCACCCTCAAAGCAAGGAAGTTCCTCCTCAGGTGGAACAACTTCTGCTCCACTTTCCCCCCCTGGCAGGAGTGGATTCTGGGTGAGCCACCAGGCTGTGCATCAGTGAGCCATGGGCTGGCTGCTTTGCCCCCTGGCAGTGCCCTGCAGCCCTTGGCCCCCTGTGCCCTGCAGCCCTTGGCCCCCTGTGCCCTGCTGCCCTTGGCCCCCTGTGCCCTGCTGCCCTTGGCCCCCTGTGCCCTGCAGCCCTTGGCCCCCTGTGCCCTGCTGCCCTTGGCCCCCTGTGCCCTGCAGCCCTTGGCCCCCTGTGCCCTGCAGCCCTTGGCCCCCTGTGCCCTGCAGCCCTTGGCCCCCTGTGCCCTGCTGCCCTTGGCCCCCTGTGCCCTGCAGCCCTTGGCCCCCTGTGCCCTGCTGCCCTTGGCCCCCTGTGCCCTGCAGCCCTTGGCCCCCTGTGCCCTGCAGCCCTTGGCCCCCTGTGCCCTGCAGCCCTTGGCCCCCTGTGCCCTGCAGCCCTTGGCCCCCTGTGCCCTGCTGCCCTTGGCACCCTGCTGTTGTAGGTTGATGGCATGGATTGGCTTGGCAGGGACCTGCAGGGTCACCCATTGCAAGCCCCTGCCCTGGGCAGGGACCCCTCCTGCAGCTGGGCCTTGAGCAGCTGCAGGCCGAGGGCAGCCGCAGCCTCCCTGGCAGCCTGGGCCAGGCCCTCCCTGCCCAGGACTTCCTCACCTGCAGCCTGAGTTGTGCACCATGGCTGTGGAGCCTGAGTTGAAGGAGCCTGTGCCAGGGGCAGCCCCACCCCAGAGAGGGCTCAGAGTGCAGCCTGCCCATGCCCAGCCCATGCCCTGCTGTGGGCAGATGCTGTGCCAGGGGGCAGGGCCTGGCTTCCCGGCGGGGGGCTGGGGCTGGCGTTGAGCAAAGGTGGAAGGTGTGGAGCAGCCTGGATGGTTGCAGGGGCACAGCAGCTCCTGAGCCTTGTCTCCAGACCTCTCAGATTGCAGGCTGGGAGGTGGAGCTGCCAGCTCCCTGCTCCCAAAAGGCAGAGCTGAGCCTGTTGGCAGCTGCCAGCCCCCAGGCTGCCAGGCTCGCGCTCGCCCACCGCCTCCTGCCGGTGCCCTGGGGGGGGCTGAGGGGGCTCCCTGCCCAGGATGCAGCCCATAATAAGCAGTTGGTTTCTTCCACAGGTATTCCTAACCATATGCACGTGGGAACTGGGCCACCACCTCAGTTCAACAGGATGGAGGAGATGGTAAAGCTCTGTGTGTGTGTGCAGGGCAGCAGCTGCTGCCGGCCCGGCCCTGCCTCGGGGCTGCCTGGCACGCCCCAGCCTTTCCCTTTCCTGGCTGCTGGGGCTGCCTGACCCACATAAGAGGATTTAGGGGCTGGTGTGGGGGCAGAGGGAGGGCCCCTGCCCCACCCCCTGCCCCTTCCTGACCTCCCTGGGCTCTTGCAGGCGGTGCAGGGCGGCCGAGTCAAGCGCTACTCGTCGCAGCGCCAGAGAGCGCCGGTGCCGGAGCCTGCGCCCCCCATGCACATCAGCATCGTGGAGGGGCACTACTATGACCCATGTGAGTGCTGCCCTCCTGCTCCCCCAGGGCTCACCCCCCAGCAGCTGCAGCAGGAGGCCTCCCCCAGCTCCTCTTGCTGGGGAGGAGCTTTGTTTGCTCCTTCCCTTCGCCGGCGGCGTCGCTGCCTGCCCCTGGGAGAAGCCAAAGGCTGCTCTGAGCCTCCCTGGGGTGGTGGTGAAGCCACTGCAGGGACAGCAGAGCTCCCAGCACCCCTCCCTGGGCCCCTTAGGCCACTGCTGCTCTGGGAGAGCTGGGGCTGGAATGAGCTGGAAATCAGAGCAATGTCTTTGACATTCACAGGCAGAGAAGATGGCAGAACAAGGCAGAGGGATGGGCCAGGAGCTGGGGCCAGGGTGGGCCAGGAGCTGGGGCCAGGGTGGGCCAGGAGCTGGGGCCAGGAGCTGGGGCCAGGGTGGGCCAGGAGCTGGGGCCAGGGTGGGCCAGGAGCTGGGGCCAGGGTGGGCCAGGAGCTGGCGCCAGGGTGGGCCAGGAGCTGGGGCCAGAGTGGGCCAGGAGCTGGCCCCAGGGTGGGCCAGGAGCTGGCCCCAGGGTGGGCCAGGAGCTGGCCCCAGGAGGGGTCAGGATTTCACTGCAGCACTTGAAGAGTTGGAGCAGCAATTCCCCAAGCAGCCTCCT
The DNA here is from genome assembly GCF_014839835.1 of Dryobates pubescens. Lineage (NCBI taxonomy): Eukaryota > Metazoa > Chordata > Aves > Piciformes > Picidae > Dryobates > Dryobates pubescens. The sequence goes on along the minus strand of NC_071647.1, from coordinate 1,006,758 downwards.
GCCTCACCCAGCAGTGGGAGGCTCTGCAGTGGCATCTGGGAGCCTGGCAGACTCTGCTGGTGGGAGCAGTGCTGCCAGCTCCCTGCTCCTCTCGTGGAGCTGTGTGCTGGCTGCAGCAGGAGGGGGAAACCAACCCCTTGGAGCCTCTCCTGACCAGGTCTTGTCTCTTGCAGTACAATTCCAGGGACCAATCTACACCCACAGTGAGAACCCAGCCCCAATGCCCCCCCAGGGGATGATTGTCCAGCCAGAAATGCATCTCCCTCCTCATCCAGGTGAGGATCCAGCTGCCTGCTGGGCACTGATGCTGTGGTGGTGCCCTGGGGCAGCTCAGCCTGTGCTGGGGAGCAGACAGCTCTGGGTTTGCACAGCCTCCTCCCTGGGGGGATCCATTTCCCTTCTTGCTGCAGCATGGGAGAGATGAGGAAACCCTTGGCAGTGAGGGTGGGGAGGCTCTGGCACAGGCTGCCCAGGGAGGCTGCAGGTGGTCCAGGCCAGGCTGGATGAGGCCTGGAGCAGCCTGGGCTGGTGGGAGGGGTCCCATGGCTGTGTGGAGCAGCTCTGCTTCCCTCAGCTCCCCTCAGGCAGGAGCCTGCCCCAGGGTGGATTTCAGGGGAGGGAGGAAGGACTCTCCTGGCCTCTGCAGCCAGCACAGCACCAAGGGGAGGGGAAGGGTTTGGCAGCCTGCAGCTGGATGTCTGCAGGTCCTGCACAGCCCCTCCTGGCTGAGTCACTTCCCCTTCAGTGGGGTGCTTGGCTCTGCCAGCTGCTGTGCCAGGCTGGCTCTGCAGCCCCTGCTGCTCCTGGATCAGAGGCAGGGCTGAGAGCTGTGGCACTGGCACAGCCTCCATCTTCCCCACCAGGAGGCATTGCCTGGAGGGGGTGTGCTGGGCAGGGCAGTGTCTGGTCCCAGGGAACAGAGCCCAGCCCTGGGCAGGGGCTGAGGGCTGGGGGCTGCCTCTGAGCCCAGCCCTGCTTCTCCCTGCTGCCATCACAGCTGCCCCAGCAGCCCCCAGGACACCCTGGCCTCACTCAGCTGCTTCCCAGCTCCCCCCCAGATGTCAAACTCAGCTTCTCCCTCTCTCTCCCCCAGGTTTGCATCCCCACCAGCCCCCAGCCCCCCTGGCAAACCCTGGCCTCTACCCTCCACCAGTCTCCATGCCCCCAGGCCAGCCCCCCCCGCAGCAGCTGCTGGCTCCAACTTACTTCTCCCCTCCTGGAGTGATGAATTTTGGCAATCCTGGCTACCCCTACCCCCCAGGAGCTCTTCCTCCTCCACCCCCTCCTCATCTCTATTCCAACACACAGGTGAGCTGCAGCAGATGGCTCCTGGGCTGGGGGGAGGCTGGGGAGCTCTGCAGGGGGAGGGCAACAGCAAAGGGACTGCTCCCATGGCTGCTGGGGGTAGGGTCTGTGCTGGTGGAGATCTTCCCCTGCAGAGCAGGGAGGCAGCCCAGCAGCAGCCTGTGAGCTGTGGCATCCCCTGCAGCTCCATGCTGAGCCCAGGACACCTCAGAAATGGCTTTGGAAGCCCCTGGGGAGGGAGGGAGGGAGGCTGGGAAGTGGCTGGGGCTGTGCTCTGGCCAGGGGGTCCATGAGCAGCACTGGGCTGGGAGGGGGCAGGGGGCAGAGGGAGGGAGGGAGGGGGCAGGAGGCAGTTCTCTGTGGGTGCCCTGCTGGGGAAGCCTCCTGGCCTGGGTTGGAGCAGCCCACGGCTGACACGCAGCGGCAGGCAGGAGCTGTGCACACTGCCTGAGCCCTGCAGCCTCCCTGCCCTGCCCTGCAGCCTCCCTGCCCTGCCCAGCAGCCTCCCTGCCCTGCCCTGCAGCCTCCCTGCCCATCCCAGCAAGCACTCAGCCTGCTCCTGGGGCAGACCCTGAGCCCCTGGGCAGCTGGAGGGCCTCTTGGTGCCGAGGGAAGCTCTCTGCTGCCTTGCTGCTGCTGCTGCAGGGCACAGCTCTTCTGTGGGGGTTGGGAACTGCTGGGGGCTGAAGGAAGCTCTCCTGCTGGGAGCTGCAGAGCTTCTGTCTGGGCAGGAGGAGAAGCTTCTTTGCTGTGAGGGTGGCAGGGCCCTGGAGCAGGCTGCCCAGAGAGGCTGTGGAGCCTGCCCTGGAGAGCTTCCAGCCCCCCCCCCCAGGCCGTCGTGCTGCTGGGCAAGCTGCTGTGGGTGCCCTGCTGGGGCAGGGAGGTTGGGGGTGGACTGGGTGAGCTGCAGGGGTCCCTGCCAGCAGCCTGGAACTGTGGGATGCTGACCTCCTGCTCTCTGGGGACCGCAGGCCCAGTCCCAGGTGTATGGAGGGGTCACCTACTACAACACTGTCCAGCAGCAAGTGCAGCCCAAGCCGTCGCCGCCCCGCCGCGCCTCCCAGCCGGTCACCATCAAGCCTCCACCTCCCGAGGTACTGTCCCCTCCCCCCCCCGAGCCTCTGCTGTGCCCTGGGGGGGGCTTGGTGCTGCTCCCTCCCCTCCAGCCCACAAAGCAAATCCCCAGCTTGAACCTGTCTGACCTGTGCCAAACCTCAGCTTCTCGTTGCAGGTGGGGAGCAGGGCTCCACTGAGCCTGAGTTGCCAGACACCTGTAAGCTAAACCCTCAGAAGGAAGTGCAGAGCTGGCTCTCACTTTGTCCTGCTGTGGTGGTCACTCAGGGCAGGGACCAGAGGAGTGTGGAGAGCAGAGAGAGGAAAGTCCCCTCCTGAGCCCCCGGGAGGCAGTGACTGCCCTGCAGGAAGAGCTGTGCAGACCCCAGCAGGTGATCAGCCCCAGCAGCCTTCGAGGCTCTCCAGAGCTGGGAGCTGTTCCTCTGGGCTGGGTTTGCTTCCCCTGCCCCTCGCCTGGAGCAGTGCCCCCTGTGCCCACGCTGCAGTGCCCACGCTGCAGTGCCCCCTGTGCCCACACTGCAGTGCCCCCTGTGCCCACACTGCAGTGCCCCCTGTGCCCACACTGCAGTGCCCACGCTGCAGTGCCCCTGCTGTGCCCCCCCTGTGCCTCTGGGTTCCTTTGCCACGAGTGAGGCTGAGCCGTGGCAGGCCCAGGCCCAGGCCCAGGCTGCTGCTCCCCCTCTGTGTGCTGAGGGCTGGGAGCCTGCATTTGGAGGGAGGGGGCCCAGGGTGAGGGGCCCTGTGGAAGGGGCTGATCCAGGAGCAGAGTTGGGCTGCAGGGAGCTGGTTGTGCCTAGAGTGGGCACAGAGGCAGCCAGAGGCAGGGGTGGGAGCTGGTTGTGTTTGGCACCCAAGCAGCACCTCTGGGCACAGGCTGGGAGACCTCAGAGCAGCCTTCCAGTACCTGAAGAGGCTCCAGGAGAGCTGGGGGGGGACTGGTGACAAGGGCTGGGGGTGCCAGGGTGAGGACAATGACTTTGAGCTGGCAGAGGAGAGATTGGGACTGGAGAGGAGGAAGAAATTGTTGGCAGTGAGGGTGGGGAGAGCCTGGCACAGGCTGCCCAGGGAGGCTGTGGCTGCCCCCTGCCTGGAGGTGCTCAGGGCCAGGCTGGATGAGGCCCTGAGCAGCCTGGGCTGGGGGGAGGGGTCCCTGCCCACGGCAGGGGGCTGGCACTGGCTGAGCTTCAGGGTCCCTCCCAACCCCTCCCAGGACATCCCAGGGGACAGCAGCACGACCCCCACAGGGTGCTGGCAGCAGGGCAGCCTCAACCTCTGCTTCTCTCTGCTCTTCCCCAGCAGGACAGCAAAGGGGAGAAGGCCAAGGAGAGGACCAACACGTAGGGCAGTGCCAGTGCCAGTGCCAGTGCCAGACTCAGCTCCTCAGCAGGGAGGAAGCTCCTCGGGAGAGGCTGCTGCCCTGCGCCTGGGGGAGGCAGCAGGATGCCACCGGCTGCACCGTCCTGTGCCCAGGGCTGGGCACTTCCCTCCCTGGCTTTCCTGGTGCCCTCCCAAAGACCACCTGGCTGCTGCTGCTCTGCCCTCCCCCCTCCTGCACTGGGGCACTGAGGTCACCGAGGAACCAGCCCCCAGCGTCGGCCCTCTGGCCACGACCTCCCTCAGCGTCTCCCCCTGCGCCGCTGCCCTCTCCCCTCCCCCGGCTTGGTTGTGCTCTCTCCCCCTTTGTATTTAAGAGCTGGAGCAGCTCCCTCAGTAAAGCTGATTTGTTTCTTTTGGGTACTTCTGGACTCGTTTGTCTGGTGGAGAGCTGTCAGGGACCCCCTGTGCCCCCTGCAGCCAGCTGGGCGGTTCGCTCCTGGTCCCAAGGCTGGCTTGGAATGAGCCAGGCTCAGGTCTGCTGTGCCTGGAGCTCAGGAGGGGCAGCTGAGGGACAGGACGGGCAGGAGGAAGCTGCTGGCTCTGCAGGCTCCACTTGGACTTAGCAGCTCCTCCTGCTTGGTTGTTTCTCCCCTCCAAACAAGCCCTGCTGGCCCCTGGTGCCCTTGGCAGTGTCTGCCCCTGCCTGGGAGCTCTCTGCTCCCCTCAGATGGGAATCTGGGGACCCCCTCCCCTGCTGCCCCCAGCACGCCCTGCAGGGCAGGGCCAGACCTCCCCCTCTGCCCGACCTGTGGTGGAGAGGAGGGAGGTTTGTGGGCGTCTGGGCACCTCGGTGCTGCCGCAGCAGCCGAACCAGCTCGGCAGGGCGAGCAGAGGAGGGGTTTGCTCCTGGGGCTGGGCTGTTGCTGCCGCGGAAGTGGCAGAGGCGGAGGGAGGTGTTGCGGCCAGCCCGGGCTGCGGCCTCGGCCCCGCGCCTGGCACCTTGGCACCTTGGCAGCCCTGCTGCCCGCGCAGGGATCGGCAGCCTGCCGCGCCGCGGTGCCGTGCCGTGCCGTGCCGCGCCGGGGTGCCGTGCCGTGCCGCGCCGGGGTGCCGTGCCGGGGTGCCGTGCCGTGCCGCGCCGTGCCGTGCCGTGCCGTGCCGTGCCGGGGTGCCGTGCCGGGGTGCTGTGCCGTGCCGGGGTGCCGTGCCGTGCCGTGCCGTGCCGTGCCGTGCCGCAGCGCTGCAGCACTCCTCCCGCCGGCCCCGCGGCTCCGGCTCGGTCGCTGCGGCCCCGCGGCCCTTGGCTTGGCAAACCTGGCAGGGCAGGAGCTGGGCGGCGCGGGGCTGGTGCCAGCTGCTGGCACAGGCTGCTCGGCCAGGCAGGGAACGTCGCTGCTGCTCCCAGCAAGCTGCAGCTCAGCGCCACCCCCTCCTCCCCGCCCCCCCCGGTCCCCATCTGCGGGGGGGGGGGGGGGGGGGCTGCCCAGCAGCCACCTGCCCGCCCTGGGGGAGCTCTCCCCACGCGTGCCCAGCCCCTGGGCGCCTGCTTGTGACTCGATGCTGACCTCTTTGTACCCAGGTTCAGGGGGCCTGGGATGTTTCAGAGCAGAGTTCTTCCGTCGGCCCTGTAGCTGTTCCTCTGCCTTAAGGCTCTCCCCTCCTCCCCTCCCCTCCTCCCCTTCTCTCCCCTCCCCTCTCCCCGCAGCCTCTCGCTGGCACTGGGAGGCACAACTGCTGTGGAGGTGGTGTGGGAGCTGCCTCCTGCACGCTTCTGTGCCACTCTGCCTCCCTCCACCTCAGCTCTGCCTCCTCTGGCCCAGGGCCCAGCTTCCCACAGCCAGCTGGGGTGTGGGGGCTGTGCCCCCTGCTCCTGCACCCTCCCTGGGCACCCTGGTGCCAGAGGTGTCACACGATGAGCACCTGGGGTGAGGGCTGCCCCGTGGCTGGGGGAACCAGCAGGCAGGGCCTGGCAGTGCCATGGGGGTTGGGGGGCTTGGAGGGCAGCAGCCCTTCAGCTGCCCACCTTTGGCACCTCCCCCAGCCCCTTTCCAGCAGTCCCTCAGCAGCAGGGTCGGGGGCCCAGAGCCCACCCAGCAGCCAGGGCAGGAGCCTCCCACCCCCTGCTCCCTCTGCCACGCTGCTCCTTCCCTCGCCAGCAGCCTGCCTCAGTTTCCCTCCCTGGCAGGGGGCTGAGGGCAGAGCCAGCTCCCGGGGCCAGCTCAGACCTGGCTGAGAAGCTGCCAGCTGCAAAGCCACCGGCTCGGGGTGGGGGGGACACAGCAGCTCCCCTCCCCCCAGCGCCGCAGCTGGGAAGTGGGTTAAGGCTCTGGCTCCAGGAGGGATTTTTCTCGCGGTAGAATTTTTCCCTCCTACTCAAGGTCTGTTTTGAGCAGAGCCTGGAGGCTTCGCCCCCCCCGAGCCCTCCCCCCGCTCGCTGCCGGGGCGGGGGAAGGCGAGGCTGGAGCAGGATGGAGGCGCAGCTTTGGGAGGGAAGAGCCTCCCAGCTCCGGCTCCCGGCTCGTTAGCGGCGATAACAGCATCGTTAATTAAGCTAACAGCCCCCCCCGCGGTGCCCCCCCTGCCCCCGCGGTGCCCCCTCTGCCCCCGCGGTGCCCTGTCCACGCCGAGCTGGGGGACTGGAGCTGGGCTGAGCCCCCTGGCATGGATCTGGGACATCTTTTTGGCCCTCGCTGCTCTGGGTCCCTCCTGCCTCTGTAACCCCACTGCCACGCGTGAGCGTGGCCTCTCCGTGCCTCAGTTTCCCTTCCTGACTCTGTGCCCAAGATCTGGCCCTTGGGCACCACTGACACCCAAACCTGGGCACCCCTGTCCTGCCAGCCTGGGCGGAGGGGATGGAGGGAGGAGCTCAGCTGGGTGGGAGCACTTGGGGGTCCTGGGGGGGGGTGGGGTGGGTGTGAGCCCTGGGCCCGGGGGGGGGCAGGTGGAAGTGCCGCGGGGCGTGCTGTGCCAGGCTGTGCCAACCCCTGGTCCCCGTGCCGCCAGGGATGGGACTCGTTCGCCGCTTTCCCTCGGCTGCGCGGATGGAGTTGCCAAGCAACTGCCGGGCGGAGGCGAAGCTGGAACAAAGCAGGAGCGCCCGGGACCCCCCCAGCCCCCTCCCCAAAACCCGGGCACGGCAGCGGCTGTGGAGCCACCCACGGCGTCCCCCTGGCCGATGGCACTGTGCCACCCTGGGGCTGCCACAGAGCCGGTAGGGAGTGACCCCTGGAAGGTGGTGACCGGGGGGCACCAGGGCAGTGCCCATGCTGCTGTCACCACCGCTGCCGTGCCCGGAGTGGTGCAGAGATGCAGCCCTGGCACCTCCCCAGCCACTCACGGCGGGGCCGGGAGCAGCGGGGCCCGGGGCAGGGCGGGTGCTGGGTACCCAGCGGGCAGGGGGCACGACGGCTCTGCCCCGGGCAGGCGCCAGGTCCCACCCTGCCCTGCCCCAGCGCCTGCCCCAGCTTGCCAGCCTGGCAGGGCCTGTTCCTGGCCTGGCAGGCGGCACGGGGTGGAGGGGCAAGCAGCTGCCCCAACCTGCCCGGCCCTGCCCGCGGGGCAGCCCCAGAGGGTGCCTGTGCCAGGGTGGGGGGTCCCGCACCCACCCCCGTCCCGTTCCCACGCTGCGACAGGGGGCAGAGAGCTGGGTCGGGGAGGGGCAAAGGCGGGGGACGGGGACACCGCAGAGGGCACACCAGGGAGGGAGACAATGAATGGGGGGCACAGACCCTGTGCCCCGGGGCTGGCACGGAGGACTGGGATGGCACGGGGAGGGGAGGTGTCGGTGTGCCAGGGAGAGAGTCTCCGGTTGTGCCAGGGGTGTGAGACAGACCGGGGGGGGTGACACTGTGCCACTCGTTCCGGGTGTGCGACGCTGCGGTGGCGCGGGGGGGGGGGGGGTGTGACAAAGGGTTCGCTGTGCGCCCCCCCGCCAGCACCGGGGGGGCTCTGCTGCTGTGTCCCCCGCGTGTGACTGAGCACGCGTGGGTGCGCGGCCGCGTCCGGTGCTGCGGGGGGCGGCGATGGGGGGGGTGTGAACCGCATCACCTGCGCGGGGCTGCGGCGGGGACGGGGCGGGGGCAGCGACACGACCGTGCCCCGGTGTGTGCCCGTCCCGGCCGCACGCCGCTGGCACCGCATCCCCGCTGCCGCTCCGGCTCCGGTGCCGTTCCCGGTGCGGCGGGCGGAGGCGGGCAGGTGCCGGTGGCGGAGCCGGGGGCGGCGGCGGGGCGGGGCGGCGGGGCGGGCGCTGGCGGCGGCTCCGTGAGCCGCGCAGCGCGGGGCGGGCCGGTGAACGGCGCAGGGGCCCGAGCCCAACCGGAGCCGAGCGGAGCCGCCGGCCGCCGCCGCCGCCCATGGCCCCCTAAGCCGCCGCCGCCGCCGCGCCCGGGCGGCCATGAAGCCGCTGGAGAAGTTGCTGAAGAAGCCGGGCTCGCACCTGCCCGCCCGCCCCACCGCCGCGCCGGGACCGGGACCGGGGCAGGGATCAGGACCGGGACAGCGGCGGCAGAGCCTGTCGCGTCCGCCCGCCTCCCCCGAGGAACCGGCGGGGCCGGCGGGGCCGCAGCCGGGGGGCGAGGGCCGCTGGCTGGAACTGCGGCCGCCTGAGCTGCCGCTCCGCTCCCCGGAGGATCCATCCCCGGGTGGCGACCGGGACCGGGAGCCACCGAGCCCCGAGCCGCCGCCCGCCGCCCGGTGCTGCTGCGGCTGCGGCCCCGCCGCGCCCGTTCCCCCGGAGCGGCTCCTGGCCGCGCTCCTGGAGCGGCTGCCTGCGGGCGGCGGGCACGGCCGCGGCTGCGGAGCAGGTACCGGCGCTTGGGGCTGGCGAGGCGGCCGCGGCGGGACCCGCGAGGGGGTGGAGGGGCTGCGGGGGGCAGCCGGTGGCGGAGAGCTTCGGCGGGGGGTGCTGGGAGGGGGATGCGGCAATCAGGGGGGCGGGTTGGAGGGGTCTGATGGGCACCGGATCGTTGCCAGGAGGGTGCGCTGGTGGATGCCGGAGTGGGAGATGCCGCACAGGTGGGAGACGCCAGGTGCCCGGTGGTGCGGGTGGCACCGCGGGTGCCCGGTTGGGTTGGCAAGGTCAACGCTGGGTCCTCAGCGAGCCGGGTCGTCCGTGCCAGCGGGGTGGGCAGAGGTGTTGTGCCGTGGGCAGGGATCCCACGGGCATCGCTGCCGGGCACGATGCTGCGGTGAGGGACCTGGCAGGGGCACGGCAGGGGCTTGGCCTGGCAGCGAGCTCGGTGGCGGTGCCAGGCCTGGTGGGGGCCGGGCCGGCCGGGCACCGGCTGCCGCCGCACCGCACGGAGCTGGCAGCCTCCTGGTTTGTTAATCTTTAACATTTTCGTGGAGCTAAAATTAGCCCTGACAGGAGCTGCAGTGGGGGGGAGGGGGCTGAGCAGAGCCCCCCCCCCCCGCTCTGGAACGGGCATCCCAGTGCCCTGGTGCCATCCAACCGCGGTTCTCGAGGTTCTTGTTGTGCCAGGGTGGGTTTGGGTGCAAGGAGCTGGGTGGAAGCCAAGCTGGGTTCTGCAGCCAGCCCCATGCTGGGACATAGGGCAGGGGGGGCACCTGGGGGGGCATCAAGCAGCCCCAGCTCGCTGCCAGCCTCTCACTCCAGGGATGCCCAGAGCCAGGGTGGTGTCGCCCACAGGGACGAGGGAGCCCTTTGGGTAGGAGCAAGATGGAACTGGCAGCACCAGGCCCTGCCTGCACCAACACGCTGCCAGGCCTGGCTCTGCAGTGCCCTGGCTGGCAGGGAAGGGGGGGGTCAGGATCCAGCGTGGGGGGCTGGGGGATCCCCCCAGCCACCCTCTGCCGGTGTGGGAAGCTCTCCCCGCGGTGCCAGGGGTGATGTGGGTGCTGCAGAGGGATGGGAAACTGAGGCAGAGCTGCAGGGGGCTGCAGGGGAGGGGGCGTGAGCAGCTCTGCCGCCTCTGCCCTTCAGGTAGAGCCGGGGGGGGCTGCACCCAGGCCGGGGGGGGGGTCGTGGGGGGCTCGCGGGGCCAGCCTGCGTGCCAGGCTGCTGTGTCCTGCTTTTGGTGGCAGTGTGTCCCCTGTGGGTGCTGTGCCCTGGCACGGTGGTGCCAAGGGAGCCTCAGCCCTCACTTGGCACAGATCCATGGCCGAGTTTATGGCCGGGGCTGGGGGGGTGCTCTGCGAGACCCCTCCCACAGGGGCAGTCCTTGTGCCTCACAAGGGCCCTGTGGGGGCGCTGGGATCCTGCCAGGGTATCCCCGGGGCACGTGGGCACAGCCTGCAGGGCAACCCCCTGGCCGGGGACCAGCTCAGGCTGCAGGGTCGAGGGTTGCCGCGGGGCTGGGCGAGGGAGCGGTGCCCGGACCAAAGGTCGTGGCAGTGCTGGGTGCTGGCACCGCCGGGAACTGCTGCCTGTATCGGCCCCTCGGCTCGCCAGGCCGTGCCAAAACGGCCTCCCCAGAGCTGGTGCCATCTGTACCGACCCAGAGAGTCCAGTCGCGGGCACCAGCTCCCCTGGCACCACGTGCCCCGCGCACGCCTGCCCAGACAGTTGCTGCTGCCACCTGCCCTGGCTGCCAGCCTCGGGGTTTCCCCCTTGTCCCGACCGTGTCCCGGTTTGCCCCCAGCCGGGCACTCACCGGGGTGCCGTGGGCGTGCCAAGGTGTCCCGGGCGTGCCAAGGTGTCCCGGGTGTGCCAAGGTGTCCCGGGTGTGCCGAGGCGTCGCGGCTCAGGTCCCGCCCTGCTGGCGCCGCTGCCCCCGCGCCGGGACCCGGCGGCCCCGCGGGGCTGGGAGCAGGTCCCTGAGTCAGCACCGAGCTCAGCACCAGGCTCAGCACCAGGCTGGGCGTGGGGCTCAGCCCCGGGCTCAGCACAGGTTTGGTGCAGGGCTCAGCACCGGGCTAGGTGTGGGGCTCAGCCCCGGGCTCAGCACAGGTTTGGTGTAGGGCTCAGCACCGGGCTGGGTGTGGGGCTCAGCACCAGGCTCAGCACCGGGCTGGGTGTGGGGCTCAGCACCAGGCTCAGCACCGGGCTGGGTGTGGGGCTCAGCACCGGGCTCAGCGTGGGGCTTGGCACGGTCTGTTCAGTGTGGTGCCAGTGCCACCCCAAGAACTAGCATGGCTCCCATCAGCTGCCCGCTCCACCTGGCACGGGGCCCCTGGGGGTGCTGGCAGGAGCTGCGTGGGGCTCCGTGCCCACGTGTGCCCCTCCTCCTCTCCCCAGAGTCGCTGCTGGACGATGTGGTCCTCACCCACTCACTCTTCCTGCCCACCGAGCGCTTCCTGCAGCAGCTGCACCAGCAATATCCTTGGGGGGCACGGAGGGGCAGCGGGGGGGGGTCCGGGGCGGGCATTGGGGTGCCGTGAGGGTGTGCAGCGAGGAGGGGTGCAACGCTGGGCATGAGGAGGGCACGGGGGTGCAATGAAGGTGGGCACAAGGGTACCGTGAAGGAGGCAGGAGAAGGAGCACGGTAGGGAGGGGTCTGAGGTTGGGCACAGGGAGAGCATGAGGGTGGTACTTGGGTGAACGTGAGGGTGCCACCGGGAGGGCATCAGGGCGGGCATGAGGCTGCCCAAAGCGTGGGCCTGAGGGTGGCACAAGATGGGTATGGGACTGGAAAGAGGATAGACCGTGAGGGGTCAGCGAGGTGCCACGGGATGGGCACATGGGAGCAGGAAGGAGGGAACTGGGGTGCCCGGCGGAGGGGCATGTGGGTGCCACAGGAATGGGGATGTAGGCTGGGTGCAAGGCAGGCAGCGGGGTGCCACCAGGGTGGGGACAAAGACACAAGGGGTGCTGGTGGGTGGCGAGGATCCCTTCTTGCTGTGGCACCTCCTTGACGGTGCCACCTTCGTGCTGGCAGTGGGCAGCCCCCCGGCGCGCTGGGAGGAGGGGGCTGGGCTGCGGCGCAAGCGAGCGGTGCTGGCCGTGCTGCTGCACTTCCTGGAGACCTACAAGGGGCTGCTGCAGGAGGAGGAGAGCGCGGGGAAGGTGATCAAGGTTGGTGTCACCACCCCATGGCCCCCCCCAGGCCCCCGCAGCCCCTCACGCGGAGCCCCTCTCTCCCACCCCCAGGAGCTCTACCTGCTCATCATGAAGGACACTTCGCTCTACCACGACCTGGAGGATGAGATCCTCAAGCTGCACCAGCTCGTGGAGACCGTGGAGCTCAAGTGAGTGGGGGGCCAGGGGGGCCCTGGGGGCCAGGGGACCCTTGGAGTTTCGATGCTCGGAGCGGGGGGGAGGTCTTTAGCAGCCCGCTGGGAGTGGGCAAGGACCCAGCGCGGGGCTCCGGTAGCGCTGCAGGGTGAGGCAGCCAGGGGCACGCCGAGAGCCCTCTGCCTGACCCCGGGCTGGTGCTGCAGGGTGGCCGACGAGACCCCCCCCCCGAACAAGCAGGTGAAGCCTCTCTTCAGGCACTTCCGACGCATCGACTCCTGCCTGCAGACCCGGGTGGCCTTCCGGGGCTCGGACGAGAGTGAGTGCCCTCGGCTGGGGGCTGGGCTGGGTGCCAGGACGCCTTCCGAGTCCGGGAATAGCTGCTGGGTGCCAGGATGGGCGCTGGGTGCCAGAGTCCCCTCCCCGTCCCCCCAGCGGCTGCCCGTTGCTGTGCCAGCTCTGTGCCTCAGTTTCCCCCGCTGGGGAAGGGGGGAGGGGAGTCTGGAGCGCCCCGGGAAGGTGTGAGGGGTGCAGAGCGCCCCTGACGCCCCCCTCCTGCCCCCAGTTTTCTGCCGTGTCTACATGCCCGACCACTCCTACGTCACCATCCGGAGCCGGCTCTCGGCCTCGGTGCAGGACATCCTGGCCTCGGTCACCGAGAAGCTGCAGTACTCGGAGGAGCAGAGCGCCCGGGAGGATGCCCTCATCCTGGTCACCATGGCATCCTCGGGAGGTGCCCGCGGGGCCACGGGGGCGTCGCGGGGGGGGCTTGGTGGGGGGCAGGGTGGGCTCCGCCCAGCGCTGACCCCCCGCCCGCGCTGTGCCCGCAGAGAAAGCTGTGCTGCAGCCCAGCGAGGAGTGCGTCTTCACCACCCTGGGCATCAACAGCCACCTCTTCGCCTGCACCAGGGACACCTTCGACTCGCTGGTGGGCACCACGGAGGGCACATATCCCCCCCCCCCCCCGCTCCTTCCCCGGGGGCTGCGCTGACCCCCGGGGGCGGGAGAGAGAGGCCCCCCCGGGTCGGTCCCCGCGCTGCGGCCCCCTCCTCAGTGCCGCCGCATCCCCGCGCAGGTCCCGCTGCCCGAGGAGATCCAGGTGGTCCCCGGGGACACCGAGATCCACCGCGCCGAGCCGGAGGAGATCGCCAACCACCTCACTGCCTTCCACTGGGAGCTCTTCCGCTGCATCCACGAGGTGGGGGAGGGCCGCGGGGGGGGGGGGGGTCCGAGGGGCTGTGCCGCGGCGGAGGGACCCTGACCCGTCCGCGCGTGTCTGTGTGCCGCCCCCCGCAGCTGGAATTCGTGGATTATGTGTTCCACGGGGAGCGCGGCCGGCGGGAGACAGCCAACCTGGAGCTGCTGCTGCAGCGCTGCAGCGAGGTGCAGCACTGGGTGGGCACCGAGCTGCTGCTCTGCGAGTCGCTGGGCAAGCGTGCCCACCTGCTCAAGAAGCTCATCAAGATCGCTGCCATGTGAGCGCGGGGAGGGGCGGGGGGCTGGCCCCTGCTCGAGGTGGGGGTCCCCTGCTCGAGGTTGGGGTCCCCTGCTCAAGGTGGGGTCCCCTGCTCGAGGTGGGGGTCCCCTGCTCAAGATTAGGGTCCCCTGCTCAAGGTGGGGTCCCCTGCTCGAGGTTGGGGTCCCCTGCTCAAGGTGGGGGTCCCCTGCTCAAGTTTGGGGTCCCCTGCTCGAGGTTGGGGTCCCCTGCTCAAGGTGGGAGTTCCCTTCTCGAAGCTGGGGTCCCCTGCTCGAGGTTGGGGTCCCCTGCCAGCCCCTCACCCTCTGCTCCCTGCAGCTGCAAGCAGAACCAGGACCTGCTCTCCTTCTACGCCATCATCATCGGGCTCAACAACGCTGCCATCAGCCGCCTGCGCCTCACCTGGGAGGTAAGGGGCTCTGGGGTGCTCCTGGACCCCCCCCCGGGTGGCTCTTGGATCCCCCTCAGCTGCTCCTGGCCGCCCCCACCCCCCCTGCGTGTGCTCACCCCGGGCTTGCCTTGCAGAAGCTGCCAGGGAAGTTCAAGAATCTGTTTCGGAAGTTTGAGAACCTGACGGTGAGAGATGCCCTGGCACCCCCTGGGCACCCCCTGGGCACCCCTGGGCCCCCCCTGGGCCCCCCCTGGGCACCCCCTGGGCCCCCCCTGGGCACTGGTGGGCAGGAGGAGTTCTTGTGCCGTCCCAGGGTGTCCTTGCCTCCTCACTCCTGCGGTGGGCACAGTCCCTGTGCCCGTGGCAGCCAGCGTGGTGGGAGGGTCTCCAGGGCAGGCTGGGCAGAGTGCTGGCTCCCATGGGAAGCTGACCCCCACCCCCTGCCCCCTCTGCCCCTCCCCCCCCTCCAGGACCCCTGCAGGAACCACAAAACCTACCGGGAGGTGCTGGCCAAGATGAAGCCTCCTCTCATCCCTTTTGTGCCACTCATCCTCAAAGGTGAGGGGGGGCTGGGGGCTGCCCATACCCCACGTGGGCTGGGGTCTTTCTGCTGCCCCATGGGGGCTCCCCTCACCCCCTGCTCGCCCCCAGATCTGACCTTCCTGCACGAAGGCAGCAAGACCCTCCTGGATGGGCTGGTCAACGTGGAGAAACTGGTGGGTGCCTCTCACAGGGGGGGGAAATGGCCAAGGGACCCCCAGGGGGAGGCCAGGGAGGGGGCTGGGGCCCTCCTGTCCCTGCGGTGAGCTGGGGCAGCCTGGGGTGTGAAGGGTCCCCGGGATGCATTAGAGCCCTAGGGGAGGTCTGTGGTGGTGGAGGTGCAGCAGGGTCCCAGAGGGGACAGTCTTTGGGGCACTGTGGGTCAGGGGGTGCCTGGGGGGCTGGGCAGGGTTTGGGGGGGCTGGGGCTGACATGGAGCTGCTCTGTGCCCCAGCACTGCATCGCTGAGAAGGTGAGGACCATCCGCAAGTACCGGAGCCGCCCCCTCTGTGAGTACCCCGGGGGCTGGGGCAGCTGAGCTCCTGGCTGGGCTGCATCCCTGCACCCCCATCCCCGCACCCCCATCCCCATCCCTGCACCCCCATCCCCATCCCTGCACCCCCACCCCCATCCCTGCATCCCTGCATCCCCACCCCCATCCCTGCACCCCCATCCCCGCACCCCCATCCCCATCCCTGCACCCCCATCCCCATCCCTGCACCCCCATCCCCATCCCTGCATCCCTGCAACCCTGCACCCCCATCCCTGCACCCCCATCCCTGCACCCCCATCCCTGCACCCCCATCCCCATCCCTGCACCCCCATCCCCATCCCTGCATCCCTGCACCCCCAGCCCCATCCCTGCATCTCTGCATCCCTGCATCCCTGCATCCCTTCATCACTCATTCCATTTACCACTGGATCCCTGTTCCTCCATCCCCACATCCCCATCCCTGCATCCCTCCATCTTCATCCCTGCATCATTCCATCCTTTCATCCCTGCATCCCCCTCCCCATAATCCCTTCCTCCATCTCTCGATTCATTGCTGCATCCCCATCTCCCTATCCCTCCATCCCCATCTCCCTATCCCTCCCCCCCCATCTCCCTATCCCTCCATCCCCATCTCCCTATCCCTCCATCCCCATCTCCCTATCCCTCCCCCCCCCCATCCCTCCATCCTCATCCCCATCCCGGGGTCTCGGTGCTGCTGCCCCCCCGGCTGTGCCCCCCAGGCCTGGAGCTGGAGGCGTCCCCGAGCCAGCTGCAGACCAAGGCCTACGTGCGGCAGCTGCGAGTCATCGACAACCAGAACCTGCTCTTTGAGCTCTCCTACAAACTGGAGCCTGGGGGCCAGTGAGGGCCGGGGGGGCCCCCGCCCTGGGGACCCCCAACTCTGCCCGGGGGGCCCGGCCCCCCCCAGCACTGACGCACTTTGGCCAGGGGTCCTGGCCCCCGGGGGGGGGGAGGGTTTGAGGACCCCGGGCACATCACCCTCCCCACCCCCCCCCCCCCCCAGTTCCCCCCTGGCACCCCATTGCCCCCCCCCCAGTCCCTACCCCTGGCTGGGGTGCAGGGACCCCCCCGCCGGGGGTCCATCCCTCTCTTCGCCCCTTCTCTATTTTTGTATGTGCCCCTCTGCCCGC